>NW_026947487.1:25625000-26102500 GCF_034190915.1 Cavia porcellus | reverse complement strand
CATGTGGAAGAGAGAGCATCTTAGCAGGTATGTAGTTAGTTCAGCATTGGTTGTGGAGAACAGATCCCTTGGGGAGATATAACAATATCTAAGTACAATAAGATCATATCTACATACACAAATGCTTTTCTTTGATTCTATTATTGTTTCTTGCACTGCATTTAGTACAATAACAGTAATACAGAATAATCAGGTTGCTTAATAGTTGTTTTGTGATTTTGATTTAAAAAATTAAAACAATGGAATGAAACCTCCAGCTTCATCACATTCATTTGAATATATTTTTGAAGTTTCCAGTGTGTAGTTCACTCATTAGATTCTACACTGAAGTAGGGATGCAGATGATGCCTATCCTAATTTTATAGATTAGGAAAAGACCAAAACTCTGAGTATATAATATTCTTAAGGAAAAAATTAGCCACACTTAAAGGACAGACATTTGGCACTTTTAAGGCCATCCTTCCCTCCATCCATGCAATATCACTTATTTTATCTTATTATGAACTAGACACTGAGTTATGTGTGCATTATGGCAACCAGAAAACTAATTAAGGTTCTTGAGAATACCAGTAAACCCTTTAGATAAATGTTATCTCAAGTAATCATTTAGTAGTACATTTCAATCTAAGACTCCAAGACCAAGGCTGATTTCTAGTTTTAATAATACAGTATCTGGGAGAGAAAGATACTGTATCATCACCTATTGGTATGTTTTGAGGTTTTGGAAGGCTTGTATATATCATGCCTCCTCTCCAGCAATTCTTGAGCAGGTCTCTCTCCATGAAATACATAACACTTAGAATCTAAAAAGGCCGAAGAGATGTCCTCTCTCTGAGATAGACTTACCCCCAGGTAAAATAAAACACAAATGCAAATTTTATCACTCAGTAGACCATGATCTTTGCTAAGATGCAGAGTGAGTGAAGATGTGAGGGAGGTTGAAAGGGCTTAAAGAAAATACGTTTGCATGGACAGAAGTTAGGAAAAGAGACTATCCTTAAGAACAATTAGCACATGTCTGTAATCTCAGCAGGCTGGAAGGCTTATAAGGCAGGAGGACAAGTTGAAGCCTCGTGTTACGGTTTAGGTTTAGCATTCCTCTCCAAATTCTCGGGTATGTCTGAGAATTTGGAGGGTGGCTGGGTCATGGTGACTGTTCTCGTTGGGTGTATTCATCCACTGGTGAGCTGAGCAGCCAAGTGTGCTGTTGAAATGTGGGGCCTGGTCAGAAGATGCCGGTCGGTCACTAGGAGTGTTAACTGGATGGGTGTATTTCCCTCCTGACTCGTTCCTTCACTCTGCTGCCTGAGCACCATGTGTGAAAGACCCAGGTCCTTCCACCACGCTGTCTAAACCATCAATCAGGGATTGTAACTTGGAGCCAGAATAAAGCTTTCTTCTTTTGAATTGTGTGCTTAGGGCATTGTGTCTCAGTGAGGAGAAAATGACTGAGAGATCTAGCCTGGGTATCTTATCGACTTAGTGAGACTCTACCTCCAAATAATAAGCAAACAACAACAACAAAAGTGAAAAAGAAATGTCAATATCAGAGCCTCCTAAAAATTAAATTCTAATATATATTTCTGAAAAGCGTTTTTTTTTTTTTTTGTTTTGTTTTGTTTTTTGTTTTTAACCAAACTTCACCATCTGTTGGCCTTACTGGCTTTAGATGGTATGTTGAGTACATAATAAATCCAGTCTGCTCTCTCTGACAAATTATAAAACATATATTTAAAACTGAACCAATAAATATACAACTACACTTGAATACAGTAAGGAAAAGAGTTGAAAGATTAACACTTCTGCAACACCAGCCCATTGTTAACATTTTATAACTGCCTCCTTTTAAGATCATATTATTAGTCTTAATTTCCCACTATTTTTTAAAAATTCTCTATTGTTTCTATCCTTTTTTGTTTTGCTTTTTACAATAAAATAAAAATACTATGTTAATCTCTCAAATTTTGTAAAATAAGCATATACATGTATAGATGTATATGCATAATACATATTACTCCAGTAATTAAAATAATTGAAAGATCTAAACTTTAGAATTTTAGAGTACAAAATTGAAAGAAAATATATCAATAATATATCAATAATGACCATGATTTTCCTATAACCAGATGCACATGAGATTTTTTACAAAAAGTTAACATTACTCATGGTATACACTTCACAGAAAAAAACTCAAGTTTAAAATGGCAGGCCTGGGAAGAAGTAAACAAAAATCCTCTTTGGAAAACTAAACTTTAAATATAGAGCTTAATGTATTCTCACAAATAAAATTCCAAAGCATATCATGCAGAAAACTCTTGAACAAATCACTGAATTGACAAAACATAAAATTACTTAATCAGACCTAAGAAAGGCTAATATGCAAGTAAACGGGTTCAAAATGTAAAAGAAGAAAATATAATAAGCTTCAAAACTTAATGTGGAGCATTAAATGTGGTGAAAGGATTATAACAAATCATTCAAGCAGTTTGAAAGCAATGATTTGAACATATAGAGCCGAAAATACAGTAATTCTAATTAGAAGTTCATTGGACAATATGAAACTAGACATCATTAAATAAAAAATAAGAGAGCATGGTAGATGTGGAGGAATTATCCCAGATGCAACAATACAAATGAGAAATGAAAATTAGGGGAAAAAGTTGAAGCTGGGAACATACAGTGAGATCTTTGATTTTTTGTAAATGATTTCAGAAGCAAAAGGATAAAGAAAGGCAGAATATCCCGTTCTTTACCCAACTCTTTTTAGCCCAATGGAAATTTTTAATTGCATCATTTTCCATAACTTTTGATAGTATTCTACTATAAGAAAATTTTCTTTGTCTGTTATTTACCTTTCATTTGCCTACTTATATAATTGTACAATCATGACTTTTCATTTTACTTAATAAGATATAATCTGTTAGCATCACTATTCATTTTGATGCTCACATTATTTCATATTTGTCCTAAGGAAGCTGTTACAAGCTTTTGATGCATCACTAAAATTCTTTATTATTTTTTATTACTTTCGGTCTCAAAACATATTAGTCTCATTTCATACATTTTTTGTTTTATTTTTCTTTTGGGTACCGGGGATTGAATTCACGACTGACCTTGCACTTGCAAGGCAGGCGCTTATGCCACTGAGCTAAATCCCCTCATTTCATACATTTTTGCCCAGCCCCTGAAATCACTCATTTTCCCAAGTTCTTTCCTAGCTTCGCTTCTTTTACTGAAGAAAAGGTTTTTTTTTTTTTTTTTTGCCTTTTTGAGACAGGGTCTCGCTATGCAGTTCAGGCTAGCATTGAGCTCACTTTGTAGCCCAACCTGGTCTCGAACTCGCAACAATCCTCCTGCCTCAGCCTCCCGAGTGCTGGGATTACAGGCATGAGCCACCATGCGGTATAGCTAGTAGAGTATTGTTATTGAAACCTCTAAAAGTTTCACCATCACTGCTCTACAGCATTCTTATTCTACTAGCTATACCAACATCTCCTTTTCTCTTCAGGACTTTTATTAAATGTCATTTTTCTGCTGAAGCTTACTCTAACTACCTGCTTTAAAATACAGTTCCCTGTATTCTACATTCTTTATCTTCTTTGACTGCTTTATTTTTCTCCACAGCATGAGAAATAACTTTAACACAGACATGTCCAACACAAAGACCATGGACTGCATGTGACCCTGGTCAGCTAACAATATAACCCCACAAGATGGTAAAATTTTAACATTTTTGTGTAATTTTCAGCAAACTCTTTTGTGACCTGAATGTGCAGAACTTGAAAGCAGTCTTTGTAGACAATGGCTGACAAAGGAATACTGTGTATGAAAGGGTACAGTGTGGTACCAACTCTTCCACCTGACCCCATGGCACACAGTCAATCAAGTCAAACCTGCCTGTATCAGTTGTTACAGGCAATGCGTTTTGCAACCTGCCCAGTAAAACGCAGTGATTATCAGCAATACTACTCCATTATCATTAGACATAGACATACCCGTGATTTTTCAAGCACAATGCACATGGTTGTAATGAACTCTTCAACTCAAAGACCAGTTGATCTTTAAGAGATTTTCATAAGATTTATCTTCCCAGAGAAAAATAACCAGTGCTTAATAATCACCCATTATGCATGCCATCACTTATTGGCAACATGTACATTTGCAAACATATTTTTAAGACTGAAGTACAGGAAGAGTAACATTAGATTAAAACTTTCTGATGAGACCTTTGAGAACTCAAAATTGCAACCACTTCCATGCAAGAAGATATTGATGTAATAATTTTCCAAAAATGAAGTTCAATGCCCCACTAATTTTATGTTTATGTGGCTCTTTTTTTATATATTATGATAAAAATACTATAGCCCAAGACTATTTCTCTTCACTCATTAGAACTCAGGTGTTTTACTTCAAACAGAATTAAAGAGTTAGGAAGAAGCCAGGTCCATTGAATGCT
The DNA here is from genome assembly GCF_034190915.1 of Cavia porcellus. NCBI lineage: Eukaryota > Metazoa > Chordata > Mammalia > Rodentia > Caviidae > Cavia > Cavia porcellus. The sequence continues at coordinate 26,098,044 of NW_026947487.1, read as the reverse complement.
AAGCACTATATAACTTGGGGTAGATGGTAAAGGACTTTCATTCTTTTACCAACAATATTTAGTTTTCTTCTCCACAAGTATAAGAAATTATTTTATCATATGTATTAGTTTCTGGATGTATTTTATGCATTGCAGTGGACTCATATGATAAAAAATAAAACTAAAATGGGTTACATAAATTAGATACTGGATGATATATTTAAATGTATTTCCATGTTTTCTGATTATATGTATTAGGTAGCAGATTTTAAATTTCTTTCACTTCAGGAAATAGAGAATACCAATCAGATAAAAATTGAGGTCTTAAAATTAAAATGTGTTTTACAATATACTCATTACATTTGTAACTGACCCATATAATAGGTTGACCATGTTTATTGCAGTTATTAATTCCAAATGTCTACAGCAGTAAGGTGAAGTAGGATGTCAAAACCATTTAGTGAAATCTATATTCTCATTAAGAATATGTGTGCTGAGTTGTTCATTTATTCAAAGTAATCACAGATGATAATAATCCATCATATGTTTATATACCATATTTAATCATGAAAAAGTCCAGAGCATTTTGTAAACTAAAATTATTCTGGTGTTCAGCATAACAATAATAATACAGAGTGAAACAGCATAATATAAACTATAGGAACCTGAAAAAATAGCTTAAATATGGAGGAGTTAAAATACCTGGTTTAAAAATAAATATTGTAAATTCAAATTAATAACCTTGTTTAGATACAGTATAAATCATAGAATCAGAGCATTTTAATAAAATAAGAAGGGACTTTGGTTATCACCTTATCCAACCAATGCATTTTACAGATGAGGAAACTCATTTCTATGATTTAAATTTCTTGTGGGTTTCTACTAAGTTGTAAAACTATCTTCACGTCATTGACTGCAAAAATATCACACTATTTACTAAAAGGATATGAAAACTATGTTTTTAAGTTTGTATTACTACTACCACCCAATTCAAATTCTTAGTGTTCTGTCAAGGAACTACTCAAGAAGGTGCCATGTTCGTGGACTGAGTTTCCACTTACCTGAACACCAGATGGGAAATGTGTAAAAGGAGATTAGTATAAAATTCAAGGATTCCCTCCACCCTTCGCCAATCTCTGTGTTGCCTGCCTAAATCTGCAAATGTACTTGCTACTTTTTAATCTAGAGAAAGAGCCGGTGACAAATCTTTGTCATCACTTGGAGGGGTCAGATACCTTCAAAATGGACAGTACCAGCCTTTGAACAGAGAATTATTTTAACAACTACAGATTTAATATCCTTTTTTTGAAGAACTTGGGACCAGAACTATTCCAGATTTAGAATATTTTTTAACATTGGAATATTTGTACAAATATGAGATAATTAAGGATTGGAAACTATAAATATAAATGTATGTATGTTTCAGATAAACTTTATACACATATTCTGAAAGTAATTTCATACAATAGTTTTCATAATGCTGTGTAAGAAAGCTTCATATTGTGAAATTTTACACTCATGGCATCATGTCAGTGTTTTGAAGTATTTTGGATTTCAGCTTTTCAGCTTCAGGATGCTCAACCTATATTTGCACCTACAGGTTAAGACCCTGCTTGGTAAGAGTAGGCCCTGAAATTCTTAGAACAAGCTAACAGCACTGGCTAACCCCCTCTCTTGCCTCCTGTATTATTGTTTACTTTATGATAAAAGTATTTTTTCTGACTCCTTTAGGGACAGCTGGCGATGTTTGGAGCTTTACCTTCTCCTCATTTCATGTGAAGGAAACCACATCTAGCACCCCCAACCTTCAAGTTCTACAGATCCAGCCTTTAGGTTATTTTTCTCATCGCCTCACAATTTTACATAATCACAATGTTCTTCAATTGCTTTATTTGTTAAAATAAGGATAAGTGCTCCTGTATACTTTTCCTATTCCACTAATACTCATCAGCATACGAGTGACTTCTGAGGTTTTTCATAAATAAACTCTGGTGTGAAAACATAGATTTCAGTGCTTAGTTAAAGTATGTGTATATAATATCATGCTCTTCAAAATCAATATTACAACATTCCAGAATGGTATAAAATTACTATAGAGAGATGTGATTAAAATAAAAAATAATTATTTATTAATATTTTCTCTACAGAATTAAAATAACATATTCACAGTGTTTAAAACTCATCTAAAAAGACATTAATTTCAAGACACATTAGAATAAAAAGTTTTCTTTTTTAGTAATCAATAAATTCTTCCTACAGGAAGAAAGGCTGTTTTCTTAATTCTTCTGCTGTAAGTCAGTGGAGTGAATGTCATTAGCATGGGCTTTGAGTTTCAAAGGGCAAGAAATCAAGTTGCAGATGAACTGTGTGATTTGGGGAATGAATGTTGCTTCACCTTGCTGATTATATGTTCTGTCTATAAAATGACAGGAGTCATATGCCCTTCATTAGTTTAAGAGACTTTAATGAAATGAGAAATGTGAATTACTTACTCTGAACAAAATCATGTACCTGCTGAACTAAACTGTAGATGGATTTTCTGGCTGTATGCTTAAGTAACAGCACCACAATGAGAATATATATACCAAACACATGTACTGGTATTTCCTGTATGTACTGACATTCATAGGACAAGGAACTTGATGAAAGAAGTTTGTTTAGTTCTTCCATGGACAGTGGGAGGAGGGAAAGAATAATGGAAAAGTCAGAATGGTATCCGTTTATCATTATAGTAGCTAAACAAATCTTTTTCCCTTATAAAGCACTCAACCTCTGGTATTTTGCAATAGCAACAAAAATGAAAAAAAAAAAGAACATATAAAAAGAAGTCCTAAGAAATGAAAGCTCACTTTGGATGTTCTTGTACCAGGTAAGTGCTCAGCTGAATGAATTCACTGAAGTAATCACAAACAACATTATAGACAGCAAAGGCATTTGCTGTAATTTAATTCATGATTTATGGAGTATTGAGATCTAATAAGCTACTTAAAATCACTAAATTTATGGTTGCCTTATTACATACAAACTTCTGCTAAAAGCAACTACAATATCCATACGTAGGAATTATACCAACCTCTGTAGAAAAGGAATATCTTCCCCAGATTTGCAGCATTCAGAATTGCTGTAGCTCAGTGAGGCCCTGAGAGTACAGAATGTGTTGTGTAGTAGGAAAATGCAAAGCTTTGGGAGTGCTAGAGCAGGATGTCCTGAAAGTAACCAGAGAACTCCAGAGGAAAAATTAACAGTGGAAAAGGTCCCTCCAGAGTGGAATTCCCCACTGCAGTTACCACAGAGAGGTCTGTGCATAGTACACGAGCACAGAAAGGCTTTCTGTTTTTGTTTTTTTTTTTTTTTGTAATTGTCACAGACAATGGGGAATGGTCTTGGGGTGGAGACTGAGGAACAGATACCGTGTGATTAGAAGTGAGGTACTGTGTATTCAAACATGCAATGAAATCTACAAAGAACAGAGATCAAGTTTCAAGGACAGAATTTAAATTAGTTTAACTTAGAATGTGTCCTCACCTACCATCCAGGCATGTAATAGTGGTAAGAAGGAGGAAGATGAAGAGGAGGAAGATTAAGATGAAGAGGAAGAGGAAGAGGAAGAGAGGAGGAGGAGAGGATGCTGCATTGTACGGATGTGGCCACTGGAGTGTGGCAACTGTTGCTGGCTCTGTCGTTTGTGTCTGATAGAACTTATTTTCTGAGTTTCATCTATGAATTAATATGCCTTTTCTTGAAGACAGAAACTATAAACGCTCAGAGCATAGAAAGCCTCTGATGTGGGAGCCACTGAACAAATATCATTTCCCCTTTCTAACATCTAAGTGATACCCTCAAATAACTGACACTGGAAACCCCATTTCATCCAGCTCTTCCCTTTCTAGGTATCTTTCTAAAAGAGTTAGGGACCATATTACAGTGATACATGCATACTCTTTTTGTGGCATCACACTTCATAAGAGCCACATATTGAAAGTGGCCTATATGTCTATCAATAGATGAAAGAGATAATGTGTTATTAACACACAATGGAGTATTACCCTGCCATTAAGAAAGATAAACTTAAGTCATTTGCAGGAAACTGGATGCAACCTAAGTCCATAATGTGAAGTGAGATAAATATTATGTACTGTAAACATATACTGATAACAAATTAAAACATAAATAATGCAGTATCAGTAGAATCACTACACCATAGTTTGTAACAGTATAAACATGTGATGTGATTAGTGATGAAGAGTAATGTGTGTTTAGCCATTGAAAGTTTTCTTTTTTTTTCATTTTTCACATATTTATTTCTGTTGATCTTTCTTCTGAGAAGTATATAGTCATCTCAGAAAGGATTTTTTGATTGGGTCTTTAAATCTTGGAGTGTTGATTTCTTTTTGAGTTCTTTATATGTTCTTGACAGTAATCCTTTGAGGAACAGCTAGCAAACATGTTGTGGGTTGTCTCTTCACTCTGTTGGTGTTCTCTTGCTATGCAAAAGCTTTTTTTAAAATTTTATTTAAGGAGAAAAAAGCAGAAAAAGGGTACAAGTTATACAGAATTTCAGAAAAAAAAAGTAGGAAATCACTAGTTAATGGATTACGTATTGTCACCTTAGAAATATTTGTTCAAGTTACAAAATTAAAGCATATAAAGTGGACATTCAAACAGTGAGACTGCAAACAGTTCTGTTCAATGATCCAACAAAACTCAGTAATGTCATTGTCTATCTTGTACACTTAACTATACATGCAGTTATATCGTTTAGAGCACTTTCTTTTCCTCTCTTTTGTACAATGACTATTACACATTTTGGGTTTTATTACTCCCATAGTTCTTATTACTTTTTTTGGAAGAGAGTAAAACCAAATGTGACATAACAGAACAGAGTCAGTCAAATCAAAAGGGTGGGCATAATAGATAATGTAAAAATATAATACAAGGTGATCAACAATGGATACCATAATTCCTTTTGCTATCTTAAAAAGAATTGCCTATATCATCAGTTATAATAAAATTGAACAAAACAGTAAAGAACAAAACAACAAAACCAAAATATTGGAGACATTACAGGTCTTCAAAAGAAGATAATAGTCAACCACAATGGGTGTCATAACGAATCCCACTATCTTCACAGCTGTTGCCTAAATTTTCGAACCTGGTACTATCAAGCAAAACATCAGTCAAAACAAGATGGTGAGAGCAATACAGGGCTTCAAATCAAGTTAATAGAAAATCAAAGTGGATTACTATAATATATCCTGCTATTTTTCATTTATTTTTCCCTTAACTAAAGGGATAAAAATTAAAAAGTAAATAATAAAATGGAGATTGAGATAAAAGAGGGCATAACAACAGCGCAAGTCAAAACATAACCATTTAAGCAAAATAGTGTTGTCATCTACAACCCAAACAGAGCTACACAGATAATCCTGACATAAAAGTAGTTACCATATTGTCTCTTTTCTTGAAATCTTTGAGCATAACTTCATATACTATATCATCAAACATATCAAAACAATGTAAAACCATTCAAGAGAATGACAGTATCACAGGGTATTTAGAATCAACTAACCGAAAATGAACAATGGTTTCTGAATAATCTCCTTGTCTATAAAAGTTTTTGTTTATACTATCACATATAATAAAATCCAATAAGATACAACATGTTAAGACCTATGGAGACAGAAGAACAAAAGCTTGATGGAACATCAAAACAAGATGATATTACATCAGCATTACCTATTATGATGTCATTTTCTCCAAATTAGCTGTTCCTACCATCCAATCTTCTCTGCCCCACTTCTGTTGAGCTCTTTTTCCGTCATTAGTTGTCAGTTTGTCTTCTTCATTTTGTTTTCTGCACCATTCCTTGTGGATTCTCTGTCATTATTTCTGGAATCTTGGTATTTTTCTTTTTTAGAATATCCTGCAGTATTCTCTGTAGAGTTGAACTGGTGTGGGGCTGGGGATTTAGCTCAGCGGCATAAGCGCCTGCCTTGCAAGCAGGCAGTCGTGAGTTCGATCCCTGGTACTGATAAAAAAACGAAAAAAAGACCAAAAAAAAAAAAAAAAAAAAGAGTTGAACTGGTGGTTGCAAATTCCCCTAGTTCCTCTTTATGCTTCCTCTTTATGGAAGCACTTTGTTTTTCCATAAATTTCTAGGGATAGTTGTGCAGGATATATCAATCTTGGCTGGAGGTTATTACCTTTCTTTCTTTCTTTCTTTCTTTTTTTTTTTTTTTTTTGTCTGTTTCATTTTTATCGGTACCAGGAATTGAACTCACGACTGTCTGCTTGCAAGGCAGGCGCTTATGCCGCTGAGCTAAATCCCCAGCCCCAGGGGTTATTATCTTTCAAAGCTTGAAATATTTCCCCCCACACTCTTCGTGATTTGATGGTTTGTGCCAAGAAGTCTGCTGTAATTCTGATGGGTGTTCTCTTGTAAGTGATCTGTTCCTTGTCTCTGATGGCTTTTAATATTCTGTTCTTATATTGGATTTCTGGTATTTTTATTATTATATGCCTGGGTGTAGCTCTGTTTGGGTTGTAGGTGACTGGGGTCCTATATGCCTCATACATCTGAGTATCTTTACCTTTTGCTAAATTAGGGAAATTCTCCTGGATTATTTCTGCGAGTAGCTTTTGTAGTTCATTTGTTTGTGTCCCTACTTCTTCTTTTATGTTCTTAATTCTTAAGTTATAGGTCCTCTTATCATCTTCTAGCCTTTGTATTATTGCTGTTTGTTTCTTTGTTATTTTTAAGAAGTTTTTCATTTCATTCTCCCACTTTACAAATCTGTCCTCCAGTTCACATAATCTATCCTTAGTTTCTTTCAAGCTGTTATGCCAGCTTTCAGTAGAGTTTTAAGTTCTCTTTGAATCTGCTTCATGTATTCTATATTTTCTCCATCAAACAATTCTCCCTTTTTTTCTGTTCTTCTATTTCACCATCTGTTTTTTCTTGGGTGGTGCTTAGCATTTCTCTAACTATTCTATTTATACCTTGCTTTATTTCATTAAATACTTCACTTTTAAACTCATCTATGAGGCTCTGGAGGTGCCATGCCTGATATTGCATGTTTTCTGTCCTCATTTCCTTTTGTATTTACCTTTCCTGGATCAGTGTTCTCAGGATTGGGGACCGAGGACCCTTTCTTGTTGTTCCCTCTTCCCATATTTTTTGTTTCTTCCATACAAGTGTAAATAGGAGGCCCAATTTTTTTTTTCTTTGTCGGTTACAGTTTGTTTGAATTGCACCAGCTAGGTGTTCCCACCCACTGCAGTGTACTAGGGAGACATAGACCTGAGCAGCCTCTGCTGGGTCGCCCCTCCACGTCAGCCGACCTACTGAAGACTTCACTGCTAGGGTGCACTGCCAGGCACTGGGACCTGGTTTGGGCTAGCCTACTGGGTCTTAGTCCATGGCGTCACCCAGGCCAGGCACTCCCCACAAATCCTGCTTGAGAGGGGAATATGTCACTAAAGTTACTGCAGTGTCCTGTTCTGGCTAGTCTGCCTGGTCCCAGAATGTCCTCTGTTGGAGCCTCCTAGACCATGGAAGAGTCCCTGTTTCCCTCACTCACTGCAGGTTGATACACGGCTCCTCGCCCATCCTCCTGCTCTCAACTCTGTTCACCGATTCCTGCTCTCAGATCTTTTGCGCATCTCTCTCCCAGCCATGCTTATTCAGACGTAGCAGCAGCAGCAAGAAACCCAAATCGTGGCTTCCAATGGTGGGGGCTCCAGCTTCCACACTGAGGCTATATCTGTTCCTGTTATAGCACCAGGATTGCATTCCCAGTTGGTTTCTCTCAGCCCAGTTTGTTCTTGGGTCAGCAGGGAATATCTCCCTTACTTAGGACTCGTCACTCTGCACCATTCCTGGATTCTAAGCTGGATCTCTAAAAGAGCCTCCGTAGCTGCTGCTATCTGTTGCTATCTGTCTGCCATGTTCTCCCCGACCCATTGAACGTTTTCAAAAGACATTCACACAAAATTTATCTCTGCACAGTGATATAGACATTATAATTTTAATTTATATAATGTTGTCTTATCTATTTCTCAGTCTAGTGACTTGTAATATCCATGTTAAAGGTACTTTGAAAATTATTTTATTTTAAAGATAGTAAAATTCAACAAAACAAGACAGAATAAGTTCAATCAAAACAAAGCAGTGAAATTGGTACAGAACTCCAATGCAGGAAAACAGTAATGACTCCCATAGTATATCTTGCCATCTTCACAATAGTTGTCTGTTCCATCAGACATAGCAAAATAAAATAGAATAAAACCAATCAAAACATAGCAATGAATAAAATAAAGCAATTAATTGGAACAAAATAAAACAATGAGAACAATATTGTATTTCGAAAACAAGACAGAAGGAAATCCCCCATATTTGCTATATCACATACTATTATCCTCCTAATAGTGCTCAGAGAACTGGCCCTAGGCTTGCAAAGTCAATCAAACAATACAAGCATTCAGTTGCTTTTTGTACCTCAGTTGCTAACAACTCAGCCTGATTTTCAAACCAGCCAGTTGCATATGGGGTAGGGGGGATGGTGATTCTTAGACTAGATTCTTAGACTAAATGGTGACTCTTAGATTCTTAGATCCTTTATACTAATATACATAAATTAATAGTAAGCACATAACCACAGACTCCTCATTCCTTATAAATCACTACGTATTTAAGATAGGGTTCAGGAAAATATTAGCCTTTATTGTACTTAAAATGCTTTTTATTTATGTCCAATAGAGGATACTCATACACTTGACAATAGCTAAAAGGCCAAGATGTAATAGTAGAAGATATTACTCTCACCTAGAAATCAGGATATATGGATCCATAGTGAATTTTTGGAGAGAAATGAGTAATGTAAAAGTTTTAATTATGCAAGATCATATCTTCAATTTAAAATTATCTTACAAACAGTATACAGTAGGCTTTAAGGTGGCAATATCATAAACTTTGGTCTCAGAGATACCCAGGACAGTGCACACCTGCAAAGCCACTTCGCACCATGTGATGACAATTTTGTTCTAATTTTATACACGTTTGTTAGCAAAGGAGTTACTAAAATTTTTTGCTATAATATTTCACTATACACATTAGCTACACTATACCATAAATTCTTTCCTGAATGGAAAAAATAATATTCTAACTTGTTCTTAGGTATTTTTAATTTGATTTCCTACCAAATCATTAATATAAGAACTATATGAAAGAATCGTAAAATGAAATGTCTCATTCATTGATGTCAATGAGAAAGATATATCTTTCCACAAATTCAATGGCTAAGTTCTCTACATTAGACTAGAAAATAGAATTTTCAGTATTTAAACATCCAATACTACTATTATATAAGTCAGTCCTTGCTTTTCCAAAGTTACCTACCACTGTTTGGGTGTAGTTTGCAATTATTTCTTCAGGGGTCTGCATGTTAAAGGTTTGGTCTCCAGAATAACAACAATATTAGGAGGCACTATCTGTCTTCAAGAGGTGGAACCTTGAAGACTTCCTGAATAAAACTACAATAACACAGGAAATAATAACTACAATCAACAAATGGAACAACATCCAATAAAAAAGTATCTACATAGCAATGTGAAAATAAAGAGAATGGGCAAGGAGGGAGCTGGGGAGGTGTGTGAAAATGATAGAAGTGTGTTCTGTTCACCTAAAAGTCTGCCAAAATGAAACCCAGTAATCTGTGTAACTAATAAAAAATAACAGGATGAGCTTGGAAGTAGATTCATGTTCAATCAAATCTTCAGATGAGACTGGCCAACACCCTGAATGCAGCCCTAGGAGAAATTCTCAAGCAAAAAACTCAGTTCAGCTGTGCCCAGATTCTTCAAAATAATAAATGTTTGTTATTTTAAATTACAAAAGAAGTGAGACATAGTAGAGGTGTTGTCTGAGTATTCAGAGCTTTAGATACTTAACGTATACTGTGGAATTTTATGAACTATCAAAATATATTTTATGAGATGTTTAATAAAATAATAACTAGTTCACATACTTAAAAGTGATAATTCATTTTAAATTAACTTAGTTTAAGAAATATTTTATTCAAAACTTTATAGCTGTGTTGACCCTATAGTTAGCCCATTGCACTTATTAATTCTATCAAGAATTATTATGAACACGTTGTAGTCTATGGTATTTATATGTTTAATGCTGATCTGTGTTTTAGAGCATCAATAACGTGAAAAAATGCAACACCTGCCCATGTATTTCTTCCTCTGCCACCTTGCAGTTGTGGACATTTGCTACACCTTCAGTGGAGCCCCACAGATGCCGGCCGGCACACTTCCTGCTGGAGAAGAAGACCATCACATTTGCCCGATGTGGGACCCAGCTCTTCTTCTCCCTGACCCTCGGGGGAAGCTAGAACGTCTATGCCAGCAGGGTGAAGGAGCTGAGCTGGTAGGTTGAGGCTTCTATACTGAATCTGAGAAGTCACATTTCATCAGCCTCTGCCATTGAGGGGCTTGGTGGCCTGGCCTGACTAAGTCCCATCTTTGAGATCGGGGGTGCTGTATCGGGAGCAGCCAAAGTCATGTTCTCTACATCCTTGCTCAGTGCCTTGTAAGTCCCAGTCTAGTTTTCTGAGTTCTTACTGGTACCACACATTATTTATAACTTAAATCATGCTATGATTTCTCCAGCCAGCATCTCTGAATATTTCCAAACTCCCCGTGAACCGCTTCAAAATGTTTGTATTATATGGTTAGATAGTGTCATGCAACAACCCTGCTTCTCTTGTACCAAAATCTGCCTCAATCACTTTTCCTCGTTCCTAAGATACAACACCCACTACCTGCAACTTGAAAGATAGGTTTATTTTGTTACTCAGTTTATAGAGCTGTTAGCTCTCATATGAAATCAACAATAGTTATCATAATGCCTCTTGTCTTAAAAATAATTGCCCAGAACTTCAGACATGGTAAAAATAAAATAAAACATAACAGAATAGAACCAGTAAAAACAAAGCAATGAATGTGATGGCCAATGAATGAATCAATCAATCAAAGAGTATCAGTAACACTTGTGCTATGGATATAGACGTTCTCCTCCTTTAGTTAACCACAATGAGGAGAAAGTCCTTATGTGGATTTAGTAACTCCATCTATGCATATTGAAATATTTCTAAAGAACCTGTCAAGTAACATTCGATTTGTGGAACTGTGACACAACAGAAATGCTCTAGGCTTGATACCTGGTACAATCCCCAAAAGTGCTGTCTAAGGAAATGGATACTATAGTTTTTGGGTGGGTCTATTCTGTGCTATTGTGTCTCTTTTCTTTGTTAATTCCGCATTTATCAGTAGTATACATTTTATTAATTTTAATTTAAAGAGATTAAGACAAAATATTACAGAACAAAGATCATAACAGAACAATGGAAGCAGCACAGTACTTCACCACAAGACAACCCTTGCTAAATTCCTATCATCTTGTTTTGAAATCTTACATCGCTATTGTTTTGCTGTTGTTGTTGCTGCTGTTGTTATTATTGTTACTTTGCTGTTGTTATTTTTAATTGACTGCTTCTTGATTTTTCTGTTTTCTTCTCCTTAAAATAAAATAATGGAGGCCAGTGGAGCACGCCGGTGAGAGGGGGAAGGCCACCGGCAAGAGACGGTGAGATTTGGAAAGCCACCGGCGTGCAATGGTGAGAGAGGGAAGGCCATGGTCGCGTTTCTGTGAGAGGGGGAAGGTCACATCATTCTCCTTCATGGTTATAATAACTTACATTTTGAAAGTATGTACAAAGATTTCATTTGTTTTACCTCCTTAACAACAATTGTTATATTTCATCTTATTGATAACAGCCATTGAAAGTGGATCACAATTGTAAAACACAGGAAAAATCCAGTAAATAGTTGGTTAAGATGACATAAAATGATTTTTATTATAAAAGTGAGTTTCAGCTTATTCCAAATGCTGAGTAGTGGTCTTAAGGTGTTTTCTACTTAATGTAAAAAAACACACTAAAATCGATGTGACTCTTGATAAAGTCACACTTAAAACTATTGTAATCCCAAATAGTGTGTATTGTAATCCAAGTATTGTAATACCTCTTCCAGTCCTCCTCACATTCCAAAAAGTTATGTTTATAACCCCATTAAGATGTTATTGGAATCCTGGCAAGTTAATTCCAATTACCATCTCCAAAGTACCCCATGGCTAGAGTTAAGACACCTAGACATATTCAAAGTTAAGGCAGCCAAGGGGTCCTATGTCCAGTCTCCATGAGGATGTGTGGACAACAACCCCAATTCAAGACCTCTCCCAGAATTTATTATCTTGTGAAGAAGAGGGTGGCTCAAGGATGAGTGACAGTAAGGGTGTCTGGAACTCCATGAGTAACTTGAGCTGGCTAGCCAGCTCAAGGAGGGAGAAAAACATCTGTGCAAAATGCGGGGATAAAGATATGCAGAAGGGTGGATCTGTAATTCAATTAAGGTAGCAACTAAATTGTTTCTGGAAGCTGTTGCTTCAGTTTCTGATATGTGAATTTTTAATGCCCTGAGGACTCAAAGCCTCTATATCTAGGCTCATTCCCAGTTGACATTCCTGGAGCTGACTGGCTCTACAATCCTGCTGTGCTCATACCTTTTACAGAGAGCACTAAGAAACAGGAGATTACATATCAGATTTAGAGATTACATACCAGTACCTCCCTAGGCTTATTTGCAATGCTTAGAGCCAATTCAAGAGAGAACGAAATACCCTAGTAAGCTCTGTACATATCAGTATAAGGAAATAAGTCTTGGTAAAATCAAGTCATAGCAATTGTTCTGCATTCAAGGGGAGTCACTCAAATTGTCTCCTACAAAAAAGTAAGTAGGACTTTATGAGATGTCTTTAGGTCACTGAGGGTTGCCTCTTCCAAAAAAGATTGTGGAACTCTACATGTGCTCTTTTCTTCTCTCTGCCCCAACTCTAGATGTGACCAGTCACTCCTTTGTGGGCTCCAAGAATGATGTGCTACTCTCTGTCACCTCCATAAGAAGCCATGTCCATGACACTGACTGATCTTGTACTTTGAATCTGCATAACTGTGAGCCACATATACCTCCCCACTTCATAAGTAGCGTGTGTCTGGCATTTCATAGTGCTACAAAGCTAAAAAGAACCCTTTGTATTCTTACCACATCATCTAAATTGCAAAGAAAGTTGGCCATGCATTTGCTGCCAAAATATATCATTACCCGTTTTGTAGTATATAACTTACATTAAACTTTGATCATTAGCCTGTAATCATTTTTAGTACTCACCTTTATATAGAGAATTGCAGAATAAGCAGTGTTCTTGTTATGAATCTTATACACAGAAAGTACCCAAAAGGTAAAATATTGGCATCTAAAATTAAAGGAATAAAAATTGCATACGCTGTTTAATGTATAGATAAAAGGAGAGTTCAATGTTTTCTTCATAAAGGATCCGTTTTCTAAGAAACAGCTTCAATTAAAAATGTCGGATAAATAAAAACACAGAGAATTTTAAAACATTTTGACAAAAGATTTAATAATTTAACAGAATTTTCTTCTTGTCCTTTGAAAGGATATAAAAAATGTAAAACTCATTTATTTAAATGTGACAATGTAGCCCTATAAAACTGTTTTTAAAGTGAATAAGATTGCTGTAGCTACTGTATTGAACAAACCTAGAGACTTAAAATACAGCAAAGAAAAATAAAATCTAAAGTATTATAGGATAAAGTCGACATGATATAACTTAGTCCCTCTTTTTTCCTACTCTTGCTCTCCCTTCCCTTTAACTGCTCTTTCCTTCCTTACTTACAAAGTTTTGTTTCCATGTTATCATTTTTTTCTTATTGTTCTCTTCCTTTTCCATCTTCCAGCTCCCATTCTTTTTGAATAATTTTTTCCTGTTTCACAATCGTCCATTTTGGTTCTTATTAACACTTTCAGCTTCTCAGAGCAAAAAGAAAATATGATAGTTACACAAATGTGTCTGACTCATTTCACTTAAGCACATGGTCTCATGGTCCATTCCTTTATCTATACATGTCTCAAGTTTATCCTTCTTTATGACTGAATAAATTTTATCCATTCATTGGTTGATTGGCATTCAGATATTTCCAAGATTTAGTTATTACAAACGGTGGCATTATAAACATGGATGTGCATATATCACTGTGATATGATGCTTTGAATTATTTTGAGAATATCCTAAGAAGGGCAATAGCTGAGTGGAATGGAATCTCTAATCCTAGTTTTCTGGAGAATTTCCACTATGATTTCCCCAGTGCTTGCACTAGTTCACAGTCTCACCAAGAGTGAAGATGAGTTCTTTTTTCCCCACAGCCCTGCCAGCATTTGCTATTGGTTGGTAGCCTTTCTTTCTGGAGTCAGATGGAATCTCAGCATTGTATGTGCATCTCTTGAATGATTGTTTGAACATTTGCTAAGATGTTTATTTGCTGTTTCTACTTCATTTTTTGAGAAATATCTATTCATTTCAGTTACCCAGGTTTGGACCTGGTCTTTAAATTTGGAAGGTCTCATTTTTTCAATTCTTTGTATGTTCTAAATAATAGTTCTTTGCTTGAAGAAAAACTAAGACTTTTCCCCCATTCTGTGGGTACTTTTTTTTCACTCTGTTGGTGATTTCTTTCATAGTGCCATAGCATTTTAATAAGATAAGATGCCAGTTATTCATTCTTTGTATTATTTCCCATGCAGTCAATGTTTTGTTCATGAAGTCTTTGCCTACACTTATGTCTTCAAAAGTTGTACCTATTCTCTTTTCCAGCAGACTTTCTGTTTCTGCTTTAGTATTTAGATCTTTGATCCATTTTTATTTTAGTTTAGTGCATGATAATACACAGTCTAGTTTTAGTTTGAAACATGCAGAAAACCAATTTGTGTGTGTGTGTGTGTGTGTGTGTGTGTGTGTGTGTGTGGTACTGGGGATTGAACTCATGACCTCATGCTTGCCAGGCAGGCACTTATGCCACTGAGCTAAATCCCCAGCCCTGAAAACCAATTTTCCCAGCACCATTTATTAAAGAGGCTTTCTTTCTGTCAGGAAATGTGTTTATCTCTTTCGATTAATCTTGGTTTGTAGTTCATATTGTCTGCAAATAGAACAGATGCTCCTGCTTTTTTTCTGGGTTTTGTCACATGGAGTATTGCTTTCCATCCTTTGACTTTCAGCCTATGCACCTCTTTCTGAGTTGAAAGTGTTTCTTCCAACTCAGTGTATTGTTGGATCTTGTTTTTGATCTATTTTCCCAGCATGTTTCTTCTTCTTCTTTTTTAAATCAGTACCAAGGATCGAACTCACAACCATGCGTTTGCAAAGCAGGTGCTTATGCCGCTGAGCTAAATCCCCAGCCCCAGTATGTTTCTTCTGATTGGTGAATTGAGACCATTTATACTGGTTATTACAGCTGATGTGTATTGACTCGTCTTTGTCATAATTTTCCTATGGATGGCTCCCTGTCTTTCCCCTCTGTTTAATTGTTTCCCTAGACTGGTGGCTTCATTATATTGGTACTCTTAGTATTGTATTCTCTGTTTTCTCTTTCTAGAATATCTTTCATAAATCTTTGTATTTGTAGAGCTTTTTTGTTGTTACAAATTTCTTCAGTTGTCTTTTGTCACAGTTTTATTTTTCCACTATTCTGAAAGGTATTTCTGCAGGATGCATCGATATGATTTAGAAATTATTTTCTTACAGGGCTTGAAATGCTTCCAAGCTCTCCTTGACTTAAGGGTTTCTGTTGAGAATTCTGTTGTAATTTGGATGGAGTTTCCTTTCTAGATGGTTTCTTTTTCTGATAGCTTTTTTATACTAATAGAATAAAGATTTTTATTAAGCATTGTAAGTTGCATTCAATAGCCTCCAGATATGCCACACCACAATTCATTGAAAGCCAATCAGACCCAATAGCAGCTCATTTTTCACAATCCACGAGTTAGGGTCAAGCTCCCTTCAACTTATATTAAGATCCTATTTAGCTCTTGTGGGCAGGGGCTTGGGGGATTATAACTTATTTCTGATCACTGATGTGATGAAGAGTATCAGAAGTATATGAAAATGATAAATGATTCTGATTTCAAAATACATTGTTTGGAAACATAACAAAAACATCAAAATGATAGAAATATACTTGTTTCTACTAAATTCTTGATTGGAAAGTTCTTAAGAACAAACACTTTATTTCCTGCTACAGAAGGGGGGGTAGTTTTTTTTTTTAAGATCAAAGCATTTTTTCACAGAATTTCATATTTTGCTAATGTATACATATTTCTATTTAGAGAAAAAAGAAAAACAGAAAAAAGGGTAGAAATAATGCAGAATTTCAAAAAACAGTAAGAAATTACTAGTTGATAAATTAAATATTATTATCTTAGAAGTAGTTGCTTTTATTCACTGTTAGTGGGAGTCTAGACTGGTGCAGCCACTGTGAAAATCAGTATGGAGATTCCTCAACAAACTAGAATCGGAAGTTCCATTCAGTCCAGCTATTCCTGGGTATTTTCCCAGGAAAATTGAAAAGGTCGTGTCTCAGTGCTATATGTGCACCCAAGTTTATAGTAGCACAATTTGTAATAGTTAAATCTTGGAAACAACCAAAATCAACCGCAGAATGGATGAAAAAGAGGTGGTATTTTTATACAATGGAATATTACTCAGCTATCGAAAGGATGATCTCGAGGCTTTTATAGGTATATTGATAATATATTTTGCTAATATGAACATGTGTTATGAAAACAGCAACAAAGAACAATAATGCATACAGCAGTGACTATACCAGGGTGATGTTGATATTCAAAACCTTTTTCAAATAGCTTTTAACCTTTAGTTCTCATACTAAATTTCTGTAGTCTTGATTATTATATGCCTTGGTATAGATTTGTGTTCTTATTTGTATCATTTTGCAGTTGCTTGATTGTTCATTCACAGTTCTTTGCTATTTTTAAGAGATTTTTCTTTTCATGATCACTAACCACAATCCTGTCTCTAGGTCTTATAGACTATCTTCATTTTCTTTCATTTAGTTTTGCAGACTGTCGATGAAATTTTTAATTTCCTGGATATCTATTTGAATCTGTTTTATTGATTCCATACGTGTCCTATGTTGAGCATTCATGGTTTCTGTTTTTTTATGCTTCTCTACTTTTAAAAATCTATGTCTACTCTAGGTTTCTAAAAAGCCCTTCATTATTGTTGTTATTTCTTTTATTGCCTGTGAGATTATTTTGGTTTTAATATCCTCTATAACCATATAATATATATATATATATATATATATATATATATATATATATATATTCTACTATAACTACAGTAAATACAGGTGGATGGCTTCTGATTTCCGTATTTGTCCTGGGTGAGCTGGAAGTTGGGATTGCATTTGCTTCTGGGTCCTGTCATTGTAGTTTTAAATTTTTATTTCTTATCTGTATTATTGTTTGTATTTTTCTTATGTTAGGTAGCTTTATCACTGATACTGAAGCTTCCCTACAGGGTGTCTATTCCTCTGAGATGTCTTCTAGGTATGGCTGCCTGTTGGTTTTCATGTCTATCTGAAGATCCTATCTCTCACTTTATCAGGAAGTGTCTGGGTCCCAGCTCCTACTTCTCAGCCAGCTTTTCTCAGTCTGTTGTTCAGCTGTTGGCTGTCTATTTGACTAAGCAGTTGATATTTTCCTCATTCCACTCCTGGATATTGGCATTAAATGTTCTGGTGCTAATCTGCTGCTGAAATTCAAGCACAGAGATAACACAACAGTGCTGCCCACCAGCTGCTCCTCCACACAACTGTTTGGGTTATCACCGTGGCTTGCTCACCAACTGATGACCGTAGGGTAGGTTTCTCATGCCTTCACTGCTCCTTCTGACTGCACAAGACTCTCCTAGTCTAGCTCAGGTCTCAGTTTTCCAGTGAGAAGTGAAGTTTCTTTCACTGACTCCCATGAGGTCAACTACACCGCTACTGGAGTCACACTGGGCAGTCTCAGCTCTGTGGCACTGAGCAGAGAAGCCTATTTTCTTCTTCTCCTCTGTCAGTTCCCTCATGGATGCTATATGGCCTGAAATCCCATTGATTTCTCTACAGGCTGTTTTATCTGGACCCTTGGCTCTTTGCTCTAGAGAAGCTGAGTAACTGATACTCAGCATTCTGTCATCATGGGTTCCCCCTTGAATTTTTACTAAAAGCCATTCTTTCTGCAGTTTAAAAATTTGCTTCATATTAATTAATTTTTGCTTTAGAACATGGCTTCAAAATTTTGAGGGGAAAAATCACTACCAGTAGCACCACCATTTTATCCATGCATACTTACACACATAACTACATGTAGACTTATAGGATATTGGATTATTATAATGAAAATAATCATGACTTAGAATGGTCTCTTCTCAAATAATTTCGGTACTTACGAAATGAATTTTCTGTACTGTACTCTCAATCTGTACATAATGATGATTTGACTTTTCTACATGAATTCCTGAAATGCATCATGGAAGCAATGTTAGTGATCACTATTAAGGACTGAAAGTCAAGAATCATCAGTTATGGTGTCTGAGAAGTTGAATGGTGTTGAGCCACTGAATGGTGTTGAAATGGAGTAGGCAGAAGCTTTTCCATCTCAGGTCTCCAGCCTTCACAAAGTATACTTATAAACGTGTTCATGAACTGAAGTTAAGATATTCCAGAATGTTCAACTTTTTGAGTACCAACATGCCATAAGTAGAAAATTCCACAACTGAGATCATGTAATGTGTAATACCTAAAATTCAGGCACAGTAAAAATACTGTATAAAATTTTTATGGTATACATGAAGCATAAATGAATTTCATGTTTATATTCAGTTCCATATGCAGTATATTATCAAAGTTCTTTCTTAGCATTTTAGATAAGGTATATTCAGCCCACATCTGCTTTGTTAGTTACATTTTCTTTAAAATAGTGGTTAATTGCTAAATAGTTAAATATCATTTTTATTAATTAATTAGTTTTTAAGAAAAAAATGTAATCCAATGAGCTTGTGATTGATCCAAAATGGCACAATTACAAAGCAGTAATTTTTTGCTTATGTTTATACCACAGTTTCTACAAGGATTATGTTGCA
The DNA here is from genome assembly GCF_034190915.1 of Cavia porcellus. Lineage (NCBI taxonomy): Eukaryota > Metazoa > Chordata > Mammalia > Rodentia > Caviidae > Cavia > Cavia porcellus. The sequence goes on along the minus strand of NW_026947487.1, from coordinate 26,078,942 downwards.
TACCTTGCATAGATTTCTAGTTCTTTGATGGTTCCCCTGTATCATAAAAAATGCTTTGAACTCACTTTAAATTAACTTTTTTGTCCTTATCCAGTTTTCCTGTTCTTAGTTTATGAACAGATTGAGTATTCTGATCACCTTAGTTTATGAGAGGATTGAGAACTCTGATAGTTGAAATCATAGCATATTGGATTGTGAGTTGAACTGACCTGAGCCATTTCAGGGTTAATGTATTAGACTATCAGTGTGAGAGCGTCAAGTACTCCCTCGTCCATTTAGGTACATGAGGAGATATGTATTTCAAAGGGTGCAGGAAAGTATGATAATGCATATCTGGATTCTGAAAGATCATGAGGATCAGACACTTCTTCAAACCATAATGGATTTGTAGCATCAGCCAGAAATAAACTATTGGTGTATTAAGCCTTAAGATATCATGGTAAGTTACTGCTGCATAACCTACCACATCTAAGTAAGATACCTCAGCAGAATTTCATGAAAGACAATTGAAGCTGGTCCTTTAATTTTGTACCCAGAATGTCTATCAGGTGATATCAGTGGCACATTCACTGCTAGAGTTTGGATGTAGTGAGTTCCTCCCAAGGGTTCGTGTGTTGAAATTTAACTCTCACTGTGAATTATTAAGTGAATAGCAATTTAATCTGAATGGTGTTTAGAGGTTGAGACTTTGATGAGTGATACGGCCATTAGGTGAAAGTCTCTAAGATTTCATAATAGTGGCTTTGTAAAAGAGAGAGTCCAGAAGACACACATATACATGTGTTCCATCTCTCTTGCCATATGATGTTCCATACCATCTCAGATGTCTACCTGCACATCACCAGATGCGGCAATTTGCAATTGAACCTCCAGAAGTGTGAAACAAAATAAACCTCTTTTCTGATCAGAATCACTCAGTCTTGGATATTTCAAGAGAATAATGAAAAATGGACTAATACATTAATACGTAAAGGGCACTAAGTCAGTTCACCATTATTGGGGTAAAATATCAAAAGAAAGAACACATGAAGGTCTATAATGATTTCATTCCACAAGAATATTGAGAGATTCTTGAAGAAATACAAGATTCCAGGACAGGGGAAGAAAAAATACAAGGTGAATTTGCTATGTCAGAAACAGAGGACTATTTTTGACTATTACAGATATGTCAAAAGGAAGCAAGGGCCTATTTGAGGAGCTCCCACTAACAACAGAGGAGTGAATCAGAGCATCAAAGATAATAATGCCCACAATGAAAAAAATATATCAAATGTCTTTAGAATCCATGAGTTTATTATCATGTCAAAAAAGATGATGCTTCATTGGTCACCACTAGAGGTTGCTAAGGTACTAAGTTATTATTCTAAAAAGTGGCTAGGAAAATAGTTGGAGCAGGATGAAGAACTATGAGTTTATGGTGACTTTCTACGTATACTGCATTTATAGTGAGTAACAAACCATTGAAAGAAAGTTATTCTATGTTGAAGAATTTAAGCTATTAAAGGCAGAATGAATGATAGAATCATATAAATGTTAATGAAATAATTTATTAATGAAATAATTTATCAAACCAATAATTACCAATAACCCTTAAAACTCTTGTGTAGCTAACGAAAACTTTGAAATAGATGTACAAGGCAACATCACCCAATCCAATGTTAAAAGTAGTACAGGTAGAACAACCAGATATTCTGTCTTTTGATACAATGTAAAAAAATTACATTTTCTCTATGATGTTAGTCAGTTTTTAGGAGTTTCCAGCACTTATGCCCTCAAAGAAACATCAGTTTTGATCAATGAACCATGCAAAACATCAATCAATAAACAAATGCTAAGGAGTCCAGGTCTCAACACCTGGATGTAGCCAAGAAAGAAGAAAAAATAAATTGAGGAGGTCAGTTTCAGATTACGCTTGACTTGCCTCCCCCAAGCTTGTATAATACAGCTGAGAGACAGATGCTGTCCTTTGGAGGAAAGAGAGTGAGATGAACATTCAACTTTGCATGTACTCCAACTCCATCCTCTCCTAGAGAACCCTGAAACCAGACCATCCCTGAAAATCAGTCTCTGGGCTTACCACAAACTTCAAGCCAGCTCCCAAGACTATATACCACAAGCCAATGCTGCAACTGAAGACTCCAGGGTGGCCAAAAGCTTCATAAAAAGAACACTCATACAAGTATCACTGAAATACTCAGTAAACCCTTACAGGCCAGGATAAAGTAAAATATATTCAAAGTTTGGGAAAAAATCTGCTAAGCAACAATGAGGTACCTAGCAAAGACATACTTCAGAAATGAGATACACTTTCTCAAAGAAAAGTGCGTGAATTTTGTCACCAGTAGAAAAGCTTTACATGAAATATTAATACATTTTTCTTCATATACAACAAACAAATGGTAACATGAAAACAGGAAATATGAAATTGGGTAAAGAAAATAATCAAATCAAAATATTCTAATAAGGTAGTGATGGTACCTAAATTACTTTTAACTACCCTATAAAATTAAAAGACAAGATGATTAAAAATGACTAACTATACTAAGTTTTTATTTAATCAAAGTTAAATTGCTATCAGCTTCTAGCCCATAACAATTACCAAAAAAAGAACCAATAATAAATACACAAAAGGTAAAAGTATAGAATAATCACATTTTAAAAATCATCTATTCAGAAAGGAGGATGATAAAATACCAAAAAAGAAACAAGACATCTAGAACAACCAGAATAAAATTAACAAACAGCAATTAGTATTTATCAATAACATACATCCATAAATGTAAATAGATTAAATTACCATCAAAAACATAAAACAAAGCTTTTGGAAATGGGAAGCAGAAGAACAGTTTGAAGGAGGGGAGGGGAGGATTGTCCAAAAACAGTTAAGCTGTGCTGTGTACCTGTACAAATTTCCCATGATGTATATGAACATTGTGTACAAATAAAAAAATAAAACCAAACAAAAATATAATGGTTGAATTATACAGTAACAAGGCTCAACCATATGTTTCTTATAAGAAACTTATTTAACTTTATAAAACATACAGCTTGGAAACAAAGAGAAGGAAAATAAATAAGTGGAAGTCAAAAGTGGTAGCTATACCTAAAGAAGAAAATAAAATTCAAATCAATAACTTTAAAGGAGACAAAGAAGGTAATTGTATCTGACAATGAGACCAATTCTTCAAGAAAATATAAGAATTCTAAATATATTTGTGCCTCATATTTGAGACTCAAATATATAAAACAGATATTAATAGACATGAAAGCATAGGTGTATTGTAAGCCAACAATGTAAAGGAGTATTAATAACTGAACTACAGAAAATCTTGAAAGAATTATTTGGACTTGAACTATGTTTTAGACCAAACAGACCTAATAGACATGTAAAACATTACATTCAATAGCAGCCGAAAATGATGCATGATTGAAAAATACTTTGTGTTTAGAGTTAAACATTTTATTACAGTTAAAGATATATTGCCATTAATCTTCCTGAAAACAATTACAAGTACTTTCCCTTGATTTGAACACACATATTCCATCATTCTTTTCATTTTTAAAGCATTTTTGAAGGTCCTATTTTGTGTCATTAATAGCACTGTTGTGGTTGCCTTGATGTTCTCATTTTGTGAAGGAGTCAGAAGTTGCACAGTGCCATACCTGGTGAGTAAAGTAGGTGCGGACGGTCCGGGTTGTGTTAATGAGCCTACTTTTCTGTTGTATGCAACTTCGCACAGCATCCATCATACTTTTTATTACAATTTGTCATAATGGTGCTTACAGAAGAGGACTTCAAAAGTAGCAGATATGTTTCAGGAAGTAGCAATAATGATGCAATACAGATGTTTAAAACAAGAGGGAATTCTATGTCTTTGATTGGATAATTTAATGTAGTTACATTTATGGTAATTATTGATAAAGACTTATTGCCATTGCTAATTGTTTTCTGGTTGTTTTGTATACGTCTCATGTATGTGTTCCACTCTTGCTGTTTTATCAACTTCCTTTGTGAACAGATGATTTTTTAAAATGAGTTTATTCTTTATTTTTATCTTTTATGTATTTACTATTGGTGGTTATTATGAGTTGAAAGTGATAACAATGTGACTTTTAGTGTAATAATGTTTCAAAATTTAAGTACTCACTATATTTTTCAGGCATACCTGTATGCATTCTTTTCAAGTATATACAGGACAGAATCAAACTTAGGTTACAAAGCAAGTATTCAAAATTTGAAATTGAAATTATAGTCAGTGTCTTTCCTAACTACGATGATGTAAAAGTATGTATCAATAGCAGCAAGAAGTTTATAAAATTCACAAATGGAAATTTAACAGCATACTCTTGAAAAACCAAGTCATTGAAGAAAGGGACAGAGAAATTTGAAAATATCTTGAGACAAGTGAAAATGGAAACACAGTATAACAAAATTTATGGGATATAGATAAAGCAATTCTTAAAGGGAAGTTAATAGCTACCTAGGAAACTTGCCTAGGAAACTGGTAAACCACATCTGAAGGGGTGTCAGGGTGTTTCCATAGATGGCTGACATATAGGGGAAACTGAGGGGAGGGGATTTGCCCAGAATGTGGGCAGCGCTATCCAATAGGGTGGGCACCCAGATGAAACAACAATGGAAGGGAAATTCTTACCAGCTCTCTCTCTCTGATTCCTCTCTTTCCTCGTCCTCTCTTCCTTTCTCCCTCTCCCCCTTTCTTCATCCCAGCCCCACTTTGTACCTTCAATCCTCTGTTGTTTCCTCCATTTCCCCTCACCCTTCTCCTTTACTTCTCGTTTTCTTGATAGTCATCATGAAGAAAGTAGCTGTGCTACACTTTGTTCATTCCTCCATGATGTTGTTCATTCCTCCTTGTTCATTCCTCACCCTTCTTTTGATCTAACATGAAGGGTAACCACTAAGTAACCACAGACTGAATTAAAAGCCAGAATAAATTTTTCTTCATTTAAGTTACTTTTTCCAAGTGTTTTGTCACTCAACAGACTAACACAAAACACAATAACAAAGATCACTGAAACAAAAGATTATTTTAGAAAAGATAAACCTTGACCTAAACAAAAGAAAATAAAAACTCAAAAATCAGCAATTAAAAAGAATGCTTTGTAACAGATAACATGAAAGCACGGAGAATCTCAAGACTGCCATGAACAACATATTGGATGACTGTAAAATCTGGAAAAATTCTGAGCAACATATTACTGATTAACAGAATTATCAAAAAAAAAAAAAAAAGAAATCCTCAGCAAACTAACAGGAAAGAAGCAAATTCAGTTAACAATAAAAATTCTCCTGTGAAAAAATGCTGAACGCCTGATGGTTTCATGCCTCAACGGTGCCAAACATATAATGAAGAACTAATACTCTTACCAAACTTTGTCAGAAAATTAAAGAAAAGGTAATTCTTCCAAACTCATTTTACAAGACCATTGTTACCCTGACACCAAGCCAGAAAAGAACTCTTCATGAAAAAAAAACTACAGGACAGTATGCTTAATGAATACAAATGAGAGAACCCTCCACAATATCCAAGCAAAATGAATTCAATAGAATACTAACAGTATCTTTCAAGTGAAACTCAACCCTGAAATTCAAAACTGATTCCACATATACAAATCTGTAATCTGATATGCTCCACAGATAAAATTAATAACTAAACTAAATTATCATCCTGATAGATGGAAGAAAAACATTCAGTGAAATTCAATAGTCATTTGTGATAAAAATTTCAGTGAATTAGATATAGAAGGAATGTACCTCAAAACATTTATGTCAAGACTATAGTTAGCATCATGGTAATAGTGAATAGTTAAAAGCTTTTTTTTTTAGGATCAAAAACAACATGAAGATACTCATCTTACTATACCCTGTAGTACTGGAACTCTTACTAAAAAAATTTAGGTAACGAAAAGATATCTTAGGGAAAGGAAAAACCTGATATTGTCTGTTTGCTGACAAACATCTTGCATATAGATAAATCTGAAGATTACACATATACACATACACATCTGTTAGAACTTAAAAACGAATTCATTACAGTTTCAGGATAAAAATCAACATATAAAAATCAAAGAGATTTCTATAAACCAACAATGAACTATGCAGAAAGGAAATTGAAAAGTTAATCCTATTCATAATAGCAAACATATATAAATAAAAATAACTGGAAAGACAGGATCAATAAAATATAATAAGACAGAAGCAAATTAACCAAGGAAGTATAATATAAGCATATTGAAAACTATTAAATATTGATGAAAGAAATAGAAGCACGCCATAGTAGATTGAATGAAATTTTATATTTATAGGCTTCAGGAGTTGTATTAAAGTTCCTGTATAATAGAAAGTAATCTGCAGATTCCATGGAAACCTTATCAAAATTCTAATATTTTCACAGAATTAAAAAATTCTAAAATACATAGAGAATCCCTTAAGACCCTGAATGGCCAAGGCAATCTTAAGCGAAGTGTATAGAGCTTGAGACATCATACTATCTGGCTTCAAAATAAATTACAATGCACTAATAATCAAAACAGCATGATACTGGCTTAAAACATATACATTAAACAAATAATAAAATAAAAAGAACAGAAACAAATTCATGAATGAACAGTCAACTAAAATCAACAAATGTACTAGTAACAGATACATGGGAACAAATCATTTCTGCAATAAATATCAAGAAAACTTGGTGTCCACATGTAAAAAAACAACACTGAACTCATCACATACCATATGCAATAATAATTCACTACAGATCGAAGACTTAAGCATAAGACCTGAAATGCCAAAGATATTTGAAGAAAATATAGCAGTAACACTTCATGAAAATAGTCTGTGCAATGATTTCTTGGCCCTAACTCTGAAAGTCCAGGGAAAAAAAAACAAAACTAGACAAAATGAGATTACATCAAATTAAGAGCTTCTGCATATCAAAGGAAAAAAATCAACAGAGTGCAGGAATAACCTAGGACTCAAAAAAATGATCTGATAAAATATATAAGGAGCTCAAATAACTCAATAGCAAGGAAACAAAAACCTGATTGCAAAATGGACAAGGAATCTGAACAAACATTTTTAAAAACAGGGCATATAAATGGTCAATAGGTATGTGAAAAATGTTTGATATCACTAAGAATGAACAAAATATCACTCAAAACTATAACAACATACCATCTCACACCTTTTATAACATTTATTATTAAAAGAAAAAAGATGTTGATGAAGATATGGAGAAAAGGAACCTTTGCCTACTATGGCTGGGAACAAAAATTTTTCCGGTCATGAAAACAGAATGATTCCTCAAAATTTAACATAAAACAAAAATTAAACAAAAACTGCCATAAAAATTAAAAATAAACTACAAACTTCCTTCTGAATGTAGATCTGAAGGAAATGAAATCAGGATTGGGATAGTGCTGTTCATTTCAACATTATTAATAATGTTCAAAATGTGAAACAGTCTCAGGACCCATCATTGACAGAAGAATGGATAAAGAATATTACACAGATACAAACACAAGCACATACACACCAATGACATAAAAAAGAAGAAGATCCTGTCATTTGTGGTAATAGAGATGAACCAGGGTATCAAGGTAAGATACATCCAGAAACAACAAAACAAATACTAATGATTTCACTTCTGTGCTCAAAATCTCATGGTGCTCGGATCTCATATCTTGCTTGCCAAGAGCTAAGGATCAGAGTATACATCTTGTGAATACTGAGATTTGGAAAAACCCAGTGGATTACTCATCTGCATTCTTAGTGCCCTCTTCCTTTTAAAAGAACGTGGGGTGTCTGATTATTTAAGACTCACGGAACCTTCCCTGAAATCCTGACGCAGAGTAGGATTGGCTATGTAATTTGTGGACTTTACTTGGATTTTACCTAAAATCCAAGTTCACATGTTTAAATACTACAAGAATCTCCAGACAGTGGCATTTATCTCCCGGGTTCAAGCTATTGGCTTTTGGTAGCTCCCAATATTTCTATTAGAGTTCAGTGTTGGTCCAGTTAGCTTCTTATCCCACAGATGAGCATGATCAGTGTCCTCACCTGCTGATCAGTGTGGCCCACTCAATGCTATAAACTCAGATTAAAATAAAGCAACTCCTATACCCTTGGAGGGAGAAGGGAAGACAGGTAGTAAGAGGAAAGGTGAGGAGAGGGTGGTAACATTTCATTTCCCTATGCTAGATGTGATGATTACACACACACATGAAACGTTGTCTTTTCCTCCAGAATTTTCGGGAAACAGACCATAACAAAGCCAGAAACAGACCCATAAACAAAGAGCTGACCATGTCATCCAGTACTGGGTTTTACTGCCTGTATATTTTCTCAGTTTCTTCCTGCTCTTTCCTTTCCTCTTACCCTCCTCCTCTGTCATTAACAACTTCAAACAAAAATCTCTGAACTTAATAGAAAGTAAACAGACTCCTTCCTTACGAACCTACTAGGGAGCCCTATTCTAGTTACTGATGAAGATATGAGGCCTAAACAAGCAAGGAAACAGGTATTAAAGCCGTAGATAACTTGCTTGTACAAGAAAACAGCAGAGTTCTGTCACTGCATTGTGGAACCAAAAAGAAATGAAGGCCTGATGCTGCATTTGTGTCAGCTTTGTGTCTCCTCAGATTGGTAGCTCTGATCCTCTAAACTATCACTGCCCAGTTGTTTTCTTTCTGCTTTGGCAGCTGTCTCTCTATGAATACTGAATGAAACAAGAGAGACTTAGGAACTTGAAAGACTCTAGAAGAAAATCACTGTAGGCTTGCAAGATTATGAAAAGTCACATTTTCCCGTCTGAGATGGCTTTCCATAGATATGCTGCAAACATAATGCAAGGATTGAGCTTGAGGACAATGTTCACTACTCTGACTGTTATGGCTTGTGTTTAGGTGTTCCCCCAAAGCCTCATGCAGTCATTGGCTGGGCTTTTTCAGAGATGGCTGGATCTAGCAGGTGGATGCTGGAACTTATTCCTGCTACAATGCTAGGATCAAGGGCTCTGGGATCGGTGGTGTGACTGCCACCCACCTTAAGCAGTCTGGATAAGACATATGGTTTAGAAAGGTGTGATAATTCCTTGGTGTTTGCTGTCTTCTTCTGCCATTAACTATTCTCTTCTGCCATACCACCCTTTTTTAGAGCCAACTGATTATAGACTGAAATCTCTACAAACTATGAGGCAAATAAATCTTTCCTCCTTTGATTTTGGGTGTCAAGTATTTTGTCTCAGCAAGAAGAGAAGAGTAACTAACCACTGATCCTTGCTGTTGACTGTTCTGCACCCATGATTTCTCATGGTTCTTTCTCTGTATGACTGGTTTTTTAAAACTACTTAAAGAGATTTACAAGGAAAAAAAATAAAACAGTAGTGGTAAACATAAAGACAGAGAATTTTAAAAATTTTACTGAAATCTTAGATATCACTCTGTTATTTCCTTCTCCACCAGGATTGCAATTATAAAGCAATTTTTTTGGAATGTCTTTTCAAAGAAGACATTTCATATCCTGAGGTAGGAAGAGCTACTGCCTTCTGAGTGAGAGCTTCATAAGGTGTGAGAGTCACCTAATTAGATGAAATCACAAGGAGCTAATGCCTAAGTGCCAGTCTGATGACACTGTCCATACCAAGGGTGGAGGGCAGAATGGAAGAATAAAATGGGAAAGACCGACCCTTGTCTAAAATATAGAGCAGGAATTCAGAGTCTGTGAAGAGTCTCTTTTTGTGATTGAGTTCATACAATCTCACATCATCAAATTGCAATAAATATTTGAATTAAGCAAAAAATGAGGAGGTATTTCCCTTGTTTTGTTCTATACTTAGTGATGAATTATCTGGTAAACTGGTCCTCCCTGGACTAGCAAACTGAACTGTGCAGGAGTAGGATAGCTTCTGAATTATCTAGACAGCTTACCCACATTAATCATGAGTATTTATAAAATATGAACCTCACTTTGTTCTCTGTATACATAGCCTAAATTATTCAGATTGTTTGTCTATACTGTAATAAATTGAAATTTCCTCTTATATCTTATTTTTAGTATTAAAATAAGCACTACAATGTTTTGGGTGTAAGGACAAAATTAGACAAAGGCATCTGCCTTCCTGTTATGGCACCCCATTAACCACGCTTGTATCTGTGAAATGATTTGCTTATGTTAAACACATATTACAAGTTTGATGGTTCAACAGTGTTTAACCTATGGCTATGCCACAAATTACTTAAGCCTTTAAAACATTTCAGTGATTGTACAGTTCAATCAGATAGCCTAGCAGGAAATTAATTGGAAACATATGTGACACAATGGCTTTATAAGCCCCTTCTATAAATGAAAAGGAAACTATTGGCTTTGTAATGCTCCAAAAATGCTGGTTCACAGCAATGCTCAGTGCCTGTCACACCGCAAACGTGGGCCTGGAGACGGAGACCCCAGATGTATGCATATACAAAAAATTAAACTAAATAACATACAATCTCATAACTAAACCAATAAGAAAAGACTAAATTATTTTTCATTATATTATTCTAGCTTATGTATGCTAGTTCATAATTTCTTTTCTTTATCGCAGTATCTGTAAAATGGTTTTAGTAATACACCAAAACACTAAAGCATGAGTTTTGTAGATTTTACACACTTCTTCAGGCAGCAAAATGTCAATTACTGAAGTGCAAATCTTTTCTGCTTCAAGAGTCATTATGCAATGACATTATGTAAATTGTGAGCTATATTGTAATTTAAGGCTCAATGAAGTGTACAACAAGTGAATCAAATATGTAGAGCCCTTCCAGTACCACAATGCTTAAACACTGTCACCTGTTTCTTGAATAAAAGGAAATAATACAAAGGAGCTATCCAAAGATGGCACATCAAATTTAAAAGTTGGCTTATCTGATGAATCTAATATTCTTCTTCTTCTTCTTCTTCTTCTTTTTTTTTTTTTTTTTTTTTTTGTACAAGGACAAATGTTCATTTTTAAGGAACTTCCACACTGGCTATACTAATTTGCATTTCCACCAGTATTTATTATTTTTGTTTTCTTGATAACAAAAATAGTATAACTTTTCCTTACCAACAAACTCCAATCTGGTAATTCAAACCAGTTATTTTACTGTATGATATGTGATAACTTCGCCTCCTTCTTATCAGATTTTATTTCTTATGTACTGTTTAAATGTATAGATCTTTCAACTTTTGACCTTAAGACAATGAAACATTTTGTTTATTTTTTACATTCTTTATTTTAAAGAGACTAAAAGAAACAAAGTAATGTAAACAAAACAATAACAACTATGTAGGATTTCAAAACAAGCTGATGGAAAATTAACAATAGTCACTATAATGCATATTATTGTCATCAAAATAGTTGCTCAGACTACATGATACAAGCAAGCAAAACAGATCAAACAATCCTTCTCTTTTTCCCCCCATCCCTGTTGTTCTTTTCCTTTCACAGCATCTATTGTACCTTATTTAATCTTTCAGTTTCTTACACAAGGGAAACAATAACATTTTTATACAGGTGAGTCTGATTTATTTCACTTATGAAGTAAATGGCCTCTAGTTGCATCTATTTACCCATAAAAGCTTCTAGTTTATCCTTCTTTGTAGTTGAATAGTACTCCATTGTAGAAAAAATAGCATATCTTTTCTATCCATTCCTCAGTTGATGGGCATTTGGTGTTTCCAAGATTTAGGTATTACAAATTGTACTGCTATAAACATAGGTGCATGTATATCACTGTAGTATGATGTTTTTAATTCTTCTGGGAAAATACCCAGAAAGGGAATAGCTGAGTTGAATGGGAACTCTAATCTTAGTTTTTTGAGGAATCTCCACACTGATATCCACAGTGGTCGCACCAGTCTACACTCCCACTAACAATGGATAATTGTTCCTTTTTCCCCACAGCCCCACCAGCATTTATTATTGATTGATTTCTTGATGATAGCCATTCTTTCTGGATTGAGGTGGAATCCTACTGTTACTTTAATTTGTATTTCTCAAATGACCAATGACATTGACATTTTTTCATGTTATTTGCTATTTGTATTTCTTCATCTGAGAAGTGTGTATTCATCTCAGATGCCTATTTTTGGACTAGGTCTTTGAATTCTGAGGTCTGATTTATTTTTAATTCTTTTTATGTTCTAGATAAGAGTCCTTTGTCTGAGGGACATTTTGCTAAGATTTTTTTCCCAATTCATGAATTTTTTTCCGCTCTGTTGGTGATTTCTTTTGACATGCAAAATTTTTTTTCTTCGGTACCAGAGATGCAAAAACTTTTTAGTAAGACAAGATCCCAGGTGTAGATTCTGTGAAGTATTCCCATGCAATTTGATTTTTGTTCATGAACTCTTTGCCTGCTCCATGTTTTCAAGATTTCTACCTACTTTGTCTTCAAGCAGATTTAGTGTTTTTATTTTCATATTTAAATGTTTGATCCATTTTGACTTTAGTTTAATGCATCATGATACACATGGGTCTCGTTTTTGTCTTTAGCATATGGAAAGCCAATTTTCCAAAGATATTCTAAATCAACTAAAATATTTGCTCAAAGTTATTTTTACCCCAATTTTTATGTTTTCACTTAACACATTAAAATAAACTCTTAACATATATATGTTCTAAAAGATTTTAAATTATAAGGTGACTTATTTGAGAAATGGATTATCTTATAAATTAAAATGTAAAATTTAAATTTAAAAGTTAAAAAGTTAAATTTAAATTGAAAATTGAAAATAATAAGCTATTTTCATAGTTCTTTGTAAAGGCAGATTTCTAAACAATGGCTTTTTTGTTGGTTGTTGGTACCAGGGATTGAACTCATGACCTAGCACTTGCCAGGCAGGTATTTATGCCGCTGAGCTAAATCCCTGGCAACAATGGCTTTTTTATATAGAGTTCTTTGTGATAAGAAAAGACCATGAGTATATTTGAAAATAAATAATTGGTCTGGGCATAAATCACACGTCTCCAAATCTGGGTGCAAAGTAAGCATAAACCAGACAAGAAAACAGACCCCATGTTAAACAGCCTGGTTGAATTCTTTTGGGTTTGGACCAGTGACTGACTTGGAGAGGTCAGCAGTGGCCACATGGGGCTGCACAGGTAGGCAGAAACAGAGCTGTGGAGGAGATTCCCCAGTGCTGGATGTACCCAAGACCCAGGCAAAGACTTCCTCATCATTACAGGCCTTCAACTCTCCTCACAGACTTCCTGTGGAGACAAGCAACATGCTTCTGACAAATTCCCAACAGTTTATTTGTCAGATATTTTATTCAAATTGCTTCCTTCTCCTTGCAGAGTTTGCAAAAGAACAGCAATATCCTGTCCCCTCTGTACCTCCTAACTACTGTTTCAAGGGATAACGAGCAAATTTAGATCTTCATTACATTGTCAGTTTGTACAGTAGGCCCTATTTATTTCTCCCTACCTTGCTATTGTAATCACCAGAACAAGAAAACTGACTCTGGATAAAAGTATCTGGGGCTGTGTTGCAAAAATATTCATTCGTCAAGGTGATAGGAACTGCCTCACACTGTCCTGTGGAGAGAGTTCTGAGAGCCATTATCCAGTCTGAGTCACATAGAGTTTCTATGATTTTCTATGCTCAGATGGTATCTAACAGAAGAACATTTTTAATTGTAATTTTTGTCTTTCAAGATTTTCAATTAGGCAACAAATAAATGGTTTTCTTCTCTTTTGGAGATAGAATCTTAAGTTTCAATATTTCTCTTTCTTGGACCTCTGTATAAATCTTATTGGTAGTACACTGGAAGTATCTCAAAATCCAATGGAAAAAACAAGGTAAAAAGATGTTAAAAGGAAAAAAGATCAGGAATCTTTAAAGTTTGGTTTGCATTTCATGAAACTACGAATCCTTTTTGAAAAGAAGAAAGCATTCTGATACAATGGAAATCAATTTAACAATTTAGTAGCCTAAACAGCAGTTTATGGGTTGCAGTGTGATTTCATATTATGCAGCCTTAGGAAATCTCTTTTTAATAGGCCCAAGAAATGTCTACAATTCTTGAAAATTACATAGAGTTCTATAATTCAGAGAGAAGTACTATAGTCTTCCTGATTTTTTCCTCTGGGTTCTTCTCTTCGTAATGTATATACTTTCTCACTTTCTTTATGTTCTTCACAACCAAAGCTACCTGACTAATCTTGTCTTCTCTCATATAAAACATTTACTAAGTGCCCTTAGGCATAAACCTAATAGTAGAGATGAAAAGTGTGTAGGAAATTCATTTAAAAAAAAACAAAAAAATATTTTCCTGACCTAAATATAGACTTGAGAGGTAATATTGCTAGGATCTTTTGGATGGTCAAATAGAAGACATTGAAGAAAACCATAATTAGCATATTGGATGTCCAAATAAAAGGATAAAGACAACCTCTTAAATCTGTAAGAGAGATAAGAAGTTACCAACAGAGAAATAAAAATTAACCTGGTGTAAATTTGATTATCGGTAATGCTCAAAGGTAAAAGAAAATAAAGCAATGCCTAATGAATTTTAAGGAAAACTCTATTTAACTTAAGCAGAACAGCAGACCCAAAAGATGCTCACTATCTAATCCTCAAAATTCTGTGAGTATGGGCTGGGGATTTAGCTCAGCGGCATAAGCACCTGCCTTGCAAGTAGGCGGTCATGAGTTCCATCCTCGGTATCGATAAAAATGAAAAAAAAAATACTGTGAGTATGTGACTGTAATATATGACTATGTATAGCAGGAGGAACAGATATTAAGGGTATGGATTAGGAGAGAGACAGAGACAGAGACACAGAGAAAGAAACAAAGCGAGAGAGAGGGAGAGGAGGAAGAGGAGGAGGAGGGGGAAGAGAAAGAGATTATCAGTTGGGCTCCACTTTTTAAGGAAAACCTTTCCGGGCTGTGATGGAGAGAATGTAACAATACAAGGGTAAGGAGAAGTGAGACTGGATCATTCTCTCCACCAAGGCTGAATTTGGAGGAAGATACTCTTGAGTGGAAGAACGCAGCAGTCTCCAGAAATCTGAAATAGCCCTCGCTCAGCAACCAGTCAGAAATTGGGGACCTCCCCGGTACAAGCACAGGGAGCTGAATCTTTCCAACAACCTAAATGAACAAAGGGAATAAAAAATAAATCAGTCCTATTGATACCTTGATTTTATTCTGATGAGACTCATGTTGGACTCCTTTAAGGTAGTAGATTTGTGCTGTTTTAGGCCAACTAAACTGTGGCTGTTTGTTACAGATACAAATTAATACAAATCTTAGATCTAGCTCCTCAGCATGAAGGATAAGTAAAACCTTTTTAGATATGTATTATGACTGAATTATGAAATTTTGTTTTATTTTTCATAAAATAAAAAATTAAACATTTTAAAGTATGTAAAAATTCAGGGCAATTACCTACTAATTACCTATTTTGAAATATTCACTTTTAAGTACTCCTGAAAAAAATAGAAGAAATAAAGGAAGGCATAATAGGATGTGGAAAACAGTGGAACTGCTCAGATGTAAAAAATAAAATCCCCAAAATGATAGCTGGTCACCAAACTTGGAAAGCTTTCAGTCTATATGAAAATTTTGACAAAAATTTCCAAAAATATGTTAAGGCAGGTTGAAATACATTAATTACAAATGAGAATAAATAATAACTGAAAAACTTAAGTGTAAGGGCAAGAAATTATGAGGATTTCTTTTACCTTATAAAAAATTACCAATAAGCAATTAGAAACTATAAGACAAAACTCAATAGGCAATGTCTAGGTGTACTAGAAGTAAACCACCATATGAGGGGAGCAATTTGGGATGTGTATAAGGAAAACCACCCTGTCTTGTTGATAGCTCCCTTTTCCATCAAGAGGCCCAGGGATGCTGACGATGTATTTGTTGAAAAATCCTTGCTTATCTCTTAGTTTAAAGAGAAGACAATATAACATATTCATGCTAAATCAAATATGTTTACTTGATTCAGTTGTGCTATTGTAGTCAATACTTAACAGTAACTAGTCAGTGACAATGTAATTGACTTTTTAGTTTCAGAATGAGCTATGGATCAGTTGTTGTAAAATGGATGCTGAATGTTCTCCAAAAGCCTTGTATTAAAGGCATCATCCCCAAGCACTGTGGACCTTTAGGAAGAGAGATATTGTGGGAGGTCCTGAGGACTGTGCCCCTCAAGTGGATGATAGGAGCCCAGGTTCTTCCTCTTTCTCTTTTCCTTCCAGGTTATAAGGTAAGTAGCTTTCGTTCACTACGTGCTCCCACCATGATGTGCTACCTTACCACAGACCCAAGACAATGTGGCCACTTGATCTTGGACTGGGAACTTCAAAACTGTGAGACAAAATAAACTCATTCTCTTTATAAGTTAATTACTTCAGATTATAATTACTTTATAATCATGGAAAGCTGACTTACACACTAAGGATAAGAGATCTAATTATGGTTACAAAATATAATTTAAATGTTATCAATTTTGATAATGCAAAGTAAATATGTATCTGACAAAATCAAGCAAGTAAGGATGCTGATAGGGAAAGAGAAAGAAGGAAATGTAGACTGCTAGTATTGAGTATCCTATATATTATTCAATGCTGCTTCAATAAATGGTAATGAATGTATAAGTAAATAGAACATGGCAGCAAAAAATAATTAAAGGCAGGAGTCATTAGGTAGTTTGATCTGTAAAGCAGTACCACTACTGGGAGAAAACGAGAAAGGCTTTATTTTTTTTAAAAACAACTTTTACAGCTTTCTTTTGTTTTGTTTGTTTTTATTTTCCTTTTTTTTTTTTTTTCCTTCTCTACTTCTTATCCTTTTTCTTTCTTTCTTTCAGACAGGATTTTACTAAGTCACTAAGTTGCCCAGGTAGGGCTGGAATTTGTGATACTTCTGCCTGTCTCCCAGAGGGCTTAGATTACAGGCTTGCACCATCATGTCCGGTTTATTTTTATACAGCTTATTTATTTATAATATTTGTTTACCATTGCACATATTTAAAACATTCATCATTGAAGACCCAGTTTAAAAACTATAAAGACAAAGAAGTTAATTTTGAGGCAAAATAAAAGACATTGCAAAAAAAAAGCTATCACATTTTTCACTAAAAATGATTCTTTTGGAGAATATCATTGGATTAATGGAAACACATTTGCAAGTGTTGTGCAGCACAGTTGAAATTTCACTTACCTTCTTGCTTTAGGCCATTGGTTGAAGTCCAAGTTGACAACTCAGCTTGCTAAATCCCTAGTGGACAGATGTCCATAACAAAAACCCATTGTGCATAATCTTGTAGTTTTGACTGTTCATACATTTTTGAGAGCCAGAAAAAGGTGTTGACACAAAACACTGGGGAGAAAAGTCAATATGGCTAGCTTTACTGTATCTCTTAAAGCTAGTAACTGGTAAAACATTAAATAATTTTTGTATCCCACTATGTCTCACTGTCATGTCAGCTAGCATATTTGTTTTGCTTACTTGTAAATACTTAGTATCTAATAATATATTTAATGTTACATACTTAATACAAATATATACATAGGTAAGACAAAATGAGCAATATAACTAATTTAGCTTCAACTTGCATTGTGAGCTACTTTGATGTGTTAGTGTGGCTAGGTTATAGAACCCAAATTCTAATATAGTTAATACTTTGAAAATATTTTGTAGATGTGATCAGCATCGAAAATTAAACCTGACTTTACCTAAAAGATAGGATTCTGGAAACTCTGTATAAGTTTCAATTAGTTTAAGGCTCTTTAGCGATGTTTAGGAAAAGAATTGAGAGATTAGCTCTTCCCTAGGAGTTTCAGGCTGCTAACTCCTGAGGAGGAGGAAGAGGAGAGAGAGAGAGAGAGAGAGAGAGAGAGAGAGAGAGAGAGAGAGCCAGAGAGAGAGAGAGAGAGACAGAGAAAGAGAGATATTAGGTGAAACAGGTGGAATAACTATTGATTTTGAAAAATTTTGCACCAAAATTTTATTCACTTTCATTTCAATATGTTAATTCCTATGGATCTTTCTCATTGTTGGATAAACATTTTGATTTTTCCTCTTTCCTCTCATCCTATGGAAAAAGACTGTTCTTTCATGGCTTATAGAACACTCAGAACCCTTTTGCAAAATGCTTTGCATGTCTGTGTATACGTGTTTGTATATGTGTAAATATACATTCTTTTTATCCCTGGTTAAATGTAAGATACAAGTGATAACGGTAATAGTTTCAATCTGCAAAACGTTATCTTGATTTAAGCATCCCATGATTTGCAACACACACGTACAAAATATGTTGTATGCCATATATATCAGTTTGTCAATTAAAAATAAGGACTTTTTTTCAGAAGAGTGAAGAGGCTTAAATATTTTCAAATGTTTTCTTGATCCTGGATGCCCCTTGGGTTGCTATGAAGCAGCTTTTGTTTTTACCATCTACCCTTGCTTCCTCTTTCTCATCTAAACCTGCTTTTTACATGAGGGTTGTTACTCTAGCATTATGTTGACATTGCTAAATACTATTTAAATGATATTTGTAGTTTAGAAACTTTCAGGAGATCAATTCTCTGTGCCTCTCAATCTGAGAGCAAAAATACCAAGATCTAAGTATCAAGTGAGCTAGGCTCAGAAAATGCTTTTCTTAGGAAAAATTTTCATTCTTTTATGGCACTGATTTTACAAGTTGCAGATTCTCTTTTAAAATTCAATTTAGGTATAATTACCAGACATGACTAAACATCTTATTCAAAACAACAACAATAAACATACCAAAATTGGTTTAACTGATTTCAATTATTACATAAAGCCCAAAGACTCTAATTTGCTCATTTTAACCTTCATCAGTCAGAAGCAAGATTATTACATTTGTGTTTTGCTTATTTTCTTTTGCTTTATAAATAAGTTTTGTTTTTGCTATAGGAGATCATTCAATATTTATTAAGCATGTTAATATTTGAAGCAACTCATCACTTTACAAATTCTAGTGGGAGAATCTTGTCAAACTTGTTGAACATTACGATGATTTATCATATTTGATAGTGCCTAAAACAATAAAATCTAGTAATCTAATTTTTAAAATAGTAAACACCATAGAGAACAAACCATTAGGAACAAATTGGACAGATAGTAATCTCAGTTCCTGCTTAATTGGACAGAAGTTATTTGAATTTGTACAACTTTAGTATTTACCTTTCTAAAACTGAAATTCAACATGCCACTTTCCTATTTAATTGACTTCTTTGCTATTTCCTGCCTAAATATCTACATTTTTGAGAAATATTTCACATTGGGAATGACATGTTATTGATACCAGGGACAGCTAAAATCTTTAAGATTAAAAGTAGCAAGAGAAGAGTAAATCAAATGTAGTTAGATGGAGCATTTTTTATCTTTAGGTTTAGTATGCTGGGTGTTTAACCTAGGGACCTGCATATGCTAAGCAAATGCTCTACCACTGAGCCATGTCCTAAGTCCTCAGATGACATTTTTAACAGCAAATCATCTGAGATCTTTAACATATCT
Organism: Cavia porcellus; assembly: GCF_034190915.1. Lineage (NCBI taxonomy): Eukaryota > Metazoa > Chordata > Mammalia > Rodentia > Caviidae > Cavia > Cavia porcellus. The sequence goes on along the minus strand of NW_026947487.1, from coordinate 26,059,398 downwards.
AGAGGTACAAGCAAATCTTCAGGAAAAGGATAGTAATGGTAAGATTTTTTTCAGTTTCTAACTATAGCTTTTTATCATAACAGGTATTAGAGTTCAGAGCAACACTCTGAAACCTGCTTATCCATGGGAATCAAATCGATGTTGCTTCTCATTGAATTCAAGGTTTCTGTTTTTGCTCTAAACTAACTTCATCTAGTTTCCTAGACTATCCTCTGAGATCAGATTGGCCAACTCATAGTCCCTCAGACCTGACTCTTGCCAGCTTTAAGCCTTTGTACATGTCTACAATGAGCCTAAAATGCTTCTCTTCACTTCTCCACTTACAGTATTCTAATCATGTTTCAAGATTCACCCATTTTCTGACTTCCTTTAGTGACTAGGACATTTATGATATGTTCAATTTTAATTTTATCTCTCTCTTTATACTTTAAATTCAGCATATCTTTTTCTAGTAATACTATTAAGTCTCAGAGGCCAAGGACTGCTAGAGTTTTATATTTTTTTTAGGTTCTACCTGGATTAATGCAACATTTTATTTATATAGCCACCATTTATTTTTTTATAAGTAATTAAATGAATACATGAGTGAATAATAATTTTAGGTAGTGCTGACGCCTAGCAGGGAAAAAAAATCCTCATTCTTTAGAGATGGCAGAAAATGTGAGAGCTGAATTCTTTAGGTTTGCTTTCATTGCAAAAAAATACATGATAATTTTTGGATAGTTTTTTTAGATTGCTTATCTCTATTTTATAGAGTAGAAAAGAGACGGAAAAAAGAACTGAACAGATAAGGAGGAAGACTTAATTGTAAAAGCACAAATTTCAGTATGAAAGTACAAGAAAAATATGTCTTTAAATATCATGTAGTTTATATTTTCTTTTAAATGATTTTGATTCTTCTTTACTCTCAAACATCCGTCCACAAGGTTGGAACTCACTCAACATAAAAGAATTGAGATAGACTGTGGAAGCATGTGTTAATTCTATCTATATAATTAAAAGTAGTATTACAAATAATAGACATTCGATTACTTGGACAGTGAATCTGTAAAACACATAATATCACAGATTAGTGTAAAAATAAGTGTTGAATGGGTATCAGGAGCTAAATGTTACAAAACATATCCTTTTCCTCCGGTGATCATGGGTAAGTATGAAAGACAGTGAGACCAACATTCCATTGTGACCTCTAAAGTCTTTTCTGGAGATATAGTCTATGACTTAAATGAGTAAAAATAACTTGTCATCTCTACTTATTGGAAGGTAAACTCAATTACATTTTCACAAATAATTATACTATCATTTAAAAGATGGACATTTAATTTTTCCAATGTGGTTGTACCAGAAGGGAAGTGGTGGATTAACTAACACAATGCAGTGGATTGCCCTTCTCACCACCTCCATACATATTTATATGTGGTCCCACAATAGTAGGCATGTGCGTTTCTTGTCAAATGGATGTAAGAGCAACACTAGATTTCATAGTATACTCAAACAAGTTTGAAGAGTTTTGGTATCACCCCTAATGAGTTTTGCTATTTCCGTTTACAAATTAACCTCAATTAGTACTGTTTTGAATTTCACCCATTCTTAAACATTTACACGGATACAAATCAATTATGGCTTGTCTTATTTCAAAATAAACCTTTCATATGTATTTTTAAAAATCAGTCTCTAGTGAGCTCAAAGATCAAGGCAAAACCCCACATTCCCCCCCTAGTGATCAAAGTTTGATGACCTCCAAATAACAGAAAACACAATAAGTGGACTTTAGATCACAAGAACAAAAAAATGCCCAGAAGCTACACAAGTCACTGCTGGTGTTCTTTACTTAGGATCCTTTTTATGATAGAAGAATAAAGCACAAGCTGTCAAGAGGCAGCAACTTCCAATTTCTTGGTCTGAAGCTTCAGTCTGAGTAACCAAACAAAGAGGTTCTGTATATACTCAGGAGGAAAGATGCAAAACCACAGGGGCGGGGGGAGCCTCAAGGAATAAGATTTGAAGAAGAAAATGAAACAATAGGTCAAAAGCCAGAAATTCAAGCTTGATAATATAATCACGAAGCTTGCACAATTCAGCAGGCACTGAAAGATTTTGGGATCCATGGAGAAAGATTTGTGTAACAATTATTTGTTTCAGTGATGTGGCTAGGATACTTTCATTGACAAGCTGATTACAAGTTAGATATGATCTCTGTTCTCATAAGTGGAAAAAGGTTCTATTTTATTTCCAGAATAATCTGATCACTGCAGATCAACACAGCATTTATGGAAGTACTTGAAACACAAATGTATCAAAATATTCTGTAAATCCATTAAATCCATTAATTTAATGTCCACTAATTTAGAATTCTTGATTATTGCACAATATTTAAGTTGTAATTTATGTCTTCCTGAAAGTAGAAATTTAAATGATAAATTTGTTTTACCAAAGAAAATAGTTTTTAATAAAAAATTTTAAATTGTTATTTGCAATGAGTTCTATGATTTTTATCTTTCTGTGAAGTATGCCTATTAGACATGGTTTAGTTATAAGTCTGTTAATATCAATATCACCACCATGTCCATTACCCGGTCCTTCACACACAATTCTGACACTGTCACTTCTCTATCATGCAACTTATAGAATATTGTATACCAAGTCACAAACATTCAATGTTATACACAAAATACATTAGAAAAGCATATTGTGATACTTGATGTGTTTGTCTCTTTGCTCTTCTAACATTCCTTCAAAGCCAGTAACTTGCCCATAATTTTCCAGATCATCTGTATTGGTTTCCCTCTGGACTCTTTCATTAGATTCATTTTTGTCTGCAACAACTTGTCTTTTAGATTTAAGAGTCACATTTCCCAGGAAGCACCCTCTCCTTGATTGCCGTTGGCAGTTAGCACTCAAGATGCCTCACAGGGTTTTAACACGAGGCAGTGTGCACTTCTCCAATGGCACTCACTGTGCTTGGCCTGTGGATCATAAGTACCTTGAGAGAGCCACTCACCTGGTGGATCATAAGTACCTTGGGCCAGGTTCCATTCTTTGCTTACCTTGGGATTCTTAAGATACCTGGTGCAAACTTTAGCCCTACTGTGTTCCAATAATTGTTGTTGGACTTAATTAAATAGAAAAATAATCATTTTATTGGTTTCCAAATTTTACCAGGGTTGTCTAAAATTCTACACTGATCTTTCTAAAATAATAGTATTAAACCAACTAGCTAAGAAAATATAGCTTTCTACTCTAGGTACTGATGATCAAATAAAAGGAAAGGAACTATGCTTTCACCCTTCATTATAAAAATCATATTTAAATGATAAAAGGAATTGTTTCAGTGGAAGAAATAATATAACTTAAATTATTCATGTTTTTGTTTCAATTTTTCTAAAATAAGAAGGTAAAAATGTGTTCAGATAGATATCTCATCTAGTCCTGCTTTGGAAGCAGTTTAAGAGTTTTCAAGATAAGACTCTATATAAATCTGACATTATTGTTATTTTATCTCCTCATGAACTTTCTTGCACACACATTGAAATATTCAAGATGCTAATAGCATACCAGTAAAATGAAAAAGTACCCAGGGACCAACTCCTCACCATGTGCCCCTCTAAGAGAAAATTCTGTTCTTGCTGAAATATGGTGCCGTGTATGGGAGGGAGAAACCCGGCTAGTACTCAAGACGCTTCACAGGGTTTTAACACGAGGCAGTGTGCAGCCAGATGTGAGAGTCAGGCACATTTCAGCCTCTGCTCTTCAGTGTGATTTGCAAATGTCTCTTGGGAATAATGAGAATTATATGAAAATACAAATTAATAATTAGTGCTGAGTTGTGAAAATGGTATCCATCAATAAACACAGGGAGGAACCAAATGGCTTATAAAGGTGAAATGATAATTCTTCTTTTCTAATAAATATGTTGCTTGCAGTCAGACAAATGGGAATTGCTTTTATTATATATTTTATGCTTCTTGTTGATAATTTTCTCCCTGACACACGAAATAATATGCATGTGAATGTTTAGAAAATCTCAAAGTATGGATCCTTACACGCATTTTAAATCAAAGTATTTTTGTAGGTAAAATTATCCTTGCTTAGTACTTACATGAGAGGAGATACCAGTCATCTTCTAAGGTGAAGAAAATCTTCAATAACTGAGGCCTCATCTTGTGCTCTTTATTCATTTTGACTTCCATCCACTCACTTGTAGGCACAGAGAAGTTGATTCCTTCTTTGTTTGTAGGGGAGTCCCCAACACAATAGATTGTTCTTTTAAGGATAGACTTTTCAGGCCCTTTTTCTCAGGCTGGACACTTGCACAAACATCACACTATTATTATCATCCCTAAATGTATTGTGTTTAACCCTGTGTCATATTAGGAACCAAAAATGCAGGACTATATAGCCTGTGTGTTCATCTAGCACTCTGCACTTGGTTTAAAGTTTTGCAGTTACAGCGCTGTGTCATTTAAAAAATAGTACATATTAGTTCTGCAGCATAATGGGTTTCATTTTGGGATAGTTATACATGCATAAACATCCTTGATCATTCCAACTGCCCATATCTTTCATCCAGCCCCACCCCTTCCCCCCGATTCCTCTTCTCCAATAGTCTCCTGTCTACTTTCATGTTCTCTCTCTACCTTTTTTCCTATCAATACCATATATGAGAGAAAACAGCAATAATTGTGTTTTGAAGTCTGCCTTATTTTACTTAACGTGATGCTCTCCATTACTAAGGCAAGTCTTAGTAATAGCCCTGTGTTTGTATTTTGCACTGAGCCCCCAGAATCATGTAGCTATTCCTGCCAAGAAGCAGTACGTTGACACCTATTTCCTTAAAATCAAGAATAAAGTAGATTCAAACATAAAGCACTGTCATATTACCCCTAATGATTGTACTAAGTTCTTTCGGTAGCACTTTTTATTATTAATGAGTATCAGCCGTGCCATTCCCAGGACATAACTCTACTAGGAAGTAGTTAAGGTCAACTCTAGTATGTAACTGAGCAACTACATCAGGAGGACAGATGTATGAACAAATTCTTAGGGAAAAAGAACTCACTGTCAGCCAAATAGTATTAAATTATGATTTAGCTCTATGTTTGCATTCTATCAGCAAACTGGCCATCAATACGAAAGAAGAGATGCACATTTGCGTTTGACATGTTATTGTCTCTGTATCCACAGAAGAAAGAGAGAAGTTTGAGGTTTTTCTTACATTTTCATCAAACATGACAATTTATTTGGTATTTATGATCATGAAGAAAATGGATGCCAGTTGTACCCGAAATGCATGTTTGATCCATAATGAGACTAGTTTTTTTTTTTCTTTGTTACCTTCCACATTGTAGAAAAGAATCATTAGTTGTTTGCTAGTTTTTCATTATGGAAAATTATCCTTTTTAATAAATACAAATTCCTATACCTGGATAATTCAAAGCTGATGCATAACTTAACATTCCTGTAAAATGATAGGCTATACGTGTATCGTAATATCTTATTTATCTGTTCACAATTTTAATTCATTAGTTCTTACCACTCTCCTGCCTGTACCTCTAGGTAACCTAATTACCTTTAGGTTATGGAAAATACTGAGTGACTAAAATCTTGTCCCGGGGCCTGAGTAGTGACCTTCAGCTCTTTGAATTCCAGGTTCCCTTCTGCCTCTTCTTCCTTCTATGTGATGTGGCAACCTTCACTGTGCTGCACTAGAAATCTCATCTCTTCCACAGACTTCTACCTACCCCTCAGATCTTAGTTCAGGTTAGATATCATCACCCTTCAGAAGCCATCTCTGACATCGAGGACAAGAGTAGGTACCTATAATCACTCTGAGTTTACTAATATCAAATTTACCACTGTATATTTAATTTAATTATTTATCTTTATTCTTATTGATACACACATTTGCATTTTTAAAGCCAATTATCTCATTTTATCTAAGAGTAAGGGTATTTTAAAACACATCTGATGAGTGAATTATTAGAATATGAGTAAACAGATCTTTAAAATAGTACCCCTAAAACCAGTCCATTGCTTGCATGTGGTGTTAGCTAAAATAAATTTTAAAACAAACTCTATTCATAATGTAATTAGTTTTGACTCAATTTCCTAATCATTTGTTTATTAATATATCCAATATAGTTTTATTATAAGGCACCTAAGCATACTAGGAATTTTGTTACACTGAATCAAGCATTAACCCATGGGACTGTATAATAAACTTCATGATTCTAAGTAATATAAAGCATGATCTGTCCCACTAGTGAACAGAACAAGATAAATGATTGGCAAGATTTGTTTTCAAAATGTTCATTGTGGGCCAGGGATTTAGCTCAGTGGTGTAAGTACCTGCTTGCAAGTCCAAGGTTATGAGTTTGATCCCTGGTACCAAAAAAACAAAACAAAAAAAAAATGTTCATTCTAATTTCACTATTACGAATATTCATTTTACATTACCTTTTATTTTTCAAACTTCTACAGTAACCTACCCATAATCTTTACACCTTCAATTTGACTATCTGTGTAAATGCATACAAATTTTTTACAAAGAAAAATTAAGATGAGAAATATTTATCTTTGAAGAAATAATGAGGAAAATCAATAGGTTCTTAACATGAATAAATAAAATTTGAATTTTTCTTATCTAATGTGCAATTGAGGTTTTAGCAATCCACAAATAGTATTAAATCAAACATTAACTTTGTTAATGCCACTGATAAATTTCATTTTTACATGTGAGACACATTTCTCGGGCATGGGAAGAACAAATGGGATCTAGTTGGAGCCTCAAGATGTGGACACATCCTTTCAGAGACAGTCTCAGCACTGAAAAATGGCTTCACTGCTCGTGTCAGCTCCTTGGTCACTGGTCTACTTCTTGGTCACTGGTTTTCTGCTTTGGGACTAAACAAAATTTATATTCTATATTGTTCTTGATTTCTGCAAGCTGGCATGAAAGCCTCTACCAAAAAAAGATGCTTAAGATCTTCCAAATAAAGTTAAAGTAACTAGTTGTTTATATTGTTATTTACAAGTAATTAAGATAGCTAATACATTTATGCATAAAAATCCTATGCCTCAGACATGAAAAATCATGTATTCATCTTTTACAATAAATTAACATGCGATAATAACAAAATAACAGCCTTTATAATAAGAGGACATGAGTTCAATTTTGGTTTCACTGTTTTAAGTAATTTTTGTTATGATAAATAAACATGAGTAATAAACTCTAAAGCCTGTAGAGATCTTATTACCTATAGACTGATGGCACTCAAATTCTTATCTTCTATGATTACATTACTCAATACTCAGGCTGTCAATAATCTTGCAGATTTACGTTTCACCTTCCTTAATCTATGCATTATTAATTAATATGAGCCAATGGATCAATATATAATGCCATTCATTTTCTTTGAGAGAAATCCTCTGGAAAGTTCTTAGTACAAAAGTGATTGAAGCAGTCATAGAACCTTGTCCAGCTCTGACTAGGAGCATGGAAGTTTTCAAGAGTGTCAACAATTAGTTATGCAAAGTTTAAAACAATAAATGAAGAAGGCCAAATTAAAGTGACATTGAAAAAATCTTGGAAGAATGTAATAATCCAACCTTGGATACTGGTAGGCCATCACTGATCTTTTTAAAGATGTTGGGAAATCTTTAACTATTACTACAATCCCAGTTTGGACAGCTCACCTGGTGTTAGCACACCTAACAGGGACCCACCCTGAGGAATTGGTTCCCTGAGCACCCTGTTCAGGGGGAGAGCGCCACCTACTGAAGCACTGGCAAAATCCTTTCTACACCTCCTGAAATTTCTCTTTTGATAATGAGCTGTAGTCCTGACAAAACGATTTTGTAACTCCAGAGAATGCATAATAGTGACACATAAATAACCAGTAGCCAGTAATAAAATTAATAACATCAAACCAATCAAAAAAGCATTTACTTTACAGTTTTATGGTTGTCCTCCTTAGAGCTGTAGCTTTATCATCTCAAATTCCCAGCATTCATCAATTTATTTCTGTACGTCATTTGAATACCACGAGACTTGTTTTTGTCTTTTTCCCACTATAAAGAAAAATCCCCTCCTTGAAATGGATTCATTTTTAGATGTTTGGAACAAAGGTTTTCACATTTGGAGGACTGGAATCTAGTGCATCTTAAAATGATACTTTCTTGGGAAATCAATAGAAGACACTGTAGAGTGAACTCGCATCACCTCCTTGTTTCTGCTTTCTCCACATGGAGCCATATGCAGAAACTCTACCACTTCACAGCCTGGAGGAGATTCTATGCCTTTCCGAAGAACTGTGGATGAAGGGAGAGGTTAATTGGATATTAACAGATACCTCAAAATGATGTTTCTGTATCAATCTGGGCCTCCAAAGGGTATAGAGGGAAGAATCCCAGTGTCAGTTTCCTTTTGAGGGAGACTGATATTCGGGTTAGGAAATATAGCAAGGCAGAGGAATCTCTCAATGCAAAGGGTTTCAAAATGAAATTACCCTTAAAAAATTATATACTGTTTGAGGTCTGGTGTGGACAACTTTATATCAGTGTCACTAATGACAGGCCAAAATTAAGCATAAAGTATTTTAAACTTTAGCCTAATTTACACTCTAAGGATTATATTCTTTAAAATTTTTGATATCTCTGATTTAAAATGAAAATCAACCATTCCAAGCAGCATGTGAACAGATTCACACAGAGCCTTTTTGATTAGTCTTCCTCACCTTGCAAGTTTAGATGGACTTCTATTTTGCTTCTTGATTTTTGTGACAAAATCTGAAAATATGAAATTTAGTGACACCATTCACATTACACTGCTAACAGTTACACAAAATATCTTTGTTTAGGGACCTAATAAAATTGGTCATATAAAGAGGAAATGAGATTTTTAATGCAAAATGAAGCTGACAGTGCTCTTCTATTACCAGGGTCTTATTAGGGAAAAATTCTCTGACATCTGTTTATCCCCTGCAGCCAACCTTGTATTCAGAATATAGTAATTGATTCACAGCATCCACTAGGGATCTAACTGGCTCACTTTTCCACACCGCACTACACAGGTATCTCTGCAGCTAATTCTGAATGTACATCTACATCGTTATCTCCTGGTGAACTGTGACCCTAAACACTTTGGAGGCCCAGATGAAAGTGCTTCCTCCACCCTCCAGTGCTAGGGGTGTAGCAGATTCTGCAGCATGGCAATTCACACAGGACATCCAATCAGAACCATCCCCTTTGAAGCCCTTCTCAGCTGGGAGACCATGAATGATTCATAGCTTCTCTACACAGACTAAAGAGGGAAGAGCAAAGCTAGTGTGTATTATTCAGGACTGCATCCTCAATAAGTCTCCATGTTCAGCAAATTGCTACAATGTTTTTTTGCTTAGTCTTTACTTCCATACAACATCTCTTTTGTGTACAAGTTTTAACAAAGAAAGGTCGTCTGTTTAAGCAAACTTGTTGATTGGGTTATTTCCCTCCTCTATAATAAATGTTAGTGCAGTCATAGATTTAATGCAAAGGAAAGTGCCTGGCAGGGACCAGGGTTTCGAAGGAGTATCCCAAGGTCCCAATTTCATAGTTAACTTACAAAGTGAATTTGATGCCAACATCCCATTTATTTTCACTTTTAGAGTCAAAATATTAATTTCACAGTGTACCCTTGTGCAAAAGCTAGTTTCATAACACTGTGTATAAATGAAATCAAATATTTTAGTCCTTGGAAAATACTTTTTGTCAGCCAGGATTGCTGTGCTGTCTAGGAGGCCTAATGCAAGTCCTCCTTTTTCAGCAGCCATGTAGAATGATCATCATGATAGCGATTATTAAGCATCTTTTCTGTCCCAGGATTCTGCAGGCACAATAACTGGATATTACCCCCCTAAGAAACATCACTTCTGGAAGCTTCATTATTAAACAAGCAGGATTTTCCTTGTGTCATCATTCACAGAGGGTTTATCTTCCAACCTGAAATATAGGCACCAGGAGAAAAACCACAGAAATCCTACCTGAAAAGGGCAGAGTCACTCAATAGCCTACAGGTTTTGCTCTAGAAATAATCGATTTTCCTTTGACTTATGACCAAACTCATGGATCTAATGCTGGAATCCATAGCTATAACCTTGATATTTTTAAGCATCTTCTAGAATCCTGATTTTTAAAATTTTCTAATTTTTTTTATTGTTTCCACGTACACAATGCAAGAATAATTCCAGAAATACTACAACTAGGAAATCTCAGAATTTAACTGCAAAATACTATTTGGGAATATTTGAGCCTAGCCTGATAATTTGAAGAAAAATATATAAAAAGACTTTAAACAAATATCCCCAGAATACATAAATAAGTTATTAAAACCTGAAAATTTTTAAAACATGGAAATTTCTCATTTTCTGACTATATTCTTTTTCAAAATGTTGCCTTAAAAATAAATACATGAAGATTCCATCTATTTCAGATCACCTTATACTTTTTTCCTTTGGCCCAGGTTCCCATGTGGGCTACCTGATTTGTTCATTGCTAGAACTGATTGACAGGTATGGTGACCAAAATGCAAATTATATGCAAATAGACATATTAGGGCAATTCTTTGTAAATAGAATTGCTGCTTATGTACACATGCTACTTTATAACAATCGAGTAACTGAGGAACGATTTCTATAAACTGTAAAATTCTGAGGTTTGGTTGCACTATTTGAAAGAGAGAAAGCAAAATGCACCATAAATAGATATGAATCATAGGCGCAGCTTTAATATAGAGATTTCTTTGTCCATTAACATGTTCTTACTTCTCTCTAGTGTGTGTGTGAAAGTGTGTAATGCTTATGACACTAATTAAGATATGGCTATCTTAGGATATGGCAATATTAAGTAGAGGTGGGCTCTACTTAATATTGATTTCTTTGATTTTGATGATAGTAACTTTTGTTTTTAAATTTTACATTTATTTTTTCATTTTGTTCCCAAATATGAGGGCCTGAATCCAGAGCCTTGTGCATGCTCTCCAAGCACTTTACTACTGATAGCTTTTTATTTTATTTTAAAACAGGGTCTTGCTGAATTGTCCGGTTCAGTCTTGAGCTCATGATCTGCCTGTCTCCTCCTCAAGTACTTGCTTACAGGGATGCTTAGTGTTCGTTTACTTTGTCTTTTCCTCTTTTTAACACCTTTTCCTATTTTTTTCAGGAGTTATCATCATTGCTTGAAGCAATATTTAATAGTAACTGCTTTAAAGTCATTGATAGTTTTAATAACTGTATCATTCACTATTGTTATATGTTTTCTTTTCTTGTGACTTGGGATTTTCTTATTCTTCATATACTGCCTTCACTGAGATTGTACACTAGGCCTTATATATTATTTTTGACACTGTATGTCTTTTTAAATACTCTACTAGGGGCATCCAGTTTGATAGTTTCATGTGATAGCTGATGGTTTCATTGTAGTGGACAGACATGATAAAATGCAAATAATACACAAATTGGCACATCAGAACAGGTAGATATGATTAAGTTTAGGCTATAAGTTCCAATCTACCCTCTGTGGGCCATCAACTTAATTTTTAAGGCCTTTGCAATGTCATTTGGATCTGGCTTGCATATATGCCTCTCTGTCTGGGATAGGGGAATGGTTTCTGTGTTAGTTCAGATGTCAAACTCTCCACTATGATAAATAGAATCAGTTTCTCATGTGTGAGCTCAGAGTTAAGTACATATACTCATAAACAACTTTATAGAATCACTTTCCCAAGTTCTTCTCTCATGATCTCCTCTGGATTTCCCATTTCTTCATTTCATCTTACAGCTAAAAAGTAGGCTTCCTCCTATATGATCTGCTCTGCACTTTGGCAAATATGTCCACATCTAATGTTGAGTGACAGAAAGACCAACGATAAGAAGGCTGCCTCAGCCTCACCTGTAAACCTGCTGATCTTGAGGAAAGGAGCCTTCTTGAGAGATCTGCCTCCTGTAGTTCCTCATGCCAGTCTCTGTCAGGCACACAGGACTGCTTGGGGCTGGAGCATAGAAGAATGGAAGAGGAAAGAGAAGAATAGATAAGGGATTCTCACATTCTCTGTGTGTATGTTATGAGTATCTTGTTTTGCCAGAAATGAGCATGTGATGAACTCTTTCTGTTGAGAAACACTAATAGAATGGAGAATGGTAAACTTACACTAGTTCAATGATATTTTGAGTCTATTACTCTTCCCTAGACATATGCTACTATTTCGTTTCAGAATCCTTCATTTTGGGTATTTTGTCCCAGCAATGAGAGAAAAGAAGCCAAGACAGATATGTTCCCCATTGGTAGGATCATAAATCTAAGAAAATGGAGGAAGGTGACTGCATGAGATATGATGACTTCTACATGAAATCAGACATAGAACCCAGCAGGATTTGGGCAAGTTTAGACCAACCAGTTGGCAGCTATCATACAGCTGATCCATTGAAGCTAGCTATGGATGACGAAGTAAGTTAAAGGGTCCTGAAACAATAATATGTATAACATAAACTTGCCTCTTTATCTCTTATTTTTCCTATTTCTTATTCTTTAAATATTAGTGAAATTTTCTTGACGTTCCTTCTCAACCGTGGCATAGCAAAACAAAGAAAGGACCATTTTACTTCAGCATTCATTCCATAATTACTTAGGGGAAGTTACAAATGTCAGCAAGGCTATAGGCTATAGGCTATAGGGAGGAGAAGAGTGGGAAAATGTATTTTTGTATTCCATGGAGTTTATGCTGCTTGTGTATCCTAGTGTTTTTTTTTTCCAGATTTTCTCCCTAATTGTGATAATGAGAAGTGATAGTCTGATTAACTTTAAGGGATAAATATTGGCAAGTATTCAAAAGAGAAGGTGATGCCAAGCAGAATGTGAATCTCAGATGGAGAGAGCAGAGCTAGTCTGGGTACCATGATCTGTCCTTGAGTTAACCTTTGTTTTCTGGCCCAGACCTTGAAAGTGCTACACTCCAATTTAGAAAAGAAAGCGCATTTTATTTTCCTGTTAAACTCATGTCCACTGGTTATTGCAATGACTACTTCATCTCTACAATTATATCTTTCCAAATTTGTCTTACAAATATGTTGATTTCTTACTTACTTTTAAGAACTAGGGTAAGTACCAGAAACTGAAAACTAATGATACATGGCCCCAGCATTAGAAGAGCGAGCTATCATGTAGAAGAGACTGAGAGAAGTGGGTTATTTCAAAGCAATGTTAAGTTCTAAGCTCATATTTTTTATTGTACACTGAAGGCTTTGAAGAAGACTCTTTAAACTGTTTATCCTTAAAAATGTAATTGAAGAAAGATGCAAAGAACATTTCTTTCTGATAATAGCAACAATATTAAAGAAAGAAAACACAGAAGGATGAAAGGAAGAGAAAGGAAAGAGTGAGAGAGATAGAGACTAAGCCAGCACTGTGATTTTCTGTGACATAAGCATACGCTTTGGTGAGGAAGAATCGATGTTTGAATTCCAGCTTTGTCATTTATGGTCTTGTGAACATGTACAATAGAGTTTTCTCTTTCAAGTCTGCATCAGTTAGATAGAAAAATATTACCTGATTCAAGGTTTGTGAGGCTTCAATGAGATGATGAACATAAAGTTCTTTGTGTACTGATGAGCATCAGCTCAAAGATATATTTTTCACTTTATCTTATCCTCTTCTGTTTCACCTTTTTCATTCTCCTTTTCTTCATAGGTAACAATAGCAATTATGACTGTTACTGCTACAGTGTCTAGTGTGGGATGGGAAAAGGTGAGAGAAAGAAATAAAAAGAGACATAAGGAGTAGGTCATGAATGGTCTTACGTATTTTTATAGCAGAGCATGGAATCTATCTGGTAGTTTATAGGTGGGGGAAATGGGAGTGGGTAGTAAATGTGATCAATCTGTATTTTCCACAAAGAATTAAGTTTCATGGGGCAGAGGATAAATCATGGAGTAAGAGAAAAAACCCAGAATATTATTGAAATGGTTCAAATAATGAGAAGAGCTTCAAATGGGACTGGTTTAAGAAATATTTCAGGTTATTAATAATTTATGACTGAGTGAAGGGAAGGTGAGTTGACATGAGAAACTAGAAGATTCCTAGGATTCAGCTTTATCTGTGTGGGTGAGTGATGGTGTTACTAGTTAAGAAAATGATGAAAGAGAAGTTTGTGGGTAAGAAGTGGGAAACTCAAAACAACAACAACAACAAAAAATCCATGAACGTTGAGTACCTAAAAAACACGTACTACAAATACTTAGTATTTAACTGATCAGAATCTCATGAGAATATGCAAACTTGAGCACATGTCCAGGTGGTGTGAAGTTCTCTAAGGGTAGTGAGGAGAATGGTAGAATGAAAAGAGCAATAAACCAAAACGGAATCCCTGAAACATTTATACTCAAGGAACAGAAACAAATGCCCATGCCAAAAAGGAGATAAAAAACATTCAGAGAGAGAAAAGGACTCAGAAATGTTCCACACAGTCCACTGGAGCATGAGAATAAAACATAACCATGTTTTATCATTAATGTATGTTTATCTAAAATAAGAAATGGACCTCCACCAGTGTTTTGTCTAGTAATTGGCAGAAGTACATGTATACAATTAATTAATTCATTAATGTATTTGGAATGTGTCTCATTTTTCATTATTTTATTGCATTAATAATCATGAACTGAACACTTCACATGAGCAAGGTATTGTTCTAAACACACGTCGGGACGGGAAGGTTAGAGACATGTGCTACCCTACATGGATTTTAAACGCCAGGGAGACAAGATACAGCAAAAGGAATTGCTAAACATATTACCAAAAAATCCCCAAAACAGACCCTTATGGAAGCTTGGAAGACCGTAGTGCCATAATTGCCACAGTTAATATTTGTCATGTGAACACTTCAGGCAATTCATAACATTGCAGTGCCAAGGATGGACACATCTCTTCAAAATGAGATGGACAGATAAAAAAGGTACTTTCATTTGTTTTAAAAGAAAGCCAGGATTTAGACAGGTAGAGAGGAAAACATTGCAAGGTCAGGGGAGCAGGGCGATCAGGTGCATAAAAGTGCTTGGTTCTAAGGAACAAGTAAACTGAACAGCATCCCAAATGTAAAGAGTACTAAAATTTCAGATAAAAGCTGTGAGTCTTTGGAGAATTTTTATTAGATAAATCATGTAATAAATGGGATATAAACTCTATAACTGTAATACACACAGCTGCAATACTGTATGTATGTATGCATAGAGAACCCACAAAATAGGAATAGATATTCTTGTATTAGCCTAGAAAAAACTTAGTTTTTCAGTTATTAAATTGAAAGATTGGATCAAGCATATTGTTATAGGTGATTAAACATATCAAATCAAATTTATGCAAAGATTAGTGCAGAATAACTCACTATATTCTAAGAAGAGAATTGTTCAAGATTTCAAGAATAGCATCACATTAACTGCTTAGATGAGCAATGTCACCCAAAAGCTTCGTATACTGAGAGGTGGGGTTTTAGGACTGTAACGGGATGATGTGGGAACTATAGCTAACTTGCCATTAGGTGGAGGCATCTGGTTACACTAGGTGGGTCCCTAGGGGTGTGACCTGGAAGGGTATCTCTCCCTGTTCATTTCCTCCGTTCTCTTTCTGCTTTTTAGCTACCATGACAGGAGCAGCTTTAATGTACCTACTGTGCCTTT
The DNA here is from genome assembly GCF_034190915.1 of Cavia porcellus. Taxonomy (NCBI): domain Eukaryota; kingdom Metazoa; phylum Chordata; class Mammalia; order Rodentia; family Caviidae; genus Cavia; species Cavia porcellus. The sequence continues at coordinate 26,043,697 of NW_026947487.1, read as the reverse complement.
GTGCCATCCTGTTTCTGCCTCAGAGCCAGCTGACTATGGACTGAAACTGTGAGCCAAAACAAACCTCTTCCCTTTTAAGTTACGGTATCAAAGATTATGTCCCAAGAGGCAAAAAGTGACTAATACATTAGCCAATGAACAACTATTTCAATGGATATATGGTAGTTTTTGTTAGACAGATTGTGACATTTACTTTTTTATAGGTTTCAGAAAATGAAAGGATTTTGCGGTCCTGTCCCTGTAAAAGAATGATATCACAATTGGTGAAAAGAAGTATGAAGGAAAATAATATTTTTTTCCTTAGAAATGCTGCATCATTTTTCTTCTTGATGCAAACTGAGAAGAAAGACCAAACATTGTATCTGTATCACCATGACATCAGGCTTCCCTTTCACTGCAGGAAAATTTAAGAGCATTTACTTATGATCTGAAATAAAGCAAGAAATGAGAACCTGTAAAATATCCAGGTGCCACAAAAGAGTATTACACTGATGTACCAAGGTTTTTATTAGAATCTATCCAGATTATAAGGGAAAACATTCTAATGCATACAAATATCTATACTCAAGTCATAAGGCTATTAAAAAATCTCTTGGCTTTCATTTAGTGTTAAATTTTTTTGCAAAATTTTTACATTCATAATAGTAATAATCTTTTAGCATAGGTTGAGATCAGGAAACTCAGATTTTATAACAATTTGATTAAGGCAATAAGTAAGATAAGCATTGTTATTATTTCACATTGCAAATAATAAATTTGGGAACTTTGATGCTTTATTTTTCTGAGCAGACTATTATGGAAACCAAACTTTGCAACTTCTATCTTTGGAGATTTTACTATAGATCTACTTAAATTTGTTTATAACATTCTATAATCTTGGTCTGAGATAGTTCTTTATAAACCCAATCTCTGGACCGCACTCTGTTGTAAGGAATTAGGGTAGATACTTAGATTGAATCAGTAAATAGAAAAACTTCTGTCCCAGAGATAACATTAACAAGTATATCTGCTACTACATGTCTGTTCTACCTTTCCTACCTTAGCTCCCACTCATAAGAACCATGAAAATAATTACTTTAGCTTGTATTAATTGCTCAAGATGGGAAATGATTGTGAGTTACATTGATATAAAATATATTGTGAAATGTTGAAATATATGACCGGTAATAATGTTTTAGTAAAGCATTGTTCTTTTCCAATAACTTATTTCTTTCTGACATAAATATAGATATCTGCTCCTATTAGAAGTGTTTTTGGGTAACAATGAGAAATGTGATGAAGGATTCACTTAGCTTCTTAGTCTTCTACACAGGAGCATAGCTATGTGTGTGAGTTCCACCAGAATCAGTGGTGTAAGCCTTTACTGTTTTGCACTATTTGATGTTAAAAGAGCCAAAAAAGATTAGCTCTTAGCTTAATATTTTGGATGAATATTTATTTTGCCAGCAAACAATTTCTTTCTTTCTAAACATACTCTCATAGCATTTCTACTTCTGTTGCAGGCTCAGAATGAAACAAAGGCTACACACATTTAACATTTTTCCAATAAGTTCTTCTGTACTGATAATGACTTAACCAAGAAACCAATAGCATGGTGACTTAGTAAAATTTATTTGAAATATGTATTTCACTATGTTCAAAAGAACAGCTATGTTTTTTTTCAAGAATGGCATTGTTATATATTATGTTACATTACATGATACATTCTTAAGAGAAACATTTTTCATTATTTTTAGACTCAAGGTTTTATGATAAAGTCACATTTATATGATAAAGATAATCAAGTACTAAAATATTTTAAATGATAATTTAATAAGTAAAGCATTAAATACTAATATGATTTCTAAAGTAATACTTATTGTATCCAATAATATTTCTAAATTACAAAGTAATCATTGACGAGTTAAAGAATGAAAAAGAAATAGCTATCCATTTGGAAAGCTATTATTCAAAATCTTAAATACATGACCTCTGAAAATGATGATTTTGATCAATTCAAACTAATCTTCAGAGTCTTGACCTTAGCAGGATTCTTATACTTCACCTTTCAAGCAAGGCATTATGCATCCATATTTCCAGAAACTTCTGCCGCAGTATACCAAGTGGAATACAAATGATATTAAAGTCCTTATAAGAAAATGTGTGGGAACAGGATTTTACATTTGCTCAGAAATTTTCTAGAGATTTGAGAAACTGCACTTTTCTCTAAATGCTGTGTGATTTCTAGAATATTTGCAAGCCTGGATCAAATCACCAATAACAAAGAATGGTCTTATAGTTTTTCCTACCTATCCATATAAAATTCCAAAGAACTTCCAAACTCCTTTTCACATGTTACTCCTGAAGATAGTTCTATTTTGTCACACTACAAGATAATCATTTGTTTTAAAATGAAGAACCAACTTATATTTTTTACGAGTAATCCCTAATTCCTCTCATCACTCATTAAATAGTGTAATGAAAAATCTCCTTAAATGATGCTACATATATTTGTTATTAGAATCAATGATAAGTAAGTAATAATCCCTCATGTTATGAGGCATATTCAGAAATTTAAATTTTACTTCTCATCATAGGCTATTTGTAGTTTTGTATTAGACAGTGGCTAATTAAACTTGCGATGACCTTGTTGTTCTAGTTGCAAATACTATAGGGTCTTGAGCCATTTACTGAGTTGTCAGTGATAGATGGAGGTGCTTCTCAGTAATTATGTGGTAAACAATGTTAACTGAGCAGTAATTCACACTAACATTGCTGAGGTATTTTATAGTAACATAGCAAATGATGCATAACTGCCATCTTGGTAAAATGATGCTGACCCCCTGGGATAAATCATATTCTTCATTGTTATAAAAGATATTAGAAGATTATCATGCTTCAAATCAGTCAAAGAATATATTCCTGCATCAAATTTGTCTTATGTACAGAAAAGGCTAAATCTTATAAGCTGTTCTGGTTTGCAGTACAAATTGGCACATGTTTCAAAGTGGCAAGATGGATGACAAATATTTTTGTTATACTTGTTTGATTGTCATTGTTTGTATAAAATTCAGGAAGAGAACACAGAGAAGGGAATCCCAGTGGTTTGGGTGGGCATTTAGGAAAACAGAAAAATAAATTTGCTGATTAAATAATTATTTCTATTTAAATTTTATTTTGTTACCCCAATAGTCATAACATATTTGCTTTTTCGTAGGCCTAATTTCTTAATGCTTCTTTTTCTCAGTATTTTGATGGACAGGCTTTTCCCTACTTTCACAAATTAAGACCTGCTATGGATAAACTGCGAGCTGTGACAAAGTAATAGGTGCCAAGTAATTTAGTTTCAAATTCAAAGAAATTGTTTTTGAAAATATGTGATAGATTTGTAACTTTACTAGTGAACTGAAACATAGCTTTAAGCTGATTCTCAAATCTGATTTTCATGAAATGTTGAAGTAAAAAATAGATACAATACGCAGATCATTCATCTTTAAACTGGGAATAGAAGTCTGAAAGGTTACTAATTCCTTCATTTTTTACATGAAAAGGCTGGGTGCAATAACTGTTTGCTTATTAAAGATATATGTATAACTAATAGCAGAGTTTGGACCCATTCGGAGGGAAATTGCATTCCAGTGATTCAGTGACCAGGTAGATAAGGGCCTGGAAAAATGGTGTAGGACATCAGAGGGACACAGCTTACTGAGCGTAATGTGTGCTCTAATCTAGAGTATTCCAATAGGTCATTGCTCAGTGGTTCAAAATATTTACACAGACTTTAGGTTACCTGACTTCCTATCCACAGTGGTAGCTACTTTTTAGCATTATTACATAAACTGTCTTTTACTTTAAAGGATTTTTATCAGAGATTTTATCACTATCTAAATAATAAGTGAATATCATGGTATTTTCATTCCTTTTTTAAAATTTTATTTAAAGAAAGACTAAACAAAACAGAAAATAGGTAGAAATAATACATATATTCAGAGGAAAAAATAAATAGAAATAATTAATTGATGTTTACATATTGTCGTTTTACAAATAGTTGTTCAAGATACAAAAATGAAACATGTAAAGTGGGAATTCAAACAATGAGACTGCAAATAGTTCTGTTCAACTGTCCAACAAAAGCTTAGTAACATGGTTGTCAATCCTAAACACTTAAACATACATGTAATTATCCATATCTTCATTTATGTTTAGATTAAACAAACCAAAGCAGGTTAAAATCATTCTGAACAAAGAATAATAGTATTGCTGGATTTCACATCATGACACTCTGTGATCAGCACTGGGTACTGTAGTGTCTTTTTTAATTTAATTTAAAGACTAAACAAAACAGAAAATGGGTAGAAATAATACATAATTTCAAAGAAAAAATAAACAGTAAGAAATCACTAGTTGATGACTACAGATTATCTTTTTACAAATAGTTATTCAAGATACTAAAGTGGAGCTTATAAAGTGGCTATTCAAACAGTGAAATTGCAGCCAGTTCTGTTCAACTATCCAAAAAAAAACCTTAGAAGTACGGTTATCAATCCTATACACTTAAACATACATGCAGCTATCCATATCTTCAATTCTGTTGAGATTGAATAAACCCAAGCAGGCTAATATCACTCTGAACAAAGAATAATACTATTTCTGGGTTTCACATTATGACCCTCCAAGATCAGCACTCGGTATTTTAGTGTCTCTTTTTCTTCAAAGTATCTGTTCATCATGTGTCATAAGATCAGTTCTCACAAACTGTTTATAGATCCTACACATGCATGGGTCTTAACATGTATTTCTATCCTTTCTATATTAGAGGGTGAAACAAAACAAAGCAAGGCAAAACAAAACATAGTCCTATAAATACATGAAATGAAATAAACATGTAAGATCGTTGTACAAAGAGTTCTACCATGTTTCCTGTGTTGTCTCTTGTTATCGCCAATAAAATTGGCTATATCATCAGACATAGTATAATTGAATATATCAGTACATAACAGTATTAATAAAAGCACAACTTTGTATATAGTATAGAACTTCAAAAACCAGCAGTTATCAAACCAGAATGTGTATCACAGGTTCTTGTCATCATCAGTGTAGTTGCCTATACTCTTAGACTTGGTACTATCAATCATATCAGTTTTGAATAAAATATTCTCTGCCTCATTTCTGTTATGCTCTTTTTGCCATCAGTTGTCTGCTTATCTTCTTCGTTCTGTTTTCTGCTCCATTCATTAAGGCCTCTCTGCCACTGTTCCTGGAATCCTAGTACTTTTCTCTCTCTCTAGAATGCCCTGCAGTATTCTCTGTAGAGTTAGATTGGTGGTTGCGAATTTCCCAAGTTCCTCTTTGTCTTGGAAGCATCTTGTTTCTTCATTAATTTCTAGAGACAGTTTAGCAGGGTCTATCAATCTGGGCTGGTGGTTATTTTCTTTCAGGGCTTGGAATATTTCACTCCAGGCTCTTCTTGACTTGATGGTTTGTGTCAAGAAGTCTGCTGTTATTCTGGTGGGCCTTCCTTTATAGGTTATCTGTTTCTTGTCTCTAACAGCTTTTAATATTCTGTTTTTATATTGAATTTCTGGGATCTTGATTATTATATGCCTGGGTGTAGCGCTGTTTTGGTTGTAGGTGGCTGGAGTTCTGTATGTCTCATATATCAGAATATCATTTCCTTTTCCTGTGTTTGGGAAGTTTTCCTTAATTATTTCTATGAATAACCTTTGTAGATCCATTGTTTGTACCCCAGCTCCTTCATTCACATTCTTTATTCTCAAGTTATAGATCCTTTTGTTATCTTCTAGCCTTTGTATTGTTACTGCTTGTTTCCTTGTTATTTTTTTAAAATTTTCCCTTTCATACTCCCACATTGCAAAATTATCCTTCAGTTTGAATAATCTATTCTTAGTTTCTTTCAAGCTGATTTGCTATCTTTCCATAGAGTTTTTAATTTCTTGGTGATCTCTTTGAATCTGCTTCATGTATTCTATGTTTTTTTATATTTTTCACCAAATGGTTCCCTCCTTTGTTTGAGTTCCTCCCTTCTTCCATCTGTGTCTGCTTGAGGGGTGCTTAGTATCTCTTTTATTAATCTTCTTATATCTTGCTTTATTTGGCTAAATATTTCACTTTTGAACTTGTCTATGAGGTCCCAAATATATCTCTTTATGTCCACTGGCACCGTGTCTGATATTGCATGTTTGCTGTTCTCATTCTCCTTTGTATTTACCTGTCCTGGGTCAATGTTCTCAGGGTTGGGACCTGGGGACTTTTTGTTGTTGCTTCCTCTTCCCAACTTTTTTGCTACTTCCAGGAGGCGCCAGTTTCTTTCTTTGTTGGTTGCAATTCTTCTGAAGCGCACTGGCTAGATGACCCTTCATACTGCTGTGTGCTAGTGAGTTGCAGACAGGGACAGTGTATGCTGGCCCCTCCCCTCTGGATCAGTCAAGCTGCTGTGGTCTGCACTGTATTACTTTGTGCCACCTCCCCTCTGGGTCATTCAAACTTCTGAGGCTTCACTGGGTTAGTGTGGTTAGTGTGCGCCACTACTGTAGGGACTTGATTTTAGATAACCTATTGGGTCTCAACCAAGTCACATGACCCAGGCCTAGCTCACTTCACCAATCCCGTTCAAGAAGGGAACAATTGACTGAAATCACTGCTGTCCCTTGTACTTGCCAGTCCTGCCCAGTCCCAGAATGTCCTCTGCATGGAATGGTTCCATTCCCATCCCTCACCACAAGTTGATGTATGCACCCTGCCAACTCAGCTCTCCATTCAGTTCACTGACCCCCAAACTCAATGTAACTGCACTTCCAGTGAGTCAAAGCAGTGAGACCTTGGACAGCTCAGCAAGTCACAGTGGGACCTCAGCAAGTTTCAGCCGGGACTTTGGTTGGTCAACAAGCCACCTTAATTTCTTCTTGGAATGAGAGAATTCATCTCCCTCTGTTTGGGGCTCCCCACTCTGTATTATGTTGAATTCTAAGTTGACTATCTCATGGAGCCTCTGTAGCCAGTTGTTATCTATCCACCATCTTTGCTCCTCCCCCGATATTTCTTTCTTACCACAGAAATACATTAGAGGTATTTCTGGTATTAGAGATATTAGAGGAAAAACAATGTTTGTTCACCAAGTAATTATATAAGGTAGTTCCTTACATCATTAAGTATATCATTTGGTACAGAAATATTTTTACCAAAGAGAAAAAACATACAGAGATTTTTCAAGATATCAATTTTGGTTATATCTTTTCTTTTTTCCAACTTTTAAATGTATTTATTTTGACTGAAAAAATTTTATACATTTATACATATGCAACTATATATGTATATATACGCTTTCCACTTTTGACTACAACTGATAAGCAAGGACCCTGCATCAAAAGATTTTAAAATGCACATTTATTTATGAAGAAGCTCATTCAATTCATTGTAGGGAAATGATAATTACAATGAAGATTAAATTATATATATAATTTATATATATAATTTAAAATAGATAAGTGTCTCAAACTCTACCACTTACATTTGGATATCAAAATTCCTTTCCCTCACTAAGACTCTCAAAACTCTTCCTCCACGTGAATTGCCCTTGCTTAGTTTCTGCCAATGTGGTTCAAAGACTGCCACATTAAATTCCTTAGATGGCTTCTTTAGAAAGTTAGAAATTTCCTCTTCTTTTGATTGCCAGCATCTCACACATAACCTGGTTCATGGTAAACATGCGAAAAACATGGGTCATCTAAAGTTTAGGACTACAAAACTAGATTTTTAAAATGTCTGTTTTTATATGCAGACCTTAGGATCCAAAAATCAGGTACTCAGATACCAAGTTCTTCTTCCACACAACTCACTGAAGTAGCAAAGGAAATGCCCTTTCCACTTTTGACTACAACTGATAACCAAGGACCCTGCATCAAAAGATTTTAAAATGCACATTTATTTATGAAGAAGCTCATTTAATTCACTGTAGGGAAATGATAATTACAATAAAAATTAAATTTAAAAATGGTTTTATAAAAGCCCATGCTCTTTTAACATGGATATAAGTGTCAATGTTGTGTGTCTTGATATTTGGACCCTGTTGTTGATTTAGGAACAGATGACTCTAGAGTCATAAGGGAGAAGTCTCTCTTAGGGTTCTGTTTTTAGATTCATAATTTTAGGGTATAAAAGATACTTCCTTTATGCTTATGATTAACTTTACTTACTAGACTTGGAATTAATTAAGATGGAAAGAGTAACTCTAAGACATTTTTCATGCATTAAGTCCATTAGGAAATAACACATAAGTATCTTAAAGTCAGATGCTATTAAAGTTGTAGGGGCATTGGTTTTTGAACCAAGGAGGAAATTAGAAATTAGTCAATTGAAACCACATCATTTTCAAAAATTCCTCAGATATTTGATGAGAGCATTTTAACATGTTTACAAGATCTATATTATTTCATTCAAGTCACTTTCTTACTAATTTGAAGGAAGAAATCAAAACTGAAATTAGCTAAAAAGCAAGTACTTTAAATTGAGAAAGCTTTCAGTCAATATTTTGAAGTGTGACCATGTTTTAAGGATTTCTAGAAGGCAGGGATCAAAAATCCCACTGAAGTTTGAATTGCTGAAATTATATTGCCTAATGTGTATCTAGGTTTACAAATATCTTTCAGGAAGAAAGGAATAAGTGAATGAAGAAGTGAAAACAAGTCATTGTAGTAAGCAACAGCCAGGAGTACCATATCGGAATTTTGAGCACATTCAATTACACAGTAAGGCATAACGCACCCTCCTCACCCAGGAAATAGATTATATAACCAGACTGTACAAAGTTATTCCATTTATGGTAAAAGTTTGGACCCCAAAGAGCTGATATTTCCTTCTCTCTTTCCTTTCTAGTTTAAGATGTTAGAAAAAGATAGTGAGCCCATACATAATTCTGAACCTCTCTGACCTGGTGATTCCATGTGGCTGCTGTGAAAACTAGCTTCAGTTCCTATCCATGTGCAAGGTAGCACTTCCTGGAGAGCTGAGTCCCCTCACCCTTCCATGCATCCTTGATCATTAGTATCCTTTTGGTTCAGCTTTTTGCTAATTTGATAAATAAATAAACATGTATGTTACCTTAATTCTACCTGAATTGTCATTATTGCCTCTTCTCAAATCTAGACCAAACTTTGTGAAGCAGACAACTAGTCATTCAGGAAGTCAGAAAGGATAATTTTTAACAAGTGTGAAATATAACAGATACTAAAAGCTTTATCAAAACACCAACTGGGAGATATTATAAGCATAGTCCTTCCCTGAATGAAATAAAAGCTATGATAGTCCTGGCTCTAGATACATCTTATATGAATGCTTCAAGAAACAATTATGCCTTTAACTCTAAATTATTCTGAGAGAGTCTTCGTTATTCTGTAACCCTTGGCCATAGTGACTTAGTGTACGTGGGTCTTTTCAAAAATATCACAAAATAATTTCTTTAACCAAAATAAAACTTTTTAAACATTTTTGTAGAGTATTAACTTTTATTCAGAGAAAGACAAAAATCACAGTAAATCAATTATCATAAAACTAAAAACACATAGAAGACCACATACCAGGAAACAGATTTCCAGCCATCTGAAATCCCAGACTCATGTGCATTTGTTTGGCCTTATTATTTCTTTGTAATTAAACTTTTAGTTCTTTAATTACAGATATTAGTTTATGATATTTAGAATCACCTTACATTGTATTGAATACTTACTGAACATTTTATAAGTCCTTATTAGTTGATATTTTATTCATTAACAGTATCCAACTATCTTAAATTTTACTTACTGATAAAATTTTGAAAAATACCCATTTTGCTTTAATATTTTACCTTATTCTGTCTGGGAATTGGCATTAATATATGAGTATTACAGAATCCTAGTAATGTTTGATTAATCAACACATAATTTAAATATGCATTTTAGGTAATATAAGCAAAACCCAGCACAATCAGCAATTTCCTGCACTACTCTTTAACAACAGTGTTTGAATGAGTGTGTGCATGTACCATTTCCTTTTGAATGTGTTAGAAATGACGTGGGGAGAGAAACAAGCCAGGCTTCACTAGATGTGGTGCTCCAATTAGAAGGAGAAGTAAAGATAGTTACTTAGATATAATTTGCCAATAGGATAGCTACAGTAGAAACTTTAGTTTAATGATTTATAAAATGCTATTTTTCTTCCTAATTTCCCATGGGTCATATGGGTATTTTAGGCAAGGTTGAAGCAAGTAATGGGCATTTTGATACAGTATAGGTTTTTTCTTGCTTCATGACTTTGTATTACATTTATAACGGCCAATTTTAGCCCATTTATGCATATGCATAACTTTTGTGAGGAATATTCAATTCTCTAAGAGTTCTATATAGATTTCCAATTAAAATATTTCTTAATTATTAGAAATATATTGCATACTAAGGGACTACTAGCCAGTCATACTGGGCACATATCTAAATATTCAGATTATAAGTATCATTTGGGGAATGAATTAAGGGAAAAATATAACAAGAAATGTTCTGCAGGGGTCAGTTCCCAGTTCAATGCTATTTAACACCTTCCAGTGACCAGGATGATGAAACATCAAGTTTGCTTGTTAAGTCTCCTGATGAAATTAAGTGGAAAAAGAGCTGAAATCTTGGAGAATAGAATTAGAATTAAAAATGACTATAATGAGTGTACACCATGGGTCAAAAGTGGTTGGAATGAGATCACACGTGTATGCATTCCTTTGCATTGTAAGAAGAGCGTGCAGAGTGCATAGATGAGATAAAAAAGGATAAGGAAAAACACACCAACAAGACAACACTCATTTTAAATAAATCAAATAGAATACTATTTCAATTTAAAGTTCATGCCTTCTTTTTTTAAAAAAGTGACACATAACAGCTTGCCTTAGTTACTTTTCTCTCATTGCTAAGACAAAACACCTGACACTCAAAATGTAGGAAAAATAGGCTCAGTTAGCTTATAAATTTCAGTCCATACTCAGCTGGCTCCAAGGCAGTGTGGCATGGCTAAGGGGAAATCAACCATTCATGGAGGCTGTGGAAAATACCAAGGCAATAAGAGCAAAACAGGCAAAAGGGAAAAAGCATGCCTCCTTTCCTCCCTTACATTTTATGGTGGTCACTCACCCCTGGTGGTGCAGCACTCCTACTGCCAAGCCCAGTTCCTGACAATTAACCAATCATAAACACTGGACTCAGCCACATCTGAAAGGCCTGCCCTCCCTATGGCTACATGAGGCTTTTGAGGAATATTTAAACATAAACCATAACATTCCACCCCTGACCCTCCAAAGACTCGTGCACATCATTTACACAAAAGACATTCAGTTCATCTCCAAGAATTGTCTAAGTCCTAGCAGTTTCAGCATTGCTGAGAAGTCCAAGTACCAAGTGTCCTCCAAGATCTAAGGCAAACTGTTAGCTATAAACCCTTTTACAAATTAAAACAAAATTAAACACTTCCAACATTCAGTGGCATGAGACAAATATTACCATTCCAAAGGGTACAAACAGGGAAATACAAAGAAAGTGGACCAAAGGAAGTCTAGAATCCAGCAAGGCAAACATTGAGTTCTGGACTTCCATTTTCAGTATCTGAAGAAATAGGCATCCAAAAGGCTTGCATGTTGCCACTCTTCCCATGCTTCTGGTGGTTGTAGTTTCCAAGGCTTCTTTCCTTGGCTGGCTTTGTTCCTTCCTTGCATGTTTCCTTAGACAGTCCTGGTTTTTCCAAACTTCTGAGCTCTCCATTGCACCTTTGGCTTTTCACTCACAGCTTTCTTTACACACTGCCCTCTCACAGGCACACTTCCTGAGCTCTCAGGTCTTCTGAAATCAGAGGGGAAGCCTTTTTAACCTCAAAACTCAAGCATTCTGCATGTGCTTAAAACCAGCACCATATGGATAATGCCAAGGTCTGTTGCCAGTTGGAGCAATAGACAGGCTTTCCTCTTTCTTGGTTGTAGGGGTCGAATACCTGAATCACTGAGAACTTGAATATGATTGTAAGAAACAGATTCTCTATGTCACCTCCATTTCAGAATTTAGTGTGACTGCCACCATTTTGGAACCTTGTGTGGCTGCTGCCAGCATTCTGGAACATGATGCTCTGCAGCTTTCTCCTCAGAACAAAATCTTTCACTTTTGCCGTTTTGAGGCTGCAAAATGTGACAACTTGCTACTGTTTGTGATGCCTTAAGGCCATCTTTTATATTCTCCTGTTCTTTGTCAACAATGGAGATCTCAGCTCTATCTTTGCAGTCCACAGCTTTATGAAACTTTTTTCTTGGTCAAAATCACAGCATTTTAAATAATCCTGTTTCTCTTGATTCACAACATAAATCTGTCTAACCCCAACATTACTATGCCACTGCCTCAACATTTGACTGCCTTGAAATTTCTTCTGCCAGATTAGTCTCCTGCCCTTAATCTCAGTCTCAGGCAAAGTCTTTGTACATAAGCAAAATGCAGACAAACTTGCTGCCAACCCATAACACACATCATGTGGAGTTCAAGAACCAATGCAGTTCTTCTTCTCAGCAGAAACCTCTCTACCAACAGTATTTTTACCAGCCTTCTGGTCTTCTTAGCTATGATCAGAGTCTCCTGGATGCAGAATAACCTAATATATTCCAGCTCTTTGCTTATAGGCAACTCTCCCAGTCTTTCCAAACTCTTTCCACAAGCCATTCTCAAAGGTTCTTGAACCACATAATCAGCAGCAGTAATACTAAACACTGGCACCAAATTCTATCTTGTTTATTTTTTTCTCATTATTGAGACAAAACACCTGATGCCCAAATATAGCAAGTGAAAGTTGATTTACCTTACAGGGTTTTGGGAGATTTCAGTCCATACTCAAGTTGCTAAAAGGCAGAGTGGCATGGCTAAGGGGCAGCCATTCATGGCAGACACAAGTGACAAGAGCAAAAGAAGAAAACATGCCTCTTTCCCTCCCTTATATTGTATGCTGCCTACTTATTCCTAGATAGGTGCAGCTCTCACACTGCCAATCCTAGCACAGACAACAAGCCAATCACAAACATTAGACTCAGCCACCTTCGAAAGGCTATCACCATGCCTGCATGAGGTTTTGGGGGTACATTTAAATACAAACCACAATACAGTTGTAACAGCAGCTGCTGTTTTGTGCTGGTATAACAAAATACTAAAGACTGAGTAATTTATAATGAGAAGAAATCTATTGACTCTCAGTTCTAGGATTTGAGAAGTCTAAGATCTAGGAAATGACAACTTAAGAAGTTCTTTTGCTAAATTATGATCTCACAGAGGCACAAAGAGGCCATGGAAGACTAAGAGGGGGCCCAAAGGTCAGAATATACCCCTGAGATAATGGCACTGATCCACTCTTCTAGGATGAGCCATCAAGAACCAAATGCTAGGCTCCACCACTAAACATTGCTTAACTGGGGTCAAGTTTCCGAGACATGGACTTTAGGCAACATATTCCAACCACCAGAAACAGCAACTAAAAGTTCTTAGAGACAAATATGAACTATTTTATAAGAATCTGCCTGTGGGCTGGGGATACAACTCAGTGGTAGAGTGCTTACCTAGCACACCACAATGCCCTGAGTTCAATAACCACTGCAAGAAAGAAAGAAAGAAAGAAAGAAAGAAAGAAAGAAAGAAAGAAAAAATATAAAAGAAAAGAAAAACAATCTTTGTATTGGGTACCTGTCTGACTCATATTGACAAATCAGCATATCCAATTAGCCATTTAGATTTTAGTTTATTACATGGTGATTGGCATGGGTCTAGTTTTAGTTTTTGGCATAGGAAGAGCCAATTTTTCCAGCACCATTTATTGAAGAGACTATCTTTCTTCCAATGGATATGTTTGGTGCCTTTATCAAAGATAAGACGGCTGAGTGTGTTTGTAGTTGTGGTTGTATCTTCTAATCTATTCCCTTAATTTTCAGATCTGTTTTTATTCCAGTACCATGTTGATTTTATTACAGTAGCTATAACTTCAAGTCAGGGATTGTGGTGCCTCCTGCCTTGCCTTTGTTTCTTAGAATTGCCTTTGCTATTCTAGGTCTCTTCTGGTTCCAGATAAATTTTAAGAGTGATTTCTCTAGATCTGTGAGACATGCTGGTGGTATTTTGATTGAGATTGCATTAAATCTGTATAACAATTTTGGGAGAATTGCCGTTTTCACAATGTTTGTTCTTCCTATCCATGAACAAGTGATGTCTTTCCATTTTCTGAGATCCTCTTTGATTTCTCTTTCAGGGTGTTACGATTTTCTTTGAATAGATCTATTACTTCTTTTGTTAGATTAATTCCTACGCATTTCATTTTTTGGATGCTATTGTGAGGAGTGTGTCTTCTTTCATTTCTCTCTCAGTTGTTTTGTTGTTAGTGTGTAAGAACGCTATTGATTTTTGAGTGTTGACTTTGTATCCAGTTACATTATTGAATTTATTCATTATACCTAGAAGTCTTTCAACAGAATTTTGGGGGTCTTCTATGCAGAGTATCACAGACATACAATCTTTTCCCTTCTTTCTTTTCCCCTTTCCCCTATCCCACTTGTTCTTAACTTTATAGCAGATCCTTTCCCTTCCACTTTCACAATATGTATTATACACTTTGTACATTTTGGATCTTATTTACTCTTTCAGTTTTTTGCACTAGGAAACAATATGATACATCTGATTTATTCCTTATGAGCATGGTCTTAAGTTGCATCAATTTACCTATAAAATCCTCAAGTTTATCCTTCTTTATAGTTGAGTAGTATTCCATCATATAAAAGCACCATATCTTTTCTATCCATACCTCAGTTTACGGGCATTTGCATTGTTTCCAAGATTTAGCTATCACATCTTTTACTGATCCTCTTGTCTTCTAAAGTAAAATTTTTTTTCTTTTTCCTTTTCATCGATACCAGGGATCGAACTCACAACTGCCTGCTTCCAAGGGAGGCACTTATGCCGCTAAGCTAAACCTCCAGCCCCCTAAAGTACAATTTTTAATGAAAGTTGCTTATGCAGCTTTCTGATGATTACATTTCTTTTATTGCTAAATTACTTGATAGACATATTTCTTTTTTTCTTTTAATTTCCAACAAAGTTAATGTCAGACACAACACACACACACACACACACACACACACACACACACACACACACACACACCACGTTTTAGCAACTAAAGCTTTTCATCATTCTTAATCTTTACATCTAAAAAAAATATCTGGGAGCTGAGAGTGTGAGAACCATTGAAATTATCCTACTAGTTTGTAGTTCATTATGAAGCTCTAATTCCAAGAAACCATTTAAAACCACCATTGCCAAGAGGAGAAAAGAGTTGGTATAAATCAACAGATCTCAGCATGGTTGCACATTGGAGTCAGCTGGAGAATCTTAAAATGATCATTAATTCCCAGGTGTTTGTATATTTGTAGGGATTCTGTCTATCTAGCTATCTATCTAGGTTTGGATTTCTGCTTAGACATCTAGATTTTTAAAACTTTACTATGTGACTGAATTATTCATTGTGGGTTAGGTACAGGTGCACAAGGGATAAACCTTTTTTTCTCTGTGCTAGTCAGTTGGAAGCTTTGAACTCCTCACACACCATATGGTAATTCCATTCCAAAAGGGAGATACCTCAAGGAAGTCTTAGCCTCACCTAAGTCATTAACCCAGGATATCATCTATGATGTCCTAAATAATATGTTCTCTCTTTATTCGGTTAACATTGTTTATCATTTTTAAGCAGTTTTTGATTTTTCATATAATTCCTTCTGATTTGCAGCACAGAACTAAATGAAAATAATTATGTACCAATATAATGATTAAATTTACAATGCTAAAGTATATAGCTCCCATCTTCAACTGAAGACATCAGAAATAAATTGATATCTTGTAAAACATGTAAATGACTCATAATTGTTTGTTAGATCAAAGCTAAAAAGTCAGGCTAAAATAAGATTCCTGAAAGAACATGATTTTAATGCTCAATAAGATAACTAGCTAAGTTTCAGTTCAAATATGATATTGTTCATTAAAGTTTCGGAAATACTGACACCCCCCCCCATATAGTGGCCAACTCATTACATCATTATATCACTATATCAAGACTGACAACTTTACATTTTGTGGTGAGATTAGGGAATTTAGATTTTGCCTCTTCCCACTCCCTCAGTTATTTTGAACTCTGCCTTTTTTAATATACACCACTCATAATGAATTTATTCATTAAGTTATAGATAGCAGGAAGACATTCTGATGTTTTACAGCACAGCAGGGTGACCATAGATAATGATAGTAGTTGCTATGAATCTCTGAATGCTTCCCTTATATTGACTTTATATTAGATATATAATCCAGATATTGTCATTAATTTATGCAATTTCATAATCTTCAGTACTTCATAAATCATATTTTTGAAAGTCAGAAAAAAACAGGTTTTTAATATGGTTATGTATTTTTATCAAGATGGTAACAGGTTCATTAATATATTATCAAATTAATAAAATAATTCCATGTTTAGAAGTTTTTTATTTGAACTATTCTTACATATATGTAGACATTGTCTGAAAGTCAATAATGTGTATGCACAGCGGTATGTGTTTTCTGCAAAAGGTAGAGATTTCTTGTGTGATGTTATGTGAAGATCAAAAGATATTCTGTAGAATGTTTTCCATTTGCAATTGTAAAAAAAAACAATAGATTGATTTAATTTTTCCATATTTGTGTTCAGCTTCAAGTTTTTCTGAATTATGGAATGATTCCAGAAGACTTTTGTCATCCTTCAATATCCAGTTTACTACAAAAAAGGCACCTTTTTCTGAAAGATGGGTAATAAAATATTAAATTGCCTATTAAAATATGATTTTTTCTGTATGAGTTTGTTTATGATGAAAATAAAATAAAACTTTTTAATATGCAGCAAATTAACCCTTTTAAAGTATTAATGCATAATAGACAAGAGAAATATGTTTACCATATGTATATACTTGCAAATATATATTTTATTAGATATAATCTATGCATATTCACATTTTATATCAATTTCTAAGCAATTAGGGAAAAAGGATTCTGCTTTGTGATTAAAATGTGATATTATTTCAAAGTATATGTTAATTTAGTAAACTATTTTCTTTCCCTTTTTCTTCTTGATTACTGTTCTCTTTATTATGTTATAAAATATTTTGTATTCGTTAAAACAAAATAAACTCCATCATCTCTCCTGCTAATTTAACTTTCTGCAAAAGAACTCTAGGCTAATTTTTCTATCCTTTGGTAAAAACGCATGAAATACTGATTTCCAACAAAAGAAGCCCATTATCATATAGTACACAATAACATATTTACTATGTGCACAGAAAAATTTTACTATACAGTAATATTAGTTGATTGATACAAAAGTGCTCATAACATACAATTTTCTGGGACTACTAAAAGAAATGACATAAAACAATCTGATAAATACTTTAAGAATCAATTTACAAGTAAAATATATTCATTAAACAAATACTTTATTAATTCTTTGCTAGTCTGGATCTTATTTTTATGTGTGTATTTTTATTATTTAATCCTTCATATGAATTTTTTTGTTTATACACTATGTTACACAATAATATAAACATATAAAAGAGCAATTCCAAGCTTATTTCTTTACTTTTACTGCCTTATATTTACAAATTCACTTTGGGGGCTTCCCCTAATTTTATATTGGCTTATGTTTTGATATCACCAACTGTGTTTTTCTCTTTTTATTTCTTAAGTAGGAAAGAATATGTTATGTTCGTTGTGGTTGCTTTTTCCTTACAGAATTCCCCAGACTCGGCCCTGACAGATCTTGATATCCAAGAGGGAGTCGACTCGCAGGATTAAAGGCAAGAACCTCAATTAGACACTCTCTGATTTCCTCAGATGTTTTTTCTAATCTTTTAATATGGGATTATAGGCAGCTAGAACCTATGTTGCTGTTATAAAAATAGTGAAGACTCTTTGTTCTAAATCATAAGCACTTGCCATTTTAAAAACGCCTATTTTTCTTAATTTGAATTAATTCTGGTCTAGATGAGGATAATGAACTTTGGTCAGCTCCTTGCGATTCTGCGTACAAAATAGCTTGATGAACACTGTGAAGCTCACACATTCTCCTCAGAATCTGCTGGAAAACTCCCTCAGAGACTGATTAGCTCACGCTTGTCACAAATAGGGGAGATAATTATGGGGCTTAACAGTCTATGTGGTGGATCTTTTGAGAGGCAATGGGTAGATCTAAGACTGTCTTTGGATCAACCCTAATTCTGATTATTGCACAAATCTTGTGAGGGTTTTTTCAGCACATCTCTGGAGACTAAACATTGTGTCTTCCCAGAGGATGACATCACATTTCTTTTCCAGAAAATAAAATTGTCCAAATTAGATTATCTTTAATTAGTCTAATCCTACGAGCCATTCCATAAAGTTTATTGCACTCGTGCTTGCGCATGTTACAAGATTCTTATTGAATGAACTAATCTTTTGCCATGGAAATGATGCTTATAAGCAGTGCCGCTGCTTCCTCTGTTACAATAAAGATTTTGTTCTCTGATGCTTCAGGTTTCAATAGCTATTTTATGGCTCTCACTAATATCAAATGAGTCAGTTTCAGTGAGACTATTGACTTTCCCCAAATTTCACTTGTTACTAAGTTATTTTACTGCAAAATGCTTTCATGGTGACAAAAGACAAATAGCTGAAGTTCAAAAAATTTCATTTTATAAAATGGTAGACATGATAGGATATATTTCCTGGTACAAGAACGCCTCCTTTTAAGATAGCACTATCAGTTTTGCCTTTTGGTGAGAGAACACCTTGAGATTGTCTATTCTCAGGCCAAATGAAAACACCCAATGCATTAAAAGGTAAGTTCTAGTAGACAAATAAAACAAGCTACCAACACTGGAAATTAAATCTTGTTTATGAAATCTATTTTCCTGCCTTGTTCATTATGTGCTTAAAATTTTGTTCAGGATGTTTCACCAAAAGTATTTTAAAAGTTAATTGTAATGTCTAATTATGATAGTTAATAAGACTATCCTAATGATATGTCCAATCACAAGAAGATTTCTGTGATTTAAATTGTGTACACTTGTAATGTCATTTAAAATCTTTCATTTCAAGCTCCTTGTTTTGTTTTGTTTTCAAAACTGTGGAACCCAGTGCTTTGCAAGTGCTCTACCACTCCTGTGCCACCTTGCTAGTACACCACCACGCCCAGTAAGTTTCTTGTTCTTATTGTTGAAGAATTTCAATTGATTTGTGCCCTGGGTTAGTTTGCTCAACTTTTAAGGTTTGTGTTTTCTGATTCATAATTAAAAAGTTGCAAATCATGGTTTGCAAATCTCTAAAACTCTCTTATTCTATCATATAAGCCACTGTTGCTTTCTGGAGACTTCCTTCTCAGAAAAAGCCTGCCCAATTGTGAAGAGCTGATGGAATCTTTTTTGCCAAAAAGCTTACCAGCTTCTTGAGTCATTCTGGCACCTTATGTTGCATAACTTCTTAGATAAATAATTTAACACCAGATACACTTACTTAGACCATTTAAAAGAATAAGATTGCTTAGGGGGAAAAATCTCTACATTTAAAGGAATATGTGACTATGTCTTACCTTGAACAAACATCTACAAAACAGAGCAAAATATTACTCTCCCCTTATTTCTAAAATATGTGAGAATAATGACCATTACCATACTTCAGTCAGCTACAGGTAAACAGAGGAAAGAAAATCTGTTGTATCAGGAAAAAAAAAACAATAAACAAATCTATTTCTTTGTAGAACAAAAAGTGAAAAGGGCTACATACTTACTTTTTCTTTATGATTTTCCTTGGAGGAATGTATATGGAAGGCTTACTTATGGTGGTTTTTTTGTAAATCAATACAAAATCTTACTAAATCTAAAGGGGAAAATAACCAAAAGAGATGATAATTGGAAGTTCTGAGTGGACTTTAAAATCAAAAACTGTCTCTTTAGAGAACTTGAACTTTGAAAACAATGATAAATCATAATGTTTCTTTGAATACAAAGAACATCCTTTTAGAGTTCCTTTTCTTCATAGTCACGTTCTTGTTATTCTGTGCCCTGCCTAGTATTTGGATTGAGAAGGAAGAAAGTAGCTTCTGGTCCCTGTCTGATTTGGTTTGTGTAACTAGAGAAGCCCAGCATTAGACTGTTCACAGGGCAAATGAGGCTCAGCTGATCAGGCTCCATGAGCTGCGCTCTATTGATTTTCGGATCTGAGCTGCAGTGGCGCCTTTTACTGTTAGCCACCCTGGTGAAGCCGACCAAGGCCTCTAATCCTCTTAAGCAGCAGTCAAGAAATTGAGATAAAAGCTGGCAATTCTACTTGGTCAAATAACAGATTTGACAAATTAGGAGGGTTCAACCCTAGAATGAAAAACTTCAATCTTGCTGTTTATTATATGCCATATTGCAACAGCATAGATGAAATGGAAACCAGGTCATTGGATGAATTATTAGATACACTAACAAGGGAAGCAATTCCTTTTATTTTGTAAATGTCATTAAAAGGAAATGACACTATAAATGAAAGTCAGTTTGAAGAACGAAATCATTCAAACTCCAAGATTTAAAAATTAGACAAGGTACATTGATAATTTCTATAATTACTTGTGTTCAAAAATTAACATGAAAGATTAAAATTTGACATTTACAGAAATTTTAACTTTGCATGTTAAACAACTTTGACCTAATGGTGTTTGATTTATTTCTATCAATAAGTGAAACAAAGAACCTGAAAAGTTTCTGTATCTATAAATATAAATATGGGAAATTATTTAGGCAAGCAGGGCCAAATAAAATAATAAACCATCCAAATAAATGAGTAAATCAAGCCGAGCACTTACCAGATAATTTTAGTCAATTTACTAAATTTACTTTCTGTTTGGTGAAAAACATTGAGTTTCCTGTTTGAGTAGACACAATGACTTTCATGAAAATTATGTTCTACCCTTTCATATTATCTTAGATGTGTCCTAAAATAATTTTTTCATTTACTTACAATTTGTTCCAAAAAGTATAGGTTGTGTTTTATATATGTAGGAGAAAAAGTCCTAAGGGTGAATCTTAGCTAACTTTTCTTTTTCTCCTTTCTTTCTTTCTTTCTTTCTTTCTTTCTTTTTTCTTGAAGAAAGAAATATATTGTTACTATTTGTTTAAATGTTCCCCTCAAATCCTCATGGTCATGGGGGTGGGCCTTTGGGGGCTGTTGAATCTAGCATTTGTGATTGGTTCATTGTCTAGAACTGGGATTAGCAGTGTGAATGCTACACCAGTCCAGGGGCAGTAGCAGCCATACAATATAAGACAGGGGGAAAGAGTGTGCTTTTCTCTGTTGTCCTGATTGCTCTTGTCACTTGCAGCTGTCCCCCTTAGCGATGACACCGTGCCTTGGAACCAGGTGAGTATGTACTGAAACCTTCAAAACTGTAAACTAAATAAACCTTTCCTTCCCTAATTTTAAGGGTCAGTTATTTTGTTGAAGTATAGGAGAAAAGTAGGACATACAACAAGACATTTACATCACCAAAAATGCAAATTCTTAATCATCTTCATTTGATAGTTATTTGATTGCATGTGGATATTCTATATTTTCCATGTTTAATCATTTCAAATGTCTTTCATTTTTCCTTTGTTTTTTCCTTTTTTTTGTATAATAGTCCTTGGAATAAACGTTCAAAACTTACTGAGTTGTTTGATAATTGCTTTTGTTGCATGAAAGATAAGTAAAATTCAATACTTTGACAAAGACAAATTTTAGGAAATGAAGTTACTGTGTAATGAATTTCATAGTCCCCCTTCTTCTGATAAAAACCTTATTTCCTTGGTATATGTATGGTTTGTCAGACTGTATTTTGTTACATTTAGGTAATAAATAAACTATTCTGTAATGAGCTGAAGTAATTATTTGGCCAAATCAGTACCCATTCAGTGTAGAATCACTACTACTCTGTGTTTCTTGTGACCAGAGAAATCAATCTGTTTATATATTTCCATCAACTACCATGTGGTAGGAACACAATAAAAAATAAATAGATGTGCCATTGATTAAATAATTGTGTGATCAACTCAGTTCCACCAAATATTAGCTGTAACCATTTTTTCTTTTTTTTCAGATTTTTTTTATTTAAAGAGAAAGAAACAAAAAAATACATGGAGATAAAAAAGGGTAGATACAATACAGAATTACAGAAAAATAAACGGTAAGAAATCACCAGTTGATAAGTTACATATTGTCATCTTAGAAATAGCTGTTCAGGTTACAAAATTAAAGTATGTAAAATGACATTCAAATAGTAATACTGCCAACGGTTCTGCTCAATGATCTAACAAAAACTTAGTAATATGGTTATCAGTACTACACACTTGTTTTTTGTCTTAAAGAAGGTAAGATTAAACATATCAAAACAGAACAAAACAGTTAAAAAAAACAATTTAAAGAAATACAAATTTCAAAGCAAGTCCACTGGAGATCTTCACTGTTTATCTAATTGTCTCTAATTTCTTCCAAATAGTTGTCCCCATCTTCACGCATATTAAATACATACTGCATATTATAGAACTAATCAAATCATTACCAGATGATGAGGGCTCTTCAGGTCCTCAAGATCTGACATTGGGGAAAACAATAATGACTCCCATCACGTCTCTCATTCTCTTCGTAGTAGCTGTCCTTGTCTTTACATATGCTAAAATTGAACTTAAGAGACTAGACTAATATCACTCTGATCAGTGAATAATAGTATTGCTAGATTTTATATTATAATGCTACAAAATTAGCATTGGGTTTCTTAGTGTCTCTTCAGAGTATTTGTTCATTACATCTTGCATTATATAATCTGTTCCCGTAAATAGTTTTTTTAAAAAAGTCTCATGTGTGAATTTCTACATGTATATCTATCCTCTCTGTATTGTAGGGAAAAACAAAATCATAACAAGACAGCAAAACAAATTCCTAGAAAAACATGCAATGAAAAAGACACATAAGACAACAATATGGTGATCTACCATAGTTACTATGCTTTCTCTTGTTATTTTCAATAGATTTGTTCACATCATTGGACTTAATATAGTTAAACATAGTATTACCTAGCTATTTTTATAAAAACACAACTTTGAAAACATTGTAAGACTTGAGAGCTGTTAATAATCAATACCAGTATGGATATTTTATAGTGTATCAAAGCTATCTATACTATTTTAAGCTATCTATAATCTATCTATACTAAAGATTATAGCTTATCGTCTCTGCCTCATGTCTGCTACTCCACTTTACTGCTATAATTTGTCCACCTTACTCCCTCATTCCACTGTCTGCCCCGTTCATTGAGGCTCTCTGCTACTGTTGCTGGAATCCTGGTATCCCTTCCTCTCTTCCTCTGGAATGTCCTTCAGCACTCTCTGTAGGGTTGGGTTGGTGGCCACGAACTCCCACAGTTCCTCCTTGTCTTAGAAGCATCTTATTTCTCCATTAATTTTGAGAGAGAGTTTTGATGGGTATATGAGTCTTGGTTGCATATTATTTTCTTTCAGGACTAGGAATATTTCTCCCCATTCCCTTCTTGATTTAAGAGTTTGTGTTGATAAGTCTGTTGTTATTTTGATAATTTTCCTGTTGTAGGTAATCTGCTCCTTTTGTCTGGCTGCTTTTAATATTCTGTTCTTTTGGTGGATTTCTGGAATCTTGATTACTATATGTCTGGGTGTAGATCTGTTTTGGTTGTAGGTAGCTGGTGTTCTTTTATCTGGATATCATTTCTTTTTGCTATAGATGGGAAATTTTGCTTTAATATATCTGTGAATATTCTTTGTATTTCATTTTTGCTTGCTCCTGATTCCTCACTCACATGCTTTATTCTTAAGTTATATATCCTTTTGTCATCTTCTAGCCTTTGAATTGTTTCTTTCTGGTTCCTTGTTATTTTTAAGAGGTCTTTTTTTTAACGATCATATATCATAAATCTCTCTTCAAGTTTCAAAAGCCTAACTTTAGTTTCTGTCAAGGGATTTTGCCACTGTTCAATGGAGTTTTTAGTTTCCTGGTAATCTCTTTGGATCTGTTTCATGTATTCTAAAGTTATTTTTAAATTCTTCTTCAGAAGCTTCTCTTTCTTTTCTGATTTCCTCCGTTCTTCCATCTTTGTTCTCTTGGGCGGAGCTTGTCATTTTTCTAATTAATCTCCTTATATCTTGCCTCACTTGAATCAGGAGTACAGCTTTAAATTCATCTATGAGGTCATGGAGGTATTTTTTTTTTATTTCAGCTGATGCTGTGTCCAGTATTGGATGGTTACTGTGCTGGTTCTCTTCTGTATTTACTTCTCCTGGGCCTATTTTCTCATGTTGGGCAGCTGGAGACTTTTTTTTTTTTATTTCTATCTCTTGTCATGTTTCTGGTTTCTTTCAGACTGGTGTGTCCTGGGGGTCTCTGGCCCTCTCCATATTGCTTAGGGCTTTTCAAAAGTGTGCTGTCTTGAGTTTTTGCTGTCCTCCCCAATTTGTTGTTATCTGGGGTAGGCAGGGATGCAGGGATGGTGCAGGCTAGCCTCCAGCCTCTGTGCCAGTCAATCCGCAAGTTAGGCTGTACTTTGTGGGTGTCACAGAGTCATGACTATTTTGTATCTGCTTATTGGGTCCCAACCAGAGGCTTGGTTCAGCCCCAGCAGATCCTGCCAGTACTCTCTGTGCCAGAAGCAGCTGACTAATATCACCGTGGCACAGGGCCCTGCCCAAATCCCAGCTGTCCTCTACCAGACCTCTCTGTGCCAGGAGCGACAATCTAATGTCACCGCAGCACTAGGTCTGCCCAATTCCAAGATGTCCTCCACTAGTTCTCTCTATGTTGCTGACACGGTCACGGCACCAGGCTCTGCCCAATTTCAAGATGTCCTCCACCAGATCTCTCTATGCCAGGGGCGACTGTCTGATGTCACAGAGCCGCGGGCTCTGCCCAACTCCAAGATGTCCTCCACTAGACTCTCTGTGTTACTGATGTCACTGTGGTGGTGGGCTCTGCCCAATTCCAAGATGTCCTCCAGCCAGCCACAGCAGCTGCAGGACCCAGTCCCTGGTACTCACCAGAACTCAGTGCAGGTCTTGCTCTTGGGTCTACTGTACACTGTGCAGCTTGCCTTCACTGTATTCCCAACACAGCACGGAAAGGTTAGAAAACTGCACGGTGTTTGGCTTTGGAGCTCCAGAGCTTCTCACAATCTCCTCCGGCGCAGCTGGGAAGTCCTGGCTGCTTCACTGGGTCCCAGGTCTCAATTTTCAGCAGTCGCCAAAAGCCAATACAGCTTTTCCCCTTGGATCCCCTGGTCAGTGTGCTGCATTAAAGGTGCGGGATTTGCAGACTCCCATTATCAGCCGCCACAGTCTCAGCATGACCTTAAATCCTCCAGCCACGCTGTCTTGGTTAATAAGAATCATTATCCATTCATCTGGCCCTCTCCATGTTTTCCTATTCTAGCATCTAATATGATTTATCTGGAGAGACTCTCTGCCCAATCCCCTAACAAGCCACCATTTTTGAAACTCCTAGCTGTAACCATTTTACAGTTGCATTGAAGAATTGAAGCAAATTGGCCCAGATCTGCTGCCTAGTGAGCACAGTCAGCTTTAGGGCAGTCAATATTTATTTGATTTAATTTCCTAAGTATTTATTGAGCAGAAATTGAGTATATATATATATATATATATATATATATATATACACATTCTATACAGAATTTGATAGATGATCCTATGGGAAGATACATAAATCTAAGAAATTTGTGTATAATAAAGAAACCATCTAATAACTGGAAATACACTTAAAACATATTGTACAGAGAGTCTTAAATAAGCCTTGTAGAGAAGATGAAAGAATATGTAAAAGTTTTTAACTAGGTTCTTGTCTAGCAGGAGTGAGTTAAATACAAAACTGTCTCTAAACATTGAAAATTATACCATTACTAATTTATTAGCTTGTTTCACCACTGCTGTCTCCCACAGATTTATTTTTAAATAAAAATTTGTTGAAGAGAAGTAACACCCCAAATTCTAGAATTTAGGTGTCTTGCTTTATTAGAATATTCTCCATAGAAGCTTTGGAACTTGAAATACAAGGGCGGGAAAGTACATTAAAAAGAGAAGGTAAATTACCAGAGAAAACAAGGCTTTACCATGAGCAGGGTCAAACATTTCCAGATGTTTGACCCTGGGTGACAACAGGAGACCATAACCTCATCATTAATAGCACAAAGTTCTCTTGGTCTAGTCCAGTGGTAGCAAATCCATGACATGCCTGCCATGGCAGGCGTGCAAAGCCCTTTCTGCCTGTACATGAGCCAAATGTATGTGTTGTGTCTTCTAAATTGAAATTGCAATATCAGCTTTAATTTAAGAGTTGTTACTTCACAATAAATAAGTGGGTTTTGGGCTGCAGTTTGTGTGCTCAGTCTCTAAAAGGTTCACCATCACTGGTCTGACCCATAGCTTTCCTAAAGTTGGAATATCCTAGCCCTGGGCCTCTGGAGGTCTATTGCAAAGGAAAATAAGGTTAATATATATTTACATATAACACATATTAATATATATCTGTATTTCATGGCAATCATTTTTTTACTCACCTAATAAATTTAATTAAACATTTGATATAGCTGTCATCTTTCATACTGCAGGGAGAAAAGGAATTCAAGCCCCATATAATGATATATCCTTTGTTAACCTCAAAGAGAGGAATGAAATTTGCAGAATCTGGTATTTTCACCAACTCCCGAGGACAATTCCAATAAGTAATCATCAAATATTCCCAAAGGAGAATTCTCAGGCAAAAGACATCAATAAGCTGATCAAATCAATGCAAATAAAAATAATACAGATGGTTATAACTCTCAGAAATGTATATTAATATATATTTCTGAGAGAAATATATATTTATATTATAAATTTTATATTTATAAGTAGATATTAATGAAAAGGGAATAACCTGAATACAATAGAGTCCTATTAAGGTACTCATGATTTGGCATTATAAACAAAATTGCTGAATAAAAGGTAATGTCTAAATTATATCATTCAAAGCTTGATCTAGAAATTAATCCTAAATAATTTGAAAAATTATTGAGCGGCAAAATGAAAAAAATTCAAACTAATCAAAATAAGGTAAAATTACTCAAGCCACTAAACAATGGCAGGGTATTACTTTTGTGGGAAAAATGAAATACTATCCTATGCTTAGGTCTATGATATGGATGTTTTTAGTTAACCATTTTTTAAAAATAGCATTCCTGACAAAGATGGCAGATCAGTAAGCAGCAGCATACAAAGCCTCCCTGAGACAGACAACTCAGATGCTGGAATAAAACATTCTGGAGAAGTCCAGACAGAGGGAGATGGATCCTCTCAACCCATCAGGAAACTAAAGAGAAAAGAACCGGTCAAACACATAGTCCTGGGGCTACCATTGGAGCAGCTAACATTAGTGGCCACAGCACTGTCACCAGAGTTACCCAAAATTGCACTCTATGACCCACGGGATCCACAGTCCCACTGAAGTTGGAGGTCAGTGAGCCTAATGGAGAACAGAGCCAGTATGAAGATCTGCATTAACCCATGGTGAGTGCCAAGAATAAGACCCTCTCACAGGAAAGGGGCAACCAACTGGACAGCATGTTGGAATCAGGCAGAACAGGCTGGAACAAGGAATGGCAGTGACTTCAGTCAGTTGCCCCCTTCCCAGAGCAGATTGGTGGGATCTTCTTGGCAGAGTCACACCCCTGGTTGGAACCCAATAAATGTCATCCCAAAGCAATTCCTTATGCATGGTACACACTAATGTGGTGAAGGCCCTGAAGGTTGACTGGCCCAGAGGGGAGGGGCCAGCGTACACTACCCCTGCTTGCAACTCAATGACCAACAGCAAACTGGAGAGGACAGAAATCCTTAACCAGCACACTTCAGAAGAACCATAACCAATAAGGAAAGGGGCTGGGACCTCCATATACACCTGTATGAAAGAAACCAAAAACATGACAAGAGAAAGAAATTTGAAAAACTCCCAGCCCCCAATCTTGAGAATTCAGAAAAGGTAAATACAAAAGAGACTGAGTGCAGCAAACATACAATATTAGACATAGCATCAGTGGACATAAAGTGATATCTTTGGGACCTCATAGATGAGCTCAAAAGTGAAATATTAATTCAAGCAAAGCAAGATATAAGTAGATTAGTAAAAGAAATGCTAAGCACCTCTCAAAAAGACACAGATGGAAGAATGGAGGAACACAAAAAAATGAGAGAAATGTTTGATGAAGAATATAAAGAAAACCTAGAATACATGAAGCAAATTCAAAGAGATTACCAGGAAATTAAAAACTCTATTGAAAGTTGGCAAAACTGTTTGAAAGAAATTAAGGATAGACTGTCAAACCTTGGAGACAAGTTTGCAATGTGTGATCATGAAAGGAAAGATCTTTTAAAAATAGTAAGGAAATAGGCAGTAATAATACAAAGGCTAGAAGATGACAAGAAGTTCTATATCTTTTGTTTGTTTGTTTGTTTGTTTTTGAGACAAGGTCTCGCTATGCAGTTCAGGCTGGCCTTGAGCTCACTTTGTAGCCCAAGCTGGTCTCAAACTTGCAATCATCCTCCCACCTCAGCCTCCCGAGTGCTGGGATTACAGGCATGAGCCACTACGCCCAGTTCAGAGGTTCTATATCTTAATAAAAAATATAAATGAAGAAGCAGGGGTTAAAACAAAGGAAATGCAAAGGCTCATCACAGAAATAATTAAGGAAAACTTCTCAAGCATAGGAAAAGGAAATGATATTCAGATATGTGAGGCACACAGAACTCCAGTTACCTACAATCAAAACAAAGCTACACCCAGACAAATAATAATGCTTTTTGTGACAAGGAACCATAGAAAAATAGGGCAACTCAACCAGCACCTGCAGATAGGTTGGAGAGACAGGATACTTACGTACAATAGAGAACTACTTAGCTATAACAGAGGAAAACCTTGAGGTTTTTGTAGGTAAAGTGTGTTAGTTACTTTTTACTTGCTGCTGAGACAAAATATCTGAAGCCCAAGTTGGGAAAGGAAAGGTTTATTTCTTACAGTTTTTGGAGGCTTCAGTCTACACTTAGTTGGCTCCAAGACAGGCAGGCATGGCTGGGCTGCAGTTCATGGCGGCCGCAAACAGCAAGCCGGAAGCAGCAAAGAGAAAGACACACCTTCTTCCTGCCATTACATCACATCCTGGCTCCACCCCTTTGTGAGTGGAGCACTGACACCATCAATCCAAGCACTAGACAATGAACGAATAACAAATGCACAATTCTAACTCATAAGGCCTGAGGGACACAGACATAAACCATGACATAAAGGAATACAACTTGAGATCAAGTCCAGAAGTGAGAAGGTTTAGAACCACTTAGGTAAATAGCAGGTTGCCCCCCTCAATCTAAAAACTGAGGGAGTTGGTGGGACCCAAAATGCACAGTGCACCCTATGGGAGTGAAAGGGGAGGAATAGTCTAAAATAAGAAGGCAGAGTATATTGTTAATAGTGTATCATTACTAACACTGCTCTTTTTGGATGGATTATATTCTGTTCCAGTTTGTCTACTTATACTAGATTTGAGGACATAGACAGCTATCCTGAAAATAGCAGGATATAGTACAGTAATCATTCTTAATTTTCTATTTAATATTTGCTATTATTTACTTATCTGGAGTTCTGTATTACTTACAGTGTTTTATCATGACTGACCTTAGTTGATCTGGTTGTTAGATTGCTGTTTTGTATTGACCGATTTTATTCAAATCTGTTATGATTGATAGTATCAAGTCTGAGAGAATAGTCAACTACACTGAAGATGACAAGATTCACTAGGATACCACTCTGGGTTGATTATTACTTGCTTTTGAAGTTTTACACTGTCTATAATGTTTTGATTTTATTAATATTATTATGTTCTGCCATATTCGATTATACTGTCTGATGATATAGACAATTCTATTGAAATAACAAGATAACACAGTAACCATTGTAGATCACCTTGTACTGTGGTTTTATATCACTTTTGTTTCATGTTCTTATAGCAATTTGTTTTGTTTTGTCTTGCTTTGCTTTGTTTTTCCCTCTAATACCGAAAGGATAGAAATACATGTAGACACTCATGCATGTGTAGAACCTATAAACAATTTATGAGAACTAATCATATAATGCATGATGAAATGAATACCTACTTTAAAGAAAAAGAGACACTATAGTACCCAGTGATGATTTCATAGCATCAGGATGTGAAATCCAGCAATATTATTATTCTTTGTTCAGAGTGATTTTAGTCTGTTTGGTTTTGTTTAATTTCAACATACATGAAAGTATGGCCAGATATTTTGAAGAGAATGAAAGACACTATGACAGCCATTGTCGACTTCCCTACTGTCTGATCTTGATGACCTAAAATGTCTTCCTCATCTTGTTCAGATCAGTTCTATTCTATGTTGTTTCTTGTGAATTCTCTGTATGTGAAGATATGGTCAACTATTTGGAAGAAAATAGTTCAGACAATACGATAGATAGTGAAGATCTCTGATTGACTTGCTTTGAAATTTATTTCTCTTACATTGTTTTCTTTTGTTTATTTGTTCTGTTTTGTTGTGTTTAATTTTACCTTCTTTAAAATAAAAAAAATAGCATTCCCAACCATCATTCCTCTCCGCGCATCTTGTTTGTCTGTTATCACTACAATGAGATGTCAGAAAATTTATTGAATTTTTAATGTATGCCAAATATTTTACATCCATACAAGAGTGAAGGCAAGTAAGTCTTACTGACTTTTGCAAATTTTTAAACATCAGAGCAAAAGGCTGAATGTAACTCTGATGCCAAAGTATAGAGATATTTAGTTTTTCCTTCTCAAATAAAATACAAATGTTTTATTTCAAATATGCAATCAAGATCTAGAACTAGTAAGAGCTACATAGGGCTTTCTAGCAGATCATGGCACCAGGCCTCACATAACCTGCACAGGAAGCAGGATTGGAACAAGTCTCTTCCCCTGCCAATTCCTATGCCAGCCTACACCAGCCCTAGGATTTGGGTGACTCATGTAGAAGGCAAGAGAAGAGCAGCCAAGTTACCAAATCTTAGCTACCTGTGCTCCTGGATTCTTCTCAGAATGAAATGACAGAGGTGACATCCAAAGAATGACCTGACTGAAGATGAGACCAACACCCAGGAGGGAGTTTTATCTCAAGACTGAAGTATTATCCTATCACGGAGACCAGGTGAGAGACAACTTAGGGAGATAGGTTTATAAAGGAAGACAACTAAACATAAATCACCTGGAATCCCCTGCATGGCTACGACTTGGGCCATGAGGATCATGAGGCCTGTATTCTGCTGTGAGAGGTCGAGGTTGGTGGGTATAATCTGTAAACCAGGACAACCTGAAGGAAATGGCATTTAGTCCGGTGGTATGCTTGAGATGTTACACTACTGACTACATCCAACAAAGATTAGTGGTCTGAATTGCTATACATCAATATCTGTGTGTCCTGAACATCTTCACTAAAATCACAGGCCTCATGCTCTGGTTAAGGGCAGTTCATGGGTGATTCTTGGAGTTTTTCAATGTCCAGTTTACATTTATCCCATTATTTTTGCTGTAAACTGGTTTTCTCTGTCACCAATATCTTGATTGTCTGGGAGTCATAAAAAATACTAGGGCTCACTCCTGAAGAACTAAATATTGGACCAAAGAAGTCACAAGCTTCCACACAAAACAAATAAAAAATAGAAACATGAAAAGACAAGACACCAAAAATACCTCAGAAACTCCCAACTCTCAACAACCAGTTCAGGGTGAATCAAGGAGGTAGGAAATCACAAACCACACAGAAGAAATGTCTAAATGGGTGGTACAACAGTATCAATGGAGGCAAAACAGTTCCATAAGGTGCTTCGCAAATTTAAAGAAGAAATAACTAACCAGATAGTGATCCTAATGAAACAAATAATCAAAAACTTTAGAGAAGACGCTAATAAAAATTTAGTGGAGCCAAAGGAAGAGATGAGTATCCAGCATAAAAAAAAAAAAAAAAAAAAAAAAACCGAGACCATAAAGAAGTTAGAAGCAGAAATCCAGGAAATTAAAAATATGATTGAAAACACGAGCTGCAGAAGAAACCACTGTGAAGACAGTGTCAGATCTAGAAGACAGGACTATGATCACTGATTAATTAATGAGAAATAATTTAAAAGCACAAGAAAACATGAAAAAAAACCCAATATCTGCTTAATGACTTGAAAACTAATGTCAGAATAACTGGGATTAATTAAAAATCAGAATATGGCAAAAAAAAAGGCATAAAAATTCTGTTTGTACAAGTGATAGCAGAAACCTTTCCAGATAAGGAAAAAAAATGACGTAGGGATACGTGAGGCATATAGGACTCCAAATAACCATGATCAGAACAAAAACTACTCCATCTCACAAAATAATTAAAATACTAGACATACTACATAAGCACAGAATTATAAGGCCTACTAGAGAAAAGCTACAAATGGCCCATAAAGGAGAGATCATCACAATTACAATACACTTATCACCACAAATCTGTAAGGCAAGAAGAGCTTGAATTGAAGCATTTCAAGCTCTAAAAGAAAATAACTTCTAACTCAGACTGTTATATTCTGCAAAATTATCTTTCAAAAGTCATAGTGAAATAAGATATTTCCATGAAAAGGAGATTCTAAAGAAATTCACGAACATCAGACCCACACTCCAAAAATTTCTTGAGAATATCCTAGAAGGAGAAAAGGCAAGTGACAATGCCAAAATGTCTGATAAAATGAATGCATCAGGTAGGACTAGCAATTAAGTAGGTGGGAAAGAAACCAAAACAGCAAAAGGAAAAAATGCAATGACAGGAATAAATTAAGACAACAATTATAACTATCAATTTACCTATCAAAGCATGCAGATTAGCAGAATAGATCAAGAAAAAAATCAAACAATATGCTGTATACAAGAGATATATCTAACACAAAAAGAAATTTAAAGACTAAATATCAAAGGATAGAAAACAATATTTCATGCAATGAGAACCCCAAAACAAGCATGAGTAGTTATCCTATTGTCAGATAAAGTGGACATCAAGCCAAAGTTGATCAAAAGAGACAAAAAAGAACATCAAATTTTGATTAATGGAACTATTCAAAAGGAAGAGACAACAGTTATAGAACATATATGAACAAAACCATTGGTGCACCTATTTTCATAAAACAAACACTAACAAGCATAAAAGATTAGATGAACATCAATAAAATTATGATAGAAGACTTCAATACATCACAATCACAAATGGACAGATGAACTAAGCAAAACACTAGCAAATAGCAGAGTTGAAACTAATCTTTGACAAAAATGATTTAATAGATACACAGAGATGGTTCCACACAGCAACAGAATATATTCTCTTCAGAAACATAAGGTGCTTTCTCCAAAACAATCCACATATTATCTAATAATGTATACTTAAGTAAAGGCAAAAGAATCAAAATTTTACCATGCCTATTATTGGATTGCAGTGCAAGGAACTAGAAATCAATAGCAAAAGAAAACACACAGAAACTGTGCAAACATATGGAAATTAACACACGCTTGAATAAACAGTGGATCACAGAAGAAGTTAAGGAAGATATCAGACAGTTCCTAGAATTAAATAACAATGCCTGTACAACATATCAGAATTCATTACACATAATGAAAGCAATCCTATCAGGTATGTTTATAGCTGAGATTGTCCACATCAGAAAATAAAATGAGCTAAACTAAAAAACAGTGGCACATACATGCTTGTAGTTTCTTTGAGATCATAATCATGGAAAGAATTAAGTTCATGGACCAAGGTAGCACTGTAACCTAATCACGCATCTCAAGGTTTTAGAAAAACAGCAACAATTCAAATTCAGAGCTTCTATAAGGAGAGAAATTTTAAAGATCAGAACAGAAATCAAGAAAATAGAGACAAAAAAGACAATACAAAGAATAAGTGAATCAGAGAACTGGTTTTTTGAAAGAATAAACAAAATAGAAAAACCTTTAGCCAAACTTACCAAAAAAAAAGAAAGAAAGGAAAGACATTGACCAATGAAATTGCAAATGAAAAAGATGAAATAACAACAGATACTGCCAAAATACAAAAAAAATTATTAGTAACTACTTCACAGATATGTCAAACATTTGCATAACTCAAAATAAATAGATCCCTAGATATATATAATTACCAAAATTGAACCAGAATGACTTTAAGAATCTTGAAAAATACAATTATAGGCAATGAAATTGAAGCAGTAATAAAAACAAATAATGTTATAAAAAATCTACCAACTAAGAAAAGCCTAGGACATGATGGATTCTTTAAAAAAAGGGAAGGTTTAACACTAATGCATTATAACTATCTCAAATTCTTTAATGAAACTGAAAGGTAAGAAATGCTTTCAAAGTCATTCTCAGAAGCTAACATTATCCTCATCTCTTAGACAAGTATCCAGTCAGAAAAGAGAACTATAGGTCAATATCTCTAGTAAACATAGATACAAAAGTCCTAAGCATGATAATGGCAACAGAATGAAACAAGTTATCAAAAAAAACCATACACTATGACAAAGCAGGCTTCATCCGGAATGCATGTATGATTCCATATATGCAAATCAACAAAGGCAATTCATCATGCAAACAGAAGCAAGAAAAAAAACCCATGATCATATCAATAGTCACAGAACATGTCTTTGTCAAAACCTAAAACCCATTCATGATAAAATCCCTGAAGAAAATAGGTAAAGATCTTAATCAGATAATAACCATTTATGAGTTATTTACTGCCAATATATTTAATGAGGAAAAACTCAAAACTTTCCCTCTAAAATCAGGAACAAGACAAAGAGCCATTTTCACTACTCCTGTTTAACATAGTCCTCAAAACATTAGGCAGAGCAATCAGGTAAGAGAAAGAAATAAATGGGATATGTATAAGAAAGGACAAAATCAAAGTATCATTAGCTGTGGAAGACATGGTCATTTACTTACAAGATCCAAAAAGTTCCACCATAATATTCTGAGAATTACTCATCAAATTCATCAATGTAATTGGATACAGAATAAGCACAAAAAATCAATATTATTCTTATACACTGACAATAAACTTACTGATAATAAATTGTGAAATTCACAATAGCATCAAAAAATTAAAGACCTATCCTTGGGACCAAAAAAAAAATTAAATACCCAGTAATTAACCTAACCAAAGTGAAAGACATTTTTTATTATAGAGACAATATTTTTATTGCACAATATTTATTGTAGAGACAGTGAAAATTACAAAACTCTGAAAGAGGAAATTAAGGAGGACTTCAAAAAATGGAAATACAGCCCTTGTCCTGGATAGGCAGCACCATTGTAATCAAAATGACTGTACTTCCAAAACTGATGCACAGTTTGAATACAACCCCATTCAAAAACAGTAATGGCACTTCTTACAGATCCAGAGAAAACAATCCAACAATTCATACGGAATCAGATTAGGCCCAGAATAATAAAAGCAATCTCAGGTAACAAAAGCAAAGCAGGTGACATCACAATCTCTGACTTAAAGTTCCTGACTTGAAGTTAAAACTACAGTGATTACAATGACAATTACACATTTGGGGTTTTATTACTCCCACAGTTCGTATTACTTTTTTTTTTTTTGAAGAGAGTAAAACTAAATGTGACATAACAGAACCGAGTCAGTCAAATCAAAAGGATGGACATAATAGATAATTGTCATTGTACAAAAGAAAGGAAAAGAAAGTGCTCTAAAGAATATAACTGCATATACATTTAAGTGTATAAGATACATAACCATATTACTGAGTTTTGTTGGATCATTGAACAAAACTGTTACCAGTCTCACGGTTTGAAAGTCCACTTTATATGCTTTAATTTTGTAACTTGAACAACTATTTCTAAGATAACAATATGTAATCTATTAACTAGTGATTTCCTACTGTTTATTTTTTCTGAAATTAACTTGTACCCTTTTTCTGTTTTTTTCCCTTCTTTTTCTCCTTAAATAAAAAAAAAAAAAAAAAACTACACTGATAAATAGCATGATATTGGTACAAAATCAGGCATATGGATAAGTGGAACAGAATAGAAGTATAAACAACCAATCTATTTGATCTTTGACAAAGAACCCAAATACATACATTGGAATAAAGATGTACTCTTTTTGTCTTTTTTTTTTTTTTTTTTTTTTTTGGTACCAAGGATTGAATTCCTGACCTCATGCTTGCCAGGTAGGCACTTATGCAACTGAGCTAAATCCCTGGCCCTAGATGTACTCTTTTAATACATGGTGATGGTAAAACCAGATATCTACATGCAGATTTACTCCAGACTCATACATCTTACCATGTACTAAATTAAAATCGAACTGTATTAAAGATCTAATCTGATAGAAGATAAAATAGGCAAACTCTTTTTTTTTAATTTAAAAAGAGAAGAAAAAAAAAGAAAGAACATAAAAAATCAATGCAGTAAAAGGGTACAAATAATACAGTATTTCAAGAAAAAAATATATACAGTACAAAATCATCAGTTAATAGGTTACATATTATCTTCCCAGGAACAGTTGCCCGTATTACTAAATTAAAGCATATAAAGTGGACATTCATACAGTGAAATTGGAGACAGTTCCATTCAATGATCCAACAAAAGCTCAGTTATATGGTTTTCCACCCTACACACTCGAAAATACCTGCGGTTATATCCCTTAGTCCACCTTCCTTTCCTCTCTTTTTTACAGTAACATTTAAACTTTTGGGGTTTTATTACTCTCACAGTTCTTATTACTTTTTTGAAGAGAATAAAACCAAATGTGACTAAAGCAAAACAGAGTCAGTTAGAACAGAAGGGTGGGCATAGCACATGATGCAAAAATAGAATACCAGGTGATCAAAAGTGGTTACCATTGTGCCTCTTGCTATTTTTAAATTGAGTTGTCTATCATCAGGTATAATAGAATTGATCAAAACAGTACAGAACAAAACCAATAAAACCTACACTGAGGACCTTACAGGACTTCAAAAGAAGATAATAGTCAAACCATAATAGGCATCATAGTAAACCTTATTGCCTTCAAAGTGGTTGCCTATACCCTCAAACTTGATACTATCAAACAAAATAGAATATAGTAAAATCAGGCAGAACAAGATGGGGAGAGCAATACTGGGGTTCAAGTCATGTTAATAGGACAACAAAAAAGTTACTATAATATGTCCCGTTATTTTTAATTTAGTTTTCCCTTCATTAAAAAAATGAGCAAAAATAGATTACTTTTTAAAAAGGAGGGGAGATTGAGATAAAAGAGGACATTGTAATAGATTAATGCAGGGCAGAACGGAGCAATTCAAGCATCATTGTGTTTCACTACCAGATAATCTAACATAATAGTAGTTGCCATAGTGCCTCTTTCCTTGAATTATTTGAGTGTAATTTTGTATGCTATGATATCAAGCATATCAAGACAGTGTGAAGCCTTTCAAGAGAATGCAATAATTACGGGGTATTTAGAACCTGCTAGTAGAAAACGAACAATGGTTTCTATAATAGCTCTTTGCCTATAAAGAATTTTGTTGATACTATAGCATATAGTGAAATAGAGTAAGATACAACATGTTAAAACCAGTGGAAAC
The DNA here is from genome assembly GCF_034190915.1 of Cavia porcellus. NCBI lineage: Eukaryota > Metazoa > Chordata > Mammalia > Rodentia > Caviidae > Cavia > Cavia porcellus. Next base: position 26,005,898 of record NW_026947487.1, on the reverse strand, counting down.
AGATGTACAACAGCTTGATGGGACTTCAAAACAAGACGATATTAAATCAGCACTAGCTTTTATGTTGCGTTGCTTCCTTCAAAATAGCTATTCATGCTATCATAGATACTAAAATCGAACAACCCAGGTTAAAACCATTGCGGTTAATGAGTGAAAACATTATATGGCTTCAAACCAATATGATTGGGAATCATGATTACCACATACTTCCATGTATTCTTATCATTTCTTACACTAGGGAAACTATTGGGTATTTATGCATGTGAGTTTGATTTATTTCACTTATGAGTGTGGTCTCAAGCTGCATCCATTTATTTATAAATGTCTCAATGTGGTCATTCTTTATAGCTGAGTAGTACTCCATTATCTGTCTGTTTCTCCCCCAAATCCCATTATTGTGAGTAGGAGCAAAGTCACCAGACAATACGATTTCACCTAATGCCAAATTAGTGACTTCTTGAGAAAATTTTGCAGTGTCTTTAAAGTATTTGCATCATAAGGAAGTTGTTTCATTAATGAAGAAACTAATAAAAATTCTTCTTGTAGTTTTCTACCAGTATTAATCCCTCTCCTCTTTCTCCTCCTCCTCCTCTTCCTTCTTCCCTTCCTCCTCCCCTTTCTTCCTTGTTAGTGCATGTTTGCGTTTTTCTTAGGAAGTAGGTTGTCTTGGTTACTTTTTTCTTGTTGCTGGCACAAAACACTTGGCACCCTAAATAAGCAAGGACAGGTATATGTAGTTCACTGTTTGTGCAGGTTTCAGTCTGTAGTCAGTTGACTCCAAGGCAGGGTGGCATGGCACCAGGGCAACAGTTCAAGACAGCAGCCAGCAAAAGCAGCCAGAACAAAAAAGGGGCAGAACAAGCCTCTTTTCTTCCCTTATGTTATACACAGGCCAACCCCCTCCCACCCCCATCTTCAGAACCAGTGTAGCTCTCACAAAATCTCCTTGCCCTCCTTCTGCACAGAATGAGGATATTTACAAAGTAAGGACCTTGGTTCCCTGAGGAGTCTCTTAGTTAAACTTCTAAAGTGCTTAAATTGACACAGTGTATTGACCATAACAAAAGGAAATCCACATAATACATCTTTTCTTTCATAAACACTATTTTTAATTTGTGCTGGCAAATATATTTATAGTTTTCCTTCAAGAGTTAAATATAGGATCTAGATGTGGTTAACACAAACAGGTACAGGAAGTACTAAGCCTGTCCTATTGTTTGTTACTCAGTATCACTTCTGTCCTTCAGTAGGTGACAATATCCAGGAAAGAAGATTTTATTCCAAGCATCAGTGGGCCATTTCTCTGAGTCTTCTTAGACAGGAAGGTATCCCTAACAAACCATAATTTTAGAAAACAGAAACTATTGAATAATCAGCAGGCGTGTATGCGTTCCTCTGCCTTGTATATAGAAAAGCCTCTCTTCCTCCCTACTTTTTAACCCCATACCCACCTGACAAGCTGGGCCCATCACAGGACCTGATTTTTGCATAAGCAAGAGCAAGCTGATTAGGTGGATTTGAAGCTGTTCTGCAGGGTAAAGCAGAAGTGGGAAGTGAAGATGAGATTGGTAGCTCTCCAGTCCTTGATTCCAGGCTTGCTTTTTCATCCTTTTCATTGTTTGAAAGCAAGAGCCAATATATCAACATTTTAAAAATTAATTTCAATTATGTTAATGACACTTGATGTTTCTTATGTATTAGCAAGTATAATCTATTTTGAAATTTACCTTTCTGTGTCTCCTGCTTATTCCATTAACAGAGAAAAAACAAGTGAAGGACTGAATAAAGCAAAGTTAGTGGAATTAAGCCAATGGAATCAGATGCAACTAAAAAAATAACACAGGTAACCAGGACCCTTCCTGAGGAATTTCTGATGGAAGGGAGCCTGGTAATTTGCATGTTTAATAAGTTCTCAGGTATCTTTGGCCTACGGTTCACAATTTAATAATTTTGAATAATATTAAAGTCAGTGCAACTTGCAATTCAAACACTACCCGCTTCCATGCTGCCTTCCAAAATGTGATTCAAGGAACTCCATTTACCAGCAATTAACAGATTTTTTTAAAGGAGGTTTATAAAGACATTGATTAAATTATGTAATGAACAGGTATTGTCACCATGGAGTTCATCAAAGCTTTAGTATACTAACATGCAAATCTTGAGATGGAATATAGTTATGCAGTGTTTACTAAAGTTATCTGACTCTAGTAATCCCCTCTTTTATTGCAAACTATGTCCTAGAACTAGTGTCCTTGAGTTTATAGAAAATAATTGAAAATGTATAGATTTTAAGGAAAGGAAATGTTCTTCAGGAGCAAATGAGGAAAGGACTTCAGAAAAAGAAGATGGAAGCCAATATTATTTATCAATACTTGGTGCTAAGCAGCATGCTTACTACTACACTAATATACATAAAACTAAGGTAAGTGAACTTTAATAAAATACAGACATTAGCATGTAAAAGTTTGAAATACTAAGCTCAACATTTTTCTCTTCTATTATAGCTTCTTCCTCCTTTAACAAAACAAATTAGGAATTTCTGATCACTTCCAAATTTAACTTTACTTCACTGTTATAAAAGAGGCAGCATTATTAATTGATTGGAAGCTTGGTTGTTAGCAACAGTCCCAATATGGACTGTAACACAGGAACAGTCGGATGCAACAACTTCTGGTATGGAAGGTGTTGTAGTCTTCAGGAGCTGAATATTCCTCAAAATAAGTAGGACCTAAGTTTGGGCCTGATGGAATCAACAGGTTGAAGGGAACGAAGAAAACTAAAGTTTCTGGATTAAATCCAATGTACTTCTCTGGACCAGACTGGAGATGTAATGGACAGAATGGATGCCTAATTTTAAAAAGTCTTTAAGAGAAAAAAAGTTGATTAAAATTTCTTAGGGTCTTGTTATTTAAACACTTTAAATTATTTTTACTAAACATTCTGGCACCTTAGACCTGAATAAAACTTGGAAGTTATGGTCCATTATTTTATAGTGGTTTAAAGAACGATAATGAACCCTATAAATACGAAATTTTCTTTCACTTAAATCAACATGCATATATTGAAAAACTTCTCTTGGGTAAAGTGTGAGGTAAACAAAGTCCTAAGCACACTAAGTCTCTGGAGTGGGAAGTATGTCATATTATGTAGTACTGAAGTTGGCCGAAGACTTTGGCAAATCTCAAAGGAGAATCTGCAGTGTTGAAAGGTTTTGAAAGATGGGATTTCTAAAGAAGCTAGAGTTCTAGAGAACATAGAAAGTTCCAAGTTCAGAGACCCAATGGCAGTTGGACTTTTTTGCTTTATTGCTGATCAAAAGTGAAATGATTGCTTTCTCAATCATGCTTCAACCAAATTGCCAACAACAGTCCATTTCAAGCATGAAAGCTTATATATTGTGATTCATCCCTTGTATAACAACCTGATGTCAAATTTTTAAGTCTAGCACCACCCTAAAAATTCACATTTACCCAGAGGCTCTAGCAAGTAGCATAGCCTATAAATCAAATGAGTATGCAAATTACAAGAGGTGTTGAAAAGGCAGTTCAGTGGATTTGATAAATATTTCAATGATCTTTTTTTTGCTTTTAAGATTGAAACAAGTTGGTAAAAAGGGAAATTTAATTCTGTGCTGATTATTTTAACTTGTAGATCCTTTTTCCTGAAGTAGTGTTTTATCTAAAGGTATATGCATTTTAGAATTTTAGAATAGTTAAGGGAAATTTATCAAAGCAATTTAAGCATAATGATTATTTTAAAGCAATGTTTGTTTTCCTGTATGTTGTTAAATGATAGCTTCCTAGGATGAAAAAGAAGATGATTAGATACTTTTGGGAAACTATGAAAATACTACAGTCATAAGAAAACTTGAGCTAAAATTCCCAATACAGGTTAGCCCTAACCCTAACCCTAATGCAAATGTCTTACTAATAAAAATTAATGATAATCTTGGAAAAAACTTAAAAGCTCTTAAATCCCTGAAAAGTTACAAAGTAGTGATTATTCTTTTTATCAAAACAAAATTTACATAAAGGGAAACTTCCATCTCAAAAAATAAAGGGTAGTCATTTCAAAATTTGAAGAAAATGGTCTTAGGTTGCATGATTTTTTTACTTTACCTTTATTACCATTTCTGAGTATCATTCTCAGAATTTTAACTTCTAAATCATAAGTAGCTAAATTTTGGCATCCTCTGCAGATTTAAAATATCACACAATAGGATATACTATCTTGATACATTTCAGCCTTTAGAATTTGTTTAATACTAATAATCTTCATATTCCATTAAACACAAACTATCAGGCAGAGGTTCAGTATAGTAGATGAGGCAGTCTTTAAATAAATAGCAAAATAAAATATTTTTATATACTGAAAACACAAATAAGGAATATATATACATATTATATATATATATATCCTGAGATGTCAATGAACCATTCTATGATCATATATTAGGATTAAATAAAATCTCTTGTTCCACCACAAGGAACATGGGGCTAAAAAAACAGGGACCGTTTGTATATTCAGTGACATATTTTCCCATTACTACTTCAGATGGTGGTGAAATGGTAAGAGACCATAAGGTTCTTAACAATAAATCTTCCCAAAGGTAGTAAAATAATTCAAGGTGCTGTGTTTTCCACCCCAGGGCCTTCAGGAGAGGTAGGAGAATGAACAAACAAAACTAAGCAAGTATTTCTCTGTGAGTACATATGGGAGCGTGTATGTAAGTGCATGCATATGCAGTATAAGTGATGGTTCTCAGCAAAGAGACCACAAGCCTGTGTACGCAGTGGTGGAAAACCAAGCTCATATTTCCAAAACAAAGACACACTGGGCAGCAGCAGGAAGCCTGACAGAGAAGCAGCACCACTTTAGAAACTGTAGGCACATGTGCAATGGCCCCCCTCTGCAGAAAGATGGTTCTGGCATGAGACCACAGTGTGGAATATAAACTTTTGCAATAGTCACAGAATCAATGGGCAAGTACTTTTCTCGATCTGGATATGAGCCAGGAATAGAGGAAAAGAGTGGAGGCACAGGAACAAAGAAAGAGTCCTAGAATAATATGTGTCCTAGAGGCCAAGAGCATTTTAGTCTCCTCCATATTTTCCATCTTAAAACAGAAGATTTTTATGATGACATGGATATTAAGCTTTGAAAATTTGTGACATTTCTATGCTCAGCTAGAGGCTAAACTGCTATGCATTTTATTTTTAATTACATCTTTTTTTGGTTATAGAATGAGAAAGTTAAAGAATAGCTTAAAGGAACTAACTAAAACCTATGCAGTTTATATATGAGGGTATTGGCATCAAGAGAAATAATTTTTTTTAAGCTCAGAAAGCTATTTAGGTACAGAACCAGCACAAATGCTCTTTCTCCAAGATCTTTCTCTAGGCCAATGCTTTGTTTTCTATGCTACTTTATGAGATGTCTTATCATATATGTACTCCATTAAAATTTTATAGCTGTTTGCTGTTGCCAACATGATATAATGTACTGCTAACTTTTTTAAAGACAGAACTGATGCCTCTCTATTTTAGGGTCTAACAATCTAAGTCACATGATATATCAAACGTGAGACCAAAGAGATGATCTTATCTTTACAGTCCTTGAGGGTGTACTGATTCTTTTGAAGTCCATAGTGATGAAAAGTAGCTTAAACTTGGCCTGGACAGAGGCAAATGGACAAAGAACTTTTGGGGCTTTGGGTATAGACTTTAGATTGATTGTTCAATCAGGAACATGGTCACATCGCCCCCATGACGGTATATAAAATATTGATACCATGTTATGTTCTTTCTTAAAGTTACAATGAAAAGAGGTCTCTTACACAATGCCCAGAGCCCATAGGTGACAATGGCTAAAAAGAAGCTGATTTCTGTGTAAAACCGAAGCTGAAACTCAGAACAGGCATTGCAGATTTGCATATAAAATCAGAGCCGCACTACAAGGAAATATGTAGCCGAAGGTTATGAGACATCAGTGATTCATTTGTCAAGAAAAAGAGAAAAAAAGAGAAATAGCTTATTGAATATTATCAGTCTCAAATTTTGCAATAGATTTATGGCTTTATTTTAGTAAAGAGGGTAATAACGATGTCACTTATGATGCTATATTTTATATGTGTAAGTATGCCTATAGTTAATAGAATTCATCAGGCAGTAGGTTTGGGCACTATTTAAAACATGGGTCAGAGGAGCATTAATTCTATTCAAAGTGTCCATCTGTTGCTGCCCAACTTGCGTGGAGGGTTGCATAGCAACCCGTGCTACTGCCTGGATATGGTTGGCCTCCCTCTGTTTCTTTTGTTTGCCCTCTGAGAGAGTAGCCCTTGATGGAGAAACAGTAGGTGTTCTTTTATTTATATATATATTTATTTTTTTGGCTGGAGCTTGGCCTGGTGAGTGGGGGCTCATTATAGCCTGCTGAGCTAGATAGCATTGTGAGGCAATATCTGACATATGAATGTAATTTATCTTCCTGGCATGATTCTTAGTCCCAAACTGATTCCCAAATTCCTAGGACTATGGAAGTGTAGCAATTAAAAAGAAAATACTAGGACCTTATACTTGTATACTTAGGAAAAAATTCACAACAAAACAGGCGAGGAGAATATTCTGGAAATTTGATTCAATTTTGTGGCACCAAGTTAAAATTATAGTATTCAATTTTATCTGTTTCTGAACACCTGGAATTTTCAACTCTGTATATCATGAAATTGGTTCAGTTAAAACATTCTTCAGGAATCAGACATTCTTAGAGGACTCTTCAATATACATTAGTTCTAAGTATGTACTTGTATTTTCTTGACTGTTACTCTTTTTTCTTTTGCTACTCAGTAAATTTTGCAATGAATTTAAATATCAGTAATCTTACATAAATGATGGATTTACAGAGTTTCTTTCAAGTATTAAGGTAATTTTGGAGTGGACCAAATGGTTCCCATTCTGGAAACTGAGCATCACACACACACACACACACACACACACACACACACACACACACATATACATGTATATATACTTATACATTATATATACATGTATATATAGCTATAGGACCCTGACAAATAATAATATTCATAATAGATTATTAGATTCAAAATTTCCCAATAAAATGCTCTTACAGAAAGCAAATTTTTGACAAAATTTAAAACACCATACTTTTAGAAAAACTGTTATATTAATTGAAGAATGTCATCAGAATACTGGTTATAACTTGAGTTAGTTTTTAATATTTTATTCATGCACAGCTTTAAAAATGCATTTTCTTTATCTCTGATGAATCTGCATATTTCCATTTTAATTAAGTCTCAAACCTACTTTTTTCAGTTAACAATCTTTAAACTAAATTTTAATAAAGACCTGTTTGCCAAGATCAAGTGCTTGAGAACACTTCCAAGTGATTTTAGAGGAGGTTAGGTAAATCATACTCCTCACCTTGGCTGCTGTTAAAACTAGTTTGTGGATGCTGAAATTGTTACTGATAGAATTTTAGGGATGTAGTGTGAGTATGAGTAGAATCTCTCTTCTTCTCACATATCAAAGAAATCATGAAGAACCTGAGCAGAAATGGAGCACAGATCTGAGGCTCGCTCACAGTTACATATTAGGTCAATTCTAGCATGTGTCTTATTGTTTTGGAGAAGGCTGACCGTTTAATTTATTCTCACCCTTGACCACTTTGGGAATGAAAGAGAGACCAACTAGATAGAAGATAAGAATTAAGATGTTTTGGAAAAGAGGAACATAAAGTCACATTAACTAGAGGGGAAAAGGCAGGGATAAAATTGCACAAGTGGACATTACAAAATGATATATGTTGCATTAGCAACCAGAGGAAAGTAAAATGCTATATTTTTGGGATCAAGAGCTTATGGTTTGAATTTGGTAGCCTCAGTTCAAAATTCTGTCTTAGTTACTTTGTTCATTGCTGGTACAAAATACTCAACATGCAACATTAAAGGGGAAAAGGTTTATTTAGCTCACAATCTGTAGAGGTTTCAGTACATAATGAGCAGACTCCAAGGCAAGGGTGGCTTTGCAGAGGAGAATTGTGCAGGGTGGACAGAAGGCAGCAAAGCAACAAGGGACAGATGAGCCTCTTTCTGTCCCTTATAAAGTATTCAGTCTACCAGGAGTAGGGCAGTGCCAGTTAAATCAGTGAACTGATTTAGTAATTACCCACCATTAATCCTAAAACTCTTAATCCCACCATTGAACCACAAATCAGTCCCACACTCTAGATTCAGTCATCTCTGAAAAAGCCTTGTCTGTGACTGCATGAGGCTTTAGGTGGACATCAAGACACAAACCATAACAACTGTATCAACTGGCTTTGTAAACTCAGTCAAATCATTTTGTTTCTTCATGATCCAATGTTTCTGTCTGTCAAATACAGTCATTATATACACTTCTACATTGTAAAAATCAATAAGAACATGTAATTTAAGTTGCTTAATATGAAACTTAGTATGGAAATTCTTCAATAAATAATGGCTACTAGAGTAATTTTCACAAGTAGAAACTCAAGAACCAGAAAAGGCAGCCAGGTTCAGAAAGAGCAGAAATGAAGTCTTGGAGTGCATTTTCCAAAGTGGGACCTCTTACTGAGTTCTTGGAACAAGTGACATCTTTCTTCTGATGGACATGGAGAATTGCACTCATAAAAGGTACTACCCGGTCAGTCACTCAAGTAACGATACCACAGTGTAAGATAACAGACAAAACAGAAATTCTGAAGGGTGTTTTCTTTACAATCAAGAGCAATTCTAACGTTACTTAAATTCTTCCAAGCTCATACAATGAAATTTTAAAACAGAAATACTAACATACAATTATGGGGATTAAACAAAATAATGTATTAAAGAAAATCTATAAAGATTAAACATGGAGATACCCAACAATGATTGCTTATTGTGGAATTTAGATATTTCAGGATAGCTCATCTTGATATTTAAAAGTTTATGCGTTTCAATTTATTTGATAAGAGAAAATAATCAAAATCATGGGAATAATTCAGTAGTGTTTCAAAAACATAAAAATCTTTATTTTCCAATTATTAATATATCAAATGTTAAATACAAAAGGTAGAAAAACTGGGAATTAAAGATTAAGCAAAAATGATATAGTACTTTCATATATAAAAACTAAAGTGAAACTTTATGACTTATGTGTGTGCGTTTTGCTTCATTTCATATTACCTAGATAACTGTAAGGGTGAGGTTGAAGAACAGCCCTGTTCCTATCCCACATACATGGGAATCTTCCCCCCCAACAATTCTGACAATGTACTAATGTTGAACACTCAGCTCTTTCTGAGCCCCTGCTGACCAACAGGAGAACTTAGAAGTGGCATTTCTTTCTGGTTAGTTTATCAACATCTGACATCTACCTATTTGTGCTAAACAGATGTACAGTATCGCTGCACTGAGAAGACAATGAATTTTTCATGTTTTCTTTCTCTCGTTTTCCTCACTATGCGTATGTTAAGGCATACAGTCTATAGACACAACATCTTTTATCATCATTGCACAAAGGCACTAAAACCTGATCTCAGGTGGGCATGTTTTTCGTATTAGCTACTCTCTATTACCCACATTACAGACATAGGATTCAACCAGGAAACCTTGTTTAATTTAACACAAATGATGCCCCAGCAGGGGTCTGAGTTGGTGAAAGACAAGAATAATTTAACATCAAAGATTAAATGCTAGGGTAAGCCCCACATGCATACTTCTAGCTTTTAATTACTGAGCAAGACTCTATCTGAGATGGTTGCTTTACCAACTGTAGGCAGGAAATGGAAATGCTATTCATTTGTTTGGTAAAATGCTGCCCTAGAGAAGGTAGAGTGGTTTCTTAATTTAGGAAATTTTGTGAAAGGTTATCATTAGACACTTAAACTTACAATTTTATTTTTAAAAGTGCGATAGTCAAATACTCACCTTGTGCCTGACTTCCCTCGTTCCCTTTAGTAGGGGTTTGGTATATGCATACTCAAGTCTAAAAGCAATGAAATGTCTCTTCAATTAATTCTTTTTAAAAAACTATAGGATTGTTTTGTCTTACTATAATTCCTATACAGGAGGAAATGAGAGTTAAGCAACTTATCTAAGTTTTAAAATTAGCAAGAAGTAGTCACAATTTAACTCACAGTCCAGCTCCAGAGTTCCAACAGTCAAACAATTTTACTGCAGTTTCTTTCCATGTTCGAATCACCATTTAGACTGAAATTCTGGCACTGACCTCTTACTAACTTCTTACTATAAATGATACTGAGTGAAAATTACTATCAAAATCAATTTAAAATCTAAATAACTGGGCTGTTCATGTAGACAGCCACTTTTTTAAAGGCTGATCTATGCTAAACCTATTTTCCTGTCCACAGAACATATTTTTGCTGAGAACAGGCAGTTTATTTTTCATATAAGTCTGGATTCTTTTGAGCAGTGGTGTGTAGAAGATTCAAACAGACAGATGACCGACATCATTTAAATGGCGTGGGATGAAGTCGGGATGCAGCATTATAGGGGTAGACTATGTGGCTAATGTGTACACTGTCACTTTTTTCCTCTTGCTGTTTTTTAATGTTTTATCTTTAACACTAATCTTTAGAAATTTCACCATAAGACTTGGAGACATTTTCTTTCTTTCTTCTGCTTGGAACTTGTGGAGTTTCTTGAAACTCTGGGTTTATAATTCCCATTGAACTTAAAAACATAAGGAGGCTCATCTGAGATCTTTTAACTCACGCCTACCCATTCCTATCAGTGCACCTCTAGCAGCACAAATCAACTCAGTATTCTACTATCTGAATGGGGAAATGGCTCAGTGGCATAGTGCCTGCCTGGCAAGTGCGAGGTCCTGAGTTTGATCCCCAGTGCAAAAAAAAAAAAAAAAAAAAAAAAATCCAATTATCTCTTCATTTAAATAATGCTGCCAGTTATTTGCTAAGGAATGGAAAATATCTGTAGGTAGTCAACTAGGCAATTTTTTTTACTCATCTAGCTAACATATCCTGGCAGGAATCAAGTAATACACGTAAGAGTTTCTGTGGAGAATTTAGATGGAAGCAAAGATCTCTAGGAATGAATAGGAGACCGTTTCCATAGGCATGGACTTGTAACTTAGGACTCAGTGTTCTGAAAAGAGCACACTCATAATCTATTCTGCTAGCCTATTAGGATGACTCCTTGAAGTTTGGACATCAGTACATGATAAATGATGCATAAAAATCTTGAAGGGCAAAAAGCTTAACGAACTGGAAATACCATGGAACTTGACTATATAAAATCTGATACTTGGTGATTTACTATGCCTTACAGTATACTCACCTTCACTAAGATCATAAAAAATGTACTGGTGAGAGTGGGTAGATAACATTTTCTCCAAGAAACACAATTACTATTACTTCTTGTAGCTTCCAGTTAATTCTGAGAGATAAAGTTTAATACTTACAATAATACTGGACACCTAGAATTGCAGAAGCCATGTGGTAACACTTAAAAGTTAGAGGGAAGTTATATATATGTTTTTCTCTGTTTCTGTATGCTTAGGCCAGAATAACATGCAAGGGTCTTTCACTCATAAGGATTTGTGGAATAAATCAGGCATCACACAGAGCTAGGGATTAAAACAATGAACAGTTTAACAGAAGTTTCCTCAAATTATACAGTTCTTTAAATTTGAATCTGAATAATGTCGATATCAACCTCTGGCATGGAAAATCACGGTCCTTTAATTCATTGTCCAAATCTAAACACGTTTCCAGAAGCAGCAATCAACAGCTGAAGGGAAAATCTGGCTTCTTTGTATAAGCACCTTGCAACACCACTTCAGGTATATATATATGAAATATTCTTTTTATCTTTCCCTAAAGTTACCTAGGATGACTTATCACACTAACTATGCACTAAAAGAAGAAACATCTGAATTTTTCTTAACATTCATACTATTTGAGGGGACTTGAAATACCATCATGATAGTTTGGAGAGACTAGCAGTTTAGTAAGTACAAATTACTAAGTTCTGATTGATTTTAACAATTAGTACAGTGAGTTCCCAAATTCATTTGCTGATAAGTTCCTCTATTTTTAAATATGTAATTTTGATACATAGATTTATAATTTGACAAAACTGTCCAAACCAGTAGAATAAAAGCCACTGTGGTGGGAAACAGCAAGTTAAAGTATAAATTTCCTAGTCAAAATATATAATCAGACAAAATACTGAATCCTGGGAAGAAATATACAGTAACATATTCTTAAGACTTTAACAATTACCAAACAGTAATCTTTCATGGTGTTGGCATTCAATTTTCCATCTAATCATTGCAAAAAGATCTGCAGGTCATGATACATATGGAAAAGTAAAGCAGTTTCTGCACTAGGTCAACAGAGCCAACAACAGTTCGCACACGTTGATCTGGCATGTGCATTCTTGAACCCCAACGAGCCTCAAAAGTATTTGCCATCATTTTTAACGTGGCAAACACAGTAGCTCTCTTTGCTCCCTTGATATACCTAGTTAACTATGTTTACTCTCCAACTTCTAATCAAAATGAAATCTTTGAGAACCTTTTCAAAACATCATATAGATCCATTCTTCTAATGAGATAGTGCTATTTGAAACTTTGAAGCAGAAAGTGATTAAGAACCTTAAAGTCACAGGATGACTTACATGTGCCATAAATTGGAGAAAACTTTGACAAGCACTCACAGCTATCTAACACTAGCTGAATTTCTGGTGACCTAGTGTTCTGAGACAAGCCAGGTCAGCTTCCTATGAAGCTGTGAAAAGTATATTTGGTCTTTATTTCCATTTCTTGCTACCCAGTTCCCCAAACCCTTATATATCCAGAGTGTTGAGCATCTTTTGTATGCTAACAAGCTATCTGGTGTCTGGGGTCCATTAGACAACTTCAGGATAGAAGCTCACCATCCCAAGAACAGGGTGTGATTAGAAGCATGGGACTTTCAGCCTTACCTCCCAACTTAACCATGAGAGGGAAAAGAGCTAACGGTTAAGGTGGTCATCAATGGCCAGTGATATAATCAGCCATGCCTGTGTAATTAAGCCTCCCCCAAAATTCAAGAGAATGGGATTCAAGGGAGCTTCCAGATAGCTTACAGTGAGAGGTGGGTGGAAGGTGATATAATAGAGAGGGCCTGGAAGCTCTGTAGCTTTCCTCACATGCATCTCTCTGTCTGGCCATTGCTCACTTGTATCATCCCCAATATGCTACATGCTTACTTAGAAGTTAGCTAGCAAGACAAGCTTCTGCAAAAGTCATACTATTGTATAAGCTTCTCAAAATTTACACTATGTGACCCTGAAGATTTGACTGTAGTAGGAATATTTGAGATACATACGGTGCTGTGCGGAGTCTCTGTTAAGTTACTGTAGTAGAGCTACAATATAAACAGCTCAATTTCTTTTTTTTTTTTTATTTAAGGAGAAAAGAAAAAAAACGGTGAAAGGGTACAAGTTATACAGATTTACAGAAGAAAAAAATGAACAGTAGGAAATCACTAGTTAATGGATTACATATTGCCATCTTAGAAATAATTGTTCAGGTCACAAAATTAAAGCTTGTAGTGTGGACATTCCAACAATGATACTGCAAACAGTTCTGTTCAATGATCCAATAAGACTCTGTGATATCATTTTCTATCTTATACACTTAAATATACATGCAGTTATATAGTTTAGAGCACTTTCTTTTCCTCTCTTTTGTACAATGACTATTACACATTTTGGGTTTCATTGCTCCCACGGTTCTTATTGCTTTTTTGGAAGAGAGTAAAATCAAATGAGACATAACAGAACAGAGTCGGTTAAATCAAAAGGGTGGACATAATAGATAATGTAAAAACATAATAAAAGGTGATCAACAATGGATACCATAATGCCTCCCGCTATGTCTAATAGAATTGCCTATATCATTAGTTATAATACAATTGAACCAAATAGTAAAGAACAAAACCGACAAAACCAAAACATTGGAGACATTGTAGGTCTTCAAAAGTAGATAAAAGTCAACGAGAATGGGCGTTATAATGAATCTCATTATCTTCTCAGCTGATGCCTAAACTTTCGAACCTGATACTATCCAGCAAAACAGAATAGGGGAACATCAGTCAAAAACAAGATGGTGAGAGTAATACAGGGCTTCAAATCGAGATAATAGAAAGTCAAAGTGGGTTACTATATTATATCCTGCTATTTTTTTCCCTTTAATTAAACAGATAAAAATAAAAAAGTAAATAATGGAGTGGAGATTGAGAAAAAAGAGGGCATAACAGCAAAACAGCGCAGATCAAAACATAACCATTTAAGCAGAATAGTGTTTCACCACCAGATAATTCCAACCCAAAGGTAGTTACCATATTGACTTTCCTTGAAGTCCTTGAGTACAACTTCGTATACTGTAGTATTAAGTATATCAAAACAATGTAAAACCATTTAAGAGAGTGACAGCATTACAGAATATTTAGAATCGACTAACAGAAAATGAACAATGGTTTCTGTATTATCTCCTTGTCTTTAAAAGGTTTTTGCTTATACTATCATACATAATAAAATCCAATAAGATACAACCTGTTTAGACCATTGGAGACAGAAGAACAAAAGCTAGATGAGACTTCAAAACAAGATGATACTAAATCAGTATTACCTATTAAGATGTCATTTTCTCTAAAATAGCTGTTCCTATCATCCAATCTTCTCTGTTTCATTTCTGTTGAGCTCTTTTTCTGTCAGTAGCTGTCAGTTTGTCTTCTTCATTTTGTTCTCTGCTCCATTCGTTGTGGCCTCCCCACCACTATTTCTGGGTTCTTTGTATTTTAGTTTTTTTAGAATATCCTGCAATACTTTCTGTAGGGTTGAATTGGTGGTTGCAAATTCCCCCAGTTCCTCTTCATCCTGGAAGCACCTTGTTTTTCCATCAATTTCCAGGGACAGTTGTGCAGGATATCTCAATCTTGGCTGGAGATTATTATCTTTCAAAGCTTGAATTATTTCCCCCCATGCTCTTCGTGATTTGATGGTTTGTGAAGAGAAATCTGCTGTAATTCTGATGGGTGTTCCCTTGTAAGTGGTCTGTTTCTTGTCTCTTACAGCTTTTAATATTCTGTTCTTGTATTGAATTTCTGGAATTTTTATTATTATATGCCTGGGTGTTTCTCTGTTAGGGTTGTAGGTAGCTGGGGTCCTGTATGCCTCGTACATCTGAGTATCTTTACCTTTTGCTAAATTAGGAAAATTCTCCTGGATTATTTCTGTGAGTAGCTTTTGTAGTTCACTTGTTTGTGTCCCTACTTCTTCTTTTATGTTCTTAATCCTTAAGTTATGGCTCCTCTTATCATCTTCTTGTCTTTATATTATTGCTGTTTGTTTCTTTGTTATTTTTAAGAAGTTTTTCATTTCATTCTCCCATATTACAAGTCTGCCCTCCAGCTCAGATAGTCTGTCCTTAGTTTCTTTCAAGCTGTTATGCCAGTCTTGGATAGACTTCTTAATTTCTTGATAGTCCCTTTGAACCTGCTTCACGTACTCTATGCTTTCTCTGTGTTCTCCATCAAACAATTCTCCCCTCTTTTTCTGTTCTTCCATTCCACCATCTGTTTTTTCCTGGGTGGTGCTTAGCATTTCTCTAACTATTCTGCATACTTCTAGCTTCAGGTCGTTGATAACTTTATTCCTGAATTGGTCTATGAGGCTCTCTATATGGTGCTTAATGTCTATTGGTGCGGTGTCCGCTATTACCTGTTTCTCAGAATTGGGGGGCGAGGAGCCTTTCTTGTTGCTTCCCTTCCCCATATTCTCTGTTCCTTATAAAATGCAAGCTTACATAGGAGGCCCAGCTTCCCTGCCTGTCAGCCACAGCCTGATCAAATTGCGCTGGCTAGGTGTTCCCGCCCACCGCTGCGCACCAGGGAGTTACGGACTGGGCAGCCTACGTGGCAGTCACCCGTCTGGGCCATCGTCAGGCTCTGGGATCTGGGTTAGGCCAGCCTACCAAGTCTGCCCGCAGCGTCCCGCAGGCCAGGCACTTTTCACCAATCCCGTCTGAGAGGGGAATGTGTGGCTGGAGTCGCCACCGCACCCTGCTCTTACAGGACTGCCCGAGCCCAGAAATTCCTCCACTGGAGTCAAACTGTGGTAGAGTGTCAGTTTCTCTCACTCACCTCGCCACCAGTCAGTGTACGCCTCCTTGTCCGTCCTCCTTGTTTTCGACTCCGTTCGCAGACTTCCGTTCCCAGAGCTTCTGCGCGTCTCTCCTTGCCGAGCCGCTGTGGAGGCAGCCAGCCGCCGAGTGGCAGGAAATCCAAACTGCGGTTTCCAATGGCGTGGGGTCCAGCCTCCACACCAGTCTTTTCTGTTCCTATTTTAGCACCAGGACTGCATTCCAAGTTGGTTTCTCTCAGCCCAGTTCGTTCCTGAGTCAGCAGAGCATATCTCTACCGGCTCATGTCTCCTTAGTCCGCATCATTCCTGATTTCTGAGCTGAGCCTTTCAGAGAGCCTCCGGTAGTTGCTGTTATCTATCCGCCATGTTCTCCCGGAAGTTCCAAACAGCTCAATTTCAAGAGGATCCTATCCTCTGTTTGCGAAACAGTTCCTGGTATATTACTGAGTACTCAATCCTGAGACACAAGGATAATACAAGGACTTGACATACAATGGAGTGAAATCTTGACAAATGGGAATTAAAGGCTTGTCCATAAAATTCTTTTACTTTTCTCTTCCTAACCATGCTGCCTTTGCTTCAGGTATCCATAAAGTTCTTTAGAACATAGTCCTAGGAGATGTGTGTATCAATTATACTAGATAGCATAGTAACATGCTAAGGTATGTTCTGCCCCTGCCTTGTATCATTTCCTCTTTCTCTAACTCCTGCTTTCC
Source organism: Cavia porcellus (assembly GCF_034190915.1). Classification (NCBI taxonomy): domain Eukaryota; kingdom Metazoa; phylum Chordata; class Mammalia; order Rodentia; family Caviidae; genus Cavia; species Cavia porcellus. The sequence continues at coordinate 25,988,987 of NW_026947487.1, read as the reverse complement.
TGTGAGTACATTTTATAATAAATTAAAAGCACTTATGTGCTGTCTCAGGTTCTACTTTGTGAGGAAACCAAAGACAAAACACATCGTCTGCTCACAACTTTGGTATTTAAACCCAAATCTGGCTCTTTCTACCTTTCAAGTCTCTTCTCTGACATTCCTTGCCTTGAAGTACATGCTCAATGGATGTCAAATTCCATTGGCTTCCCCAAAGAAAATATAGTACTGTATGTCTCTCAACCCTCACCAGTTCTTCATTCTGTGAAGAATACCATATTTCATTCCCATGTAACTGACTTATAGTAATTCACTCAAATGACTACATCCTATGTTTTCACTTCAGGATAAGAGGTATAAAGTACAACAGCCTATGGCTTAGCATACAGGGAATTCTCCACTATGCTCTAAATCACACTAATGCACTAAAAATTATGAATGTGGTATGACCCCGCACCTTCATGGCATTTCTATCTATACTCTGGTATGCATACATTACATCAGACACTTTAGGAGACAATGTGTGAATCATAAGTAATCTTTGAGAAAGTGGAAAGGATGTTTTGAAGCTATTTTTTAGTGACATGGACCCTGAAATTTAGACTAATCTTTCACGGACCTTTGAAATCGGAGTGTTGACTGAAATAATGGTAAAAGCGTTTGAAGCAGAAGGCAAATCTCTCACTTGAGAGCAGGTGAGATACAAGTACATATGTTTTGGTTTGAGATAAAAAGAGGAAGTCTTAAAATACAAATTTCTGTCCATACTTTGAGAACTTGGAAAACTACTCAGCAAAAGATTCAGGGTTACATTTTAAAAAACAATGCCACTGATTATAACTCAAGCTATTTATATGTGTTTTAAGACACTGTATTTGTAATAAACTCACACCTTATACTTGAAGTGAGAAAACTGATGCTTCTTACAGTTAAAAAATTCTTGAGTGCTTTATCTTTGTCACTTGCTGTGTGAGGCACTTAGAGTATAAAGATGTATCATATAAAGCCTTTGCTGTCAATGAGCTTATAGTCTAATATGAGACAGATGAGCCCTACTGACAAGCTAGATAACAGAAGTGTTCTGAGAGAAGTGTGCACAGAGCTTTGGGGAAGACCAAGGACAAGGTCTGGTGAAGCATGTTTGTATAGGGGAGGCCCTACTATAACCCTTGTTTTCTAAAAGTACAGCATGACAGGAACATTATGACTGGTCATAAAGACTCTCTGTGGACACTCAGATCAATAACAACACAGTGGATGTGAGGGCAATCTGGTTGCAACATCTGTCACTATACTGATGCCAGAGTTGATTCCACTGATCTGGTAGGACAGCCCTTCCTCCCTCACTGCCTCCTGTGCATCCCTCGATCAAAGAGGATGACCATCCCCAATAGAGAAGAATCATTTCCTTCATTTAGGGATTCGGAGTAGCCGAGATCCTGTGCTAGAACCTCCAAACAAGTTCTCAATAACAAGAAATACTACAAATGTGCATTATCTCAGAGTTTCTACTGTGGAGAATCCCCAGATTTCAGGAAAAAGTGGAATTCGTGTTCAGGGAACCTTCTCTATGATAATGATTATAGTCTTTTCTGCTTTTCTATGACTCACTAAAGATTCTCAGATGTGATATAATTGATTTTCATCCCCTGTTCAGCTTGTTGTCTAATTATGTGATCAATTTTTTTCTAGGTTTAAAAAATAGGCCTTTTCTGTTTCATTGTCTGGAGGAAATAACTCTTCTGGTCATATTTTATAAATAAACCAGCTTTACTTTTCAACAATTGAAATTCTGAAACAACTTGCTTTTAAATTCTCCCTGTATCTCATCTCTAGAAAACACCATATCTTATTAATAATTCAGTGTTTAAAGTCCTATTAGTGGATTCTCCTCAGTGCTATTCTATATTTAAGGGAGGAAGGTGAAATTCCTGTCCATCTGGATTCTTTCCTGTTTTTCTTCTTTCCTCCCAGGAGTGAACACATGTTCTCAGGACTTCAGACTTGTTTGAATTCTGATTGATATTGAGTGGAGTTGTTTACTTCACAGTTTGGAGAGTTACACATTTAAAATTGAACACTGCACAAAGTGAGAGAACTCTGTGTGGCTGTAGTCCTAGCCCAGATACATTCGGGTAGAAAGAGGATACGTCAATGAAACACAGGTAGCCATAGCACTTATGTTTGGGAGACAGATGAGCAAATTTGCCTCCTTATTTCCTGCCGAACATGGAGCTTTTTTGCCTCCAGTTGTCTTCCAACAAACAAAAAAGCCACTTGGCCACACATTGCTCACATTTTATTTATTTAGTTCCCCCCTGTAGTGTTTTCAAACCAAGCTACCCTGCACGAAGGAATTATGTGTACTGATTAGCAAGGCCAGACTGTTGCTTGAGAAGTTTCCTTGTGACCTCTGCGATGGATTAATTATTTGCCATAAAGTCTCTTAACCTTGTGGTATTTCCCTTTATATTCTCTAAGTGGAAGATAATAATGCTCAAAAACTGACTCAGTGTCCACAAATAAGACCCATCCTTTCAGTATCTGTGTGCATATATACTTTCCTTCACAGTGCTACTATTTTATCCAATTTAAAATAATTCAGGATGGTTCCTAAAGACTGCTTTCTACACAATAAAAGAGCTTTACAAAGTATTACCATTCAGTTCAGATATTTAATTTTATCAGATGAAAATTTGTAATGGAACATATTTTAACTCTCTTACTTTATTTGGATCAATTTTGAAATAATAACTTTATCCATTACAGGGAGTTGAGAGTGCACATATGCATAGAATATAAATATGAAGTTCATATCAAAAATATAAAAGATGAACAAAACTTTAAAATGACAGTATTTGGGGATTTGATTTATGCCTCAGTTTTATAAACAAATTAATCAGGAATAAGTGCCAAAAAAGTGAAAAGAAAGGAATTATGAGAAGAAAACGAAGTAGTGCCTTGGTGTGGTGACTGAAAAGGTTGGTTACAATGCCTTTAAAGAAAAAAAGAAGAGAGATTCATACAGTTTACAAATAAAAAGCTTATGCTGGTACAATGAAAGCGACTTCACAGGAGTAGCATTGAGAAAGGTGAAGAAGAGTTATAAATGACTGCCAGTTTAGAAAAGCATCACATAGCAATAAAACTCCCAGAATGACTACTGTGGCAATGACAATTCTTTTTAAAAATCAAACTTTGATGTGAAAGTCTATCAAATTGAAAAACACTAGAAAACTCTTGTTTATCAGCAAGTTACTCTATTTAAAATTAATTTAAAGTGGAATTGATTTGTGTTAGTTTTTGATAAAATGTTAGAAAAGGACAACACATTATCATTGAGAAAATTGCCAGTTTGAATAAATAAACTTCTACCCCTCCTATATGAGCTTTTTTCAGTCTCATGCAGATTCATTGTATGTCAAATGCAAAAAATGTAGTTTAAATATTTTTATGTTCTATGTTTTTACCTGAGTTTTCTTTGTTCTTCACATTTAACAATGTTATCCTGAGTGGAAGTTTGACATTTTAACTTTTATGATTATATTTACATTTGAAAACTATTTTCAGGCTATTGGCTGTGAAATTGAGAAACAATAGTGGCAATAAAAACACAAAACCAAAAAAAATGTAGCAATAATGTAAAAATGAACTATTACTGGAAATGAATTTACAGTATTATAAATGAGGTTGATACAAAATAACTAATGCTATCCTTATAATGTAAGTGCAAAGTTTGAGAGTAAAAAATATTAATGTGGGGCCAGAAGTTTAGCTCAATGGTATAAGCATCTGCCTGGTAAGTGTGAGGTCGTGAGTTTGATCTCCGGAACCGAAAAGAAAAAAAATATTAATGTGACATGGATGAGTTTCAATGACATTGTGCTGCATGAAATCAGTCAGTTACAGAAAGACAAATATTATTTAATTTCCGTTGGGCAGGTATATGTCAAATTCATAAAGCAGGAAGTTGAATAGTGGTTTCTAGGGTCTGGGAGCTAGAAACAGAGTGTTCAATGTGCATAGATTCAGTTTTGCAAGATGAAAAGAGTTCTGGAGATGAATGGTGGCAATGGGTGTACAAGTATGAAAATGCATTTGGACACCACTGAGCTGTAGACCTAAGCATGGCTAGAGCTGAGATTGCAGCTAAGTGGTAGATCTTAATATGTGCAAGACCCATGATTAAAACCTCAGCACCAAAAAAGATTAAGATGCTAAATTTAATGCTCTGTACAAAAATTAATTTTTTAAAAGATCATTTAATGCTATGGAATTTCTGTGAAAGTTTACTGAAACAAATGACTTTGCTTCCTGTTTCTCTGAGACCTTGTGCAGAATACTCAGTATACCACTCTGGCAGTTCACAGGCCAGTGTCACAGTCATTTGTGAAAGGAATTTCATGTTACAAACATATACTTGGTCCTTCTCTTTATGTGGTGAGGAGTTAGATGTGGACAAGGCAGGAGATTTTGAAGAGACCAAAATGCGATTACAAACTTTACTTTCTCTTAAATTCTTGAAATGACTTTAATCTCTTGGAAAGGGCTGGTATGGAAATATCAGCTTGAATTTTTCACTTGCCTGGAAATACAGAATGATCTTAGAGGTCACCTGGAGCTCCAGTGATGCAATCAGTGAGTGCATGGTACTTGTACAGCAAGTCACCTGGCTCCACTTCTCAAGTGTACAAGGTGGAGCTGCAAAGGGAGAATTAGGACTAACTCTCACCACACAGTAGCTCATTGCATATGTACATATTTGGGAATAAAGACTGGGGTAGCCATGTAGAATAGCATTCTGTCTCTTATAGATAAGCACCTTGATACTTGAGAATTCATGGGACCTAATCCTGAGCACATGTAGTCTAGCATCCTCTAAGCAACCTTATTTGCTGATATATATATGAGGTTTTGATAATCCATGGGAAGATTTTGATTATAATGCAATAATAAATGAGTAAGGAAAATATAGACATACTTTAAGAGTTCAAAGACCTCTTACCACTTAGCTTTGTGTACATAGAATTTTTTTAAAAGGAAAGCTTAAGAATAGTTGACTTTCTGAATGTCAAAATTAATTTGTGTTGTATCAAAATGTTATGTTGGCAAGAAAAAGTATAATATCCACTATATCATTAGCACAATGTAAAGCCCCTTTTATTAAATATTAATCAGGGAGAAAAATGTAAAATTTCTCATATCAGCATTCAGCATTTATTTTAAAACTTTCTGAAAGTCCATGTACAATGGATATTATTAATAAACTCAAATCATTGGAAAATATTTTCATGAGCTAAAAGTAAAACTTTAGCCCTTTAAAAAAAAATGAAAACACCCTCAACCCTTAACATAGTCACATTAAAGCTACTTCATCTGGCAGCATTGATTGAGTAATGACTGGTGCAGAGCACTGTATATGTTCTTTGAGTTCAATCAAAATAAAATATTTAAATTTTACTTCAAAGACCTATCTTTATGATAAGTCTCCATTAACAGAAAAGCACTAAAACATTTCAGAATCATAGAGATTTCACAGAGGTTTATACAGTCAATAGGCAGAAAAGTTTAAAGAATGGTGCAGCAAGGAAGAGCATCGATAGAAGACTCTAGGGATTTCAAAATAAACCTGCATACATAAAAATTTTCTTATATGACATCTTTGTTACTTTTCTCTCATTACTGAGACAAAATACCTGACACCCAAAATTAGGGAAGGAAAAGTTTATTTCTTTCAATTTTGGAGGTTTCAGTCCATACTCAGTTGGCGCCAAGCAGCAGGGTAACATGACCAGCTTCGGTAAACAGCAAGTGTAAACAGGCAAGAGAGAGAGACACACGTTTTTCCTGCCCTTACACTGTACACTCGCTCCGCGCCTTGCTCCACCCCCAGGCAGGTATATCACTCATACTACCAATCCAAGCACTAGACACTGAACCAATCACAAATGCTAGATTTGGCTGTGTCCATGATTACATGAGGCTTGGGTGGGTGCATCTGAACATAAGCCATAACATATAACAAGACAGTTTAATTTATTGAAAATACTGTTAAGACACAACTGACTATTGTTTTGGAAGAATATAATGTTATCTTACACAGTATTTATAATTGTATTTCAGGTAAATGAAAATACATTTTAAAGAAATCAACAAAATATTTCCAGTTCATGTGCAAACTGAGTAGTATTCATAATTAAACAAATGAAGTAAAATACATGTCCATCAATAAGGAAATTATGCAAAACCATATGGTTCATATTTCAAAGATTAGTACCACCAGTTAATGTGAATTAAGGCTATACTAGTTGACTCAAAGAAATTTTGATAAGCAAGTAGTGAAAAACTAATGATATAAATAAAAATTCAACCAGAAATTGAGCATATATCCATACATTTACAAAAAATTTGAAGTGTGATTATATCTACTATTAGAAGGCTTTCAGGAAATCATTGTAATATGAATATTGAATATTGTAATCTAAGTATTATAATCATTTTTCTAATCTTCCTCACAACTCAGAAAGTTATATTTGTAATCCCATTGAGGCATTATTGGAATACTGGCAGGTCAACTTCAGTCTACCATCTCCAGTGCAACCCACAGCAAAAGTAAAGACACCAAGACATATTCAAAATTAAGAGCTGATATGTAAACTTTTGTGCTCTAAGTATTGATAGTCTTTTACTTAGAGGCTCATACCTCGCTGACATTCCTGGAGTTGAAGTGCTCTGCCATCCTGCTGTGTTTCAGTCTTTTATGGAGAGCACTATGTGATGAAACAGAAAACTGTCAGGCTGACCTCTGGGATTACATACCAGTACCTTGGCTAGTCTTATTTGCATCATTTACAGCCAATTGAAAGGAGAAGGAAAGAGCATAGTCCACTCTGTACATATCAGTATCTGGGAATAAGACTTGATTTGACTAATGTTGCAACAATTATTCTGCATTCAAGGGAGTCACTCAAATTGTTTTCCATAGCAAAGAAATATGTTTATCTGCAGTCATTAGAAATTTCAAGTGCTACACTTTTTGTCAACAGTTGAATTCAAGTAAATCAAATTTTCAGTTGAATAAAAGGAATGTTTTCTATCTTGGATTCTATTTTACAAGTGAATTGAAATAAATAACTAGAACTACACTTAGAAAGCTCAAAAAGGAGGTCTAAATATTTTAACATAAACATATTGCAGTACCCAAGTTGTCTAATTCAAGATCCATGGGTAGCACATCCTTCTTATAACTCTCAGCTATATAAGTAGATAACAGTAAGAGTTAAGTTTCAAGAGTTCATGATACAGTTAACCTTATCTTCAAGGATCTGAAGGACCAGAAACTTGTAAACTGTGCCAGCATTACAGATTTGTCAATCCATCAAAGGATATGTGCTTAGTTTTTACAAAATTTTGAATATTAGAATAGACATGGATGTGCTACCATATCACAGCAACTCTAATTTCTTAATGGCTTATCAAGCCTAACTTTTAGCTCTTACTCCTACAACATGATCTTCAAGCCAACATTATCACTCAAGAACTGTTTTGTTGTGGTTGTTGTTTGCTTTTACTTTTTAAGCACATATTTACAGTATATAATGATTACATTCATGGATTTGTGACATATATAAAACCAACTTCAAGTTCCTTCTTTTTTTCCCTCCCCTCCATCTTCCTTTGATTTTTTCCAGCATCAGATTCATTGATTTATTTTAAAGGTTTAAAAGTTAATTATATCTACAGATTGAAAACCAGAATAATAGGGTAAAGAACATATAAAACATGTAAGATGATTTACTAAATCAGGATACACTTTTAGATACATTGTCAGCACTGAATTACAATATTTTCTTTTCTTTTTTCCTATTATCTGTTTTATTTTGTGATATGTGTGTGTGTGTTTCAGTGTAACAGAAGCCATGCAATATTTAAGTTTTGTATGCCTGAGTTATTTCACTTAATATGGTCTCAAGATGCATTCATTTGCCTACAAATGACTTAAATTTATCTTTTTTATAATGGAGTAATATTCTATTTTATACAAATAGCACAGTTTTTACTCATTCATTTGTTTCTAACATATAGCTGTTATTAATCATGCTGCCATAAGCATGGATATGCATACATTGCTATCATATGATGTCTTTAACTGTCTTAGGAAGATACCTATCAAAGGAAGAGCTGAGTCAAATGGAATAGTTACTTTTAGTTTTTAAAGAAATCTCCATACTAATTTATACGTGGTTATATCAGTTTACATTCCCACCAATAATGAACAAGGATTCCTTTCTCCCCACAGTCTCAACAGCATTTTTATTGATTTCCTAATGGTGGCCATTCTTTTTAAAGTGAGCTGAAATCTCATTATTGTTTTAACCTACTTTTCTCAAATATCCAGTGATGTGAACATTTTTTCACGTACTTATTGGTCATTTGTGTTTCTTCATCTTAAAAGTGTCTATTCATCTCAGATGCCCATTTTTAATTGAGTCTTTAAATTTGGGGGATCTAATTTTTTGAGTTCTTTATATATACTAGATATTAGTTCTTAGCTTGAGGCATATCTGGTAAAACATTTTTACCATTCTATAGATTGTCTCTTCACTCTGTTAGTGATTTCTTTTGCTTGCAGGAGCTTTTTAATCTGATCCCATTTGTTGATTGTTGGTATTATTTCTGGTACAACTATTGCAGGCAGCTGAGTTAGCTAGAAATACTATAGGCAGTGAGACAAGGCCGGGTCCTCAATGGAGCCAGTGCAGATATCTAGCAAGAGAGACTGATGCCTCCTGCTGAGGGCCAGGCCTCAAGACAAAAGACTATACAAATGACCTGTATCCTGAGGATTGATACCCTAACTAGTTCCTATCCCCTAAAAAAGAATCAGAGCTCCATAAGAAAGCCTGCTTTCTAAGTGACTCACTTCCCCATTTGTCCCTAATGTAATCAATTTTACCTGCACTATTGATCTTATTGGCTAACTATAGTTATGTCCCACCTTATGCCCATCTGCCTTGTGAGTTCCCAGTCTTTCCCCGGCAACCCGCTCAGGACCCCTTCTGTCTCTCTCAGACAGAAGCTTCTTTCTCTCAGTAAATATATTCTAATCTTCACTTCTGTTGTTCCTGAAATTCATTCTTCAGTTTTAGAGAACACAAAATCACAGATATAGTAGGGTTAGCATTTCATTTCCCTATATCACAACTAGGACTATGTTTGGTGATAAAGACAGCATGACATTGGCAAACACACACACACACACACACACACACGCAACAGAAAATACAAAAACAACTCAGACACAATCAGCCATATTATTTTTGACAAATGGGCCAAATGCCTTTGCTAGAGGGAAGACACTCTCTTTAACAAATGGTGAAATGGTGCTGGGAAAACTGGCTATTTATATGCTGAGGGTGAACACAGAGTATCTCTCACCATACTCTCAGCAAACTTAAATGGATCAAAGATCTAATATTAGAACAGAGACACCAAATCTGCTGCAAGATAAAACAGATAAAACTCTTGAATAGACAAACTGATTTTTCAAAGCTTCACTGTCTTATGGAGCATACAACCTCCATAAGGAGCTTTGGATGCAGAAGTTTCTTTACTGGTAATTGTATTGTTTGACCTGTTTGTTTTTGACTTACTGGATAAAAATAGACACATCTGGTAAGCAAAGACCTGCCAGAAGTACTCCTGTGCTCAGTAGTAATAGAACTGGAATTGCCTGATCCTTTGATTTCTTTCCAACATTTGTTTTGACAATTTGGAGTTTTGTTTGTGTTTTTATTGTGCTAAAATAGAAGTCTGAGTCACAGGTAATGATGATGGAGGAGGAAAAGGATACAAAATAAATTTATTTGATAAAGAAATTCCTACAAAGGGAACGTAGATGCCTGCTGAGAAGGTTGAAAAGAAAGGAGACCAGAAGATTTCCTGATGGCAGATCTGGAAGAATTGGATGCAATTTAAGTAACAAATAAGGTATGGAATTAGGTTATAAAAACAATGTGTAGGACGGACAAAAGGCAGTGAATAAAGATAAAGGAACCAGAAAAGGCTGCTATCAAAGTGATGCAGCATAATATGACATTTGAAAATAATGCAGGAGAGAAGAAAAGAGCCGAATACAATTTGATGGTTTAAACTGACAGTAAGCAACTGTGGCTGCTGCTGAGTTCTCTGTTTATGGCACTCTCCAGGTATAGTACTATAATTTGGCATCTCATGTTACAGGATTTAGCTTGAAGTAAGGCAGTTAGTTACAGCCCAGAATTCTGAATAAGATATTAGTTTGTTTTTACTTGAAATGTTGAGATCTTCCTGAAATTCTTTTTTTATCTAAAAATACCGATCATGCAAGCATAACAAGAGGGTTCACATACGTCCCTGAGTTTAACTGTAACAAATGCTATTTTTTCCATTTTCAGAGGTCTCTTCAGACATTTCACTTTATTCCCTCTTATGCATCTTGTGTTTATGATCGAGATTTGTGTTGTGAACTATGTCAAAAAATAGCAAAAGCCAAGGGCAGATTTCTCAGGAAAATTAGATGCCAATGGCAGATGTCATCTCACTGATTATACAGTTAAATACTAAAGTATAATCCTAAACCTTAAAATACATATACACCCTGTTGCCCCCTATAAATTTATATTCTTTACAATGAGTGACTGATTGTTCTTTTACTATAATTATCTTAAATTGTGTTTAATGTATTGTCACCTAAATTATATACAATTTATTAGATACATATAACTATGCTATCATATTAACACTTTAGTAATAGAAACAACTATTTTAAAATCAAATTTGAGAATTCATCCTTATAATTATACATAAATTTGTGTAGTGATATTTGAATACAGTAGTTTGAAAACATTAAATTAATAAGTTAATGTCAAAATCATATTTTTGAGAGAAGTACAATTTTAGACAAAAGGTCAACAGCTGATTATAGTCATTGACATATATAATTTCCTTTGTAAATCTCCTGAATTCTGATGTATAAACATCATCTGCTCCCCTCAACATAAAAGATGGTTAAAGATATATAGAAGATAAAATATTATCAAATGATATTGATTTGAGTCACTGGCTGTCCCAGTAGTTTTGTATTTTGAAAATCATATAATTTCTTTATCATATACTTTACTAATAGCCAAAAATTTCCCCTTTATGTCCAACAATAAAGCAAAGCCTCAAATGTGATAGCAAAGGGATCAAAGCATCCATGCTACATTTAGCATATCATTCACATGATGGAGAATTTTAAAAGATTAAGATATTGAAGGAAAAATGAGAAATTGAGTTTTTAAAGTTATGTTTTCAAAATTAAGAGCACTACGAAGGATATTGTTCCTAAAATGTAATTATTGACATTATTGTTCATTAAGAGACTTTTATAGTTAGTATTAAAGTCCAAGAAGATATAAACCACTCTATGAATTCTTCTCTTTACGCACACACCCAGCGTGTCCTAAATCCCTCAGCATGTGATTCCGATCCTGCACTACTATCACTCTCCTCACACACCCAGAAAGGTCTAAGCCACTCTCATGCTTTAAAATGCTGTTCATGTGATACTGAAATTTTTTCCCAGTGTTGTGGATTAAACACCTCCTATAAGTTAGCTAAGTTTTCTAACCCTGTGCTACAGTCTCAGCCCTTGTTTTTGTTTTTGTTTGGTTTGGCTTAGTTTTCTTGTTTTGTGTTTGTACCAGAGATTGAACTCAGGATGACCCTGAGCTTGCCAAGCAGGCACTTATGCCACTGAGCAAAATCCCAGCTTGTTTGTTTGTTTTGTTTTGTTTGAGACAGGACCTCATCACATTGCCCTGGCTGGTCTCAAACTTGTAATTCTTCTATCTCAGCCTCCACAGGGACTACAAGTATGTGCCACTGTGCCCAGTTACCAGTGATTTTCTAACCTTACAACTGTGGCTCCTAGTTTGAAGACATTAGGATGTCATCTTCTCTCTTCTCCCTAAGTGACTGTTATGGCTTATATTTAGATGTCCTCCCAAACTCTCATGCAGTTGTATGTGGAGATTATATGTTTTTTTTAAATTTGATTTAAGGAGAAAAAAAAAGCAGAAAAAGGGTACAAGTTATACAGAATTTCAGAAAAAAAATAAACAGTAGGAAATTATGGATTACATATTGTCATCTTAGGAATATTTGTTCAAGTTACAAAATTAAAGCATATAAAGTGGACATTCAAACAGTGAGACTGCAAACAGTTCTGTTCAGTGATCCAACAAAACTTAGTAACATCATTGTCTATCTTATACACTTAAATATACATGCAGTTATATCATTTAGAGCACTTTCTTTTCCTCTCTTTTGTACAATGACTATTACACATTTTGGGTTTTATTACTCCCACAGTTCTTTATTATTTTTTTGGGAGAGAGTAAAACCAAATGTGACATAACAGAACAGAGTCGGTTAAATCAAAAGGGTGGACATAATAGATAATGTAAAAACATAATAAAAGGTGATCAACAATGGATACCATAATGCCTCCTGCTATCTCAAATAGAATTGCCTATATAGTCAGTTATAATAAAATTGAACAAAACAGTAAAGAACGAAACCAACAAGACCAAAACATTGGAGACATTACAGGTCTTCAAAAGTACATAATAGTCAACCAGAATGGGCGTCACAATGAATCCCACTATCTTCACAGCTGTTGCCTAAACTTTCGAACCTGGTACTATCAAGCAAAACAGAATAGAGGAACATCAGTCAAAACAAGATGGTGAGAGCAATACAGGGCTTCAAATCAAGTTAATAGAAAATCAAAGTGGGTTACTATAATATATCCTGCTATTTTTTATTTATTTTTCCCTTAATTAAAAGGATAAAAATAAAAAAGTAAATAATAAAATGGAGATTGAGATAAAAGAGGGCATAACAACAAAACAGCACAGATTAAAACATAACCATTTAAGCAAGATAGTGTTTCACCACAAGATAATCCCGACATAAAAGTAGTTACCATATTGTCTCTTTCCTTGAAATCTTTGAGTATAACTTCATATACTGTAGCATCAAATATATCAAAATAATGTAAAACCATTCAAGAGAATGACAGTATTACAGGGTATTTAGAGTCAACTAACAGAAAATGAACAATGGTTTCTGTATAATCTCCTTGTCTATAAAAAAGTTTTTGTTTATACTATCACATATAATAAAATCCAATAAGATACAACATGTTGAGACCTATGGAGACAGAAGAACAAAAGCTTGATAGGACTTCAAAACAAGATGATATTAAATCAGCATTACCTATTATGACATCATTTTCTCCAAAATAGCTGTTCCTATCATCCAATCTTCTCTGCCTCATTTCTGTTGAGCTCTTTTTCTGTCATTAGTTGTCAGTTTGTCTTCTTCATTTTGTTTTCTGCTCCATTCATTGTGGCCTCTCTGCCGCTATTTCTGGATTCTTCATATTTTTTCTTTTTTAGAATATCCTGCAGTATTCTCTGTAGAGTTGAATTGGTGGTTGCATATTCCCCTAGTTCCTCTTTATCTTGAAGTACCTTGTTTTTCCATCAATTTCCAGGGATAGTTGTGCAGGATATATCAATCTTGGCTGGAGGTTATTATCTTTCAAAGCTTGAATTATTTCCCCCCACGCTCTTTGTGATTTGATGCTTTGTGCCGAGAAGTCTGCTGTAATTCTGACAGGTATGAAGGGTGTTCCCTTGTAAGTAATCTGTTTCTTGTCTCTGATGGCTTTTAATATTCTGTTCTTATATTGGATTTCTGGTATTTTGATTATTATATGCCTGGGTGTAGCTCTGTTTGGGTTGTAGGTGGCTGGGGTCCTGTATGCCTCATACAACTGAGTATCTTTACCGTTTGCTAAATTAGGGAAATTCTCCTGAATTACTTCTGCGAGTAGCTTTTGTAGTTCATTTGTTTGTGTCCCTACCTCTTCTTTTATGTTCTTAATTCTTAAGTTATAGATCCTCTTATCATCTTCTAGTCTTTGTATAATTGCTGTTTGTTTCTTTGTTATTTTTGAGAAGTTTTCATTTCATGCTCCCATATTAAAATCTGCCCTCCAGTTCAGATAATCTATCCTTAGTTTCTTTCAAGCTGTTATGCCAGTTTTTGATAGAGTTTTTAGTTTCCTGGTAATCTCTTTGAACCTGCTTCATGTATTCTATGTTTTCTCTATTTTCTCCCTCAAACAATTCTCCTCTTTTTTTCTGTTCTTCCATTCCACCGTCTGTTTTTTCTTGGGTTGTGCTTAGCATTTCTCTAACTATTCTGCTTATGGCTTGCTTCAGGTCATTAATAACTTCATTCCTGAACTCGTCTATGAGGCTCTGGAGATAGTGCTTTATGTCTTTTCATGCCGTGTCTGCTACTGCCTGTTTCTCAGGATTGGGGGCTGAGGAGCTTTTCTTGTTGCTTCCTTTTCCCATATTCTTCGTTCCTTATATACAAGCATTTATAGGAGGCCCAGCTTCCTTCCCTGTTGGCCACAGTCTGTTTGAATTGTGCCGGCTAGGTGTTCCTGCCCACCGCAGCGCACCAGGGAGTTATGGACCAGGCAGCCTACGCGGGGCCCTCTCCTCCAGGTCAACCTACCGAAGGCTTCATCACTAGGGTGCACTTCCAGGTACTGGAACCTGGGTTGTGCTAGTCTACTGGGTGTCAGCCAGCAGCGTCAAGTAGGCTAGGCACTGCTCACCAATCCCACTTGAGGGGGGATATGTGACTGAAGTCACTACAGTGCCCTGTTCTGGCAAGTCTGCCTCGTCCCAGAATGTCCTCTGTTGGAGCCTCCTAGACTGTGGAAGAGTCCCAGTTTCCCTCACTCACTGCAGGTCAATGCACAGCTCCCCGCCCGTCCTGTTCTCAACTCCATTCACCAATTCCCATTCTCAGAGCTTTCGTGCATCTCTCTCCCTGCAGAGCCAATTCAGGTGCAGCAGCGGCGGCAGCAGGAACCCCAAATTGCGGCTTCCAATGGTGCAGGCTCCAGCTTCCAAGCTGAGGGTTTATCTGTTCCTGTTACAGCACCAGGATTGCATTCCCAGTTGGTTTCTCTCAGCCCAGTTCATTCGTGGGTCAGCAGGGTATATCTCTTCTTGCTTAGGATTCCTCACTCTGCACCATTCCTGGATTCTAAGCTGGGTCTCTCAGAGAGCCTTTGTAGCTGCTGCTATTTGTCTGCTATGTTCTCCCGGAAGTCCATATTATTTCTCTGTAATTCCAGCAGCTGGGACGATGAACCAGGTGGATTGTCAGTTGGAGGCCAGCCTGGAATACACAGCAAGACCTCCTCTGGCCTCTGGCTCCACGTTCACCCCCGGCTGTCGGAGCTGTCGTGGCCTCCCCAGGAATCGCCACTTGGGATTGGTTTTAGGTCACCTGAGTCATGGAGGGGTGGGGGGTGATGCTAGAGCTGCCATCTTTCTCCTCTGCCGCCCGCCCTTACTGCAGCCAGGCCGGGCATCCTCAGCCATTTCCCCTTCCTAACCGCCTCGAAGTCGCGCTGCCTGGCCCTCACCCAGACTCTCACAGATACCAACTCCCACACGAATGTTCACACTCAAGCCATTAGGCCTCCCTTCACTCGCTTGCTCTCTAGCATGCAGGCGACCCCGCTCACACTAAGTGCGCAACTGAGATTATAGGTTGATCAGGGATGTGATTCTGGGGTTAAGTGTGTGGACAATGGAAGACCAATATAGGTGGAACCAATCAATAGTCTTGCAGCCTCAATGTAATGTAAGGGGACAGAAAGAAGGAATGCTTGCTGCTGCTGCTGCTGCTGCTGCTACTGCTGCTCCTTGCAGCCTTGTTATCTCTCACCTGGTTGCTATCCTCTGTTTCTCCTTTGAGAGGTCCCTCTGCCATCCCACCCTGCCTTGGAATCAGCTATGAATTAAAACAACTACAAAATGCGAGTCAAATAAAGCTTTCCTTCTTTAACTTTGGGTGTCAGGACTTTTTGTCTCAGCAACGAGAACAGTAACTTAGACTAAGTAATTATTGAAGCTGAAATGTGTCAAAGTGAAAATCACTCCCGGCCCTCCCAACTTTGACATTAAATCCATATTTCATCCAGAAATGGAAACAACACCTGGATAACATCAGCAGCCAAGAGAGTCCTTGGCCACCCCTCCCCTTCACCCAGATGAATTCCAACTGTGAAGTGAGTATCAGCAGCCCCTTCCACCACCTGCAGTACCTCAGTTGGCTGGCAGGAGCCTATGAAACCTCTTTACACACTCAGAGGACTTTGAGCTGGCAAGAGTATAATTGAGCCCTTCTTCCATATATAGAACTCCACATAGACTAGCAAGAGAACCCGCCTCCCATCTGGAGGAACAGGCCTGGGCTTAAAAGACCCCAAGAAATACAGTAGAGTCCTTTCTGGGTTGCACACCATAGGCAGGTGGGTACAGAAGCCTGAACTAGTCTGAAGCTTCAGTAACAATACAAGCTAAAGGTTAGTTCACATCAACATTCCTAGGCTAGTCAACCTAGGAAGAATATAGAACTCACCTAATTAGCTCCACAGTAAGAATTCAGATGTCTTGCTCCTTCCCTACACTGTAGGACTCAGCAACTGGGCAAATGTCAGTCACACAGTAGGACCCTAAGACATGAACAATGGACAGTCAAGAACAGCAGGACTGAAAAGGCCAAAATATTAACCAGCAGGTGAAAATGACAGAAAGAAAAGGCCAAATTTAATTTCAAACTTCCAACCTATCTGGAAAAAAGTACAGGAAACACTGAAATAGAGGATACTGGAATTCACATACCTGAAATTTCTGAAAAGATAGCAAATGAAGTAAAGCAACAACTCCATGAGGCTAAAAAGGAAATCAGATCAGAAAAAATATCTCAGATAAAGAAAGGAGTGACAACTTTAATGAAGGGGTTGCTCCACATAGCTAGAATAAAAAATTAAAATGTACAGAAGAATTGAGAAATGATGAATAACTTGATGAATAATATAGGAAAAAATAGAATGCATAAAACAAATTCAAAGAGATATATAGTAAATTAAAATTCCATTGAAATCTGGCAAAACTGCTTGAATGGAACTGAAGATAGACTTTTGTACCTTGAAGACAGCATCATAGTAAGTGATCACCAAAAAAAAAAAGAACTCTTAAAAATAACAAGGGACTATGAAATAACAATTCAAAAGCTCCAAAATGATGCAAAGAAAAACAATGTAAGTTTGATAGGTGTCAGTGAATACACAGGAATAAACACAAATGACATAAAAACCTATTTTCAGAAGAAATAGCAGAAAATTTCCCAAGCATGACAAAAAATTTGAAATATAGATAAAGTGAGGCATATAGATTTCCAAACAGTCATAACCAAAATTAATCTACATCCAGACACAATCAAGATCTCAAAGATTCAGCATAAAAAGTTATTAAAATTTGTTAGAGGAAAGAAACAGATCAAGTATCAAGGAAAGACCAGTAGAATCATGACCGACCTCTCAACGCAAACACTCAAATCAAGACAAGCTAGGACTAAAGTATTTCAAACCCTAGAAGAAAACAACTTTCAGCCAAGACTGATGCACCTTGCAAAACTATGTTTCAAAATTAATGGAGAAATAAGAGACTTCCATGACAAAGAACAACTGAAGAAATTCATGTCCACCAAACCAACCTCAAAAAGACTACTGAAAGACATCCCATTTTCTTTTAAAGGGCAAAACTAAACATAACAAAACAGAACAAAGCAAATCAGAAGAAAACAATGTAAGTGACACAGATTTCAAAGCAAGACATCAGAAAATTTACAGTAGCTACCATAATGTCTCTTGTTTTCTTCTAAATAGTTGTCTATATCTTTGCACACAATGAATTCATACAAAACAAAATAGTATAAAACTCAGCAGAACAGAATAATGAAGGTATTACAGGCCTTCAAAACCAAACAATAGGAAAATTAATAATGGCTGCCATAATATGTTGGGTTCTCTTCAAAACAGCTCTCCATACTTTCATGTATGTGCATATTAAACAATATAAAACAGACTAAAACCACTCTGAACAAAGAATAGAAGCATTACTGGATTTCACAGCATGATCATATTGAATTAGCAATGGATACCATAATGTCTGTTTTTCTTTAAAGTAACTATTCATTTCATCACACGTAATATTATCAGTTCTCATAAACTGTTCAGGAGAAGTACTAGGAACGTATAAGCCTCTACATGTACACCTATCCTTTCTGCATTAGAGGGAAAAGCAAAACAAAACAGATTACTAGAAAAATAAGAAATAAAAAAGACAAACAACAACAGCAAAGAGCCCCAAACAATGACAATATAGACTTTCAAAACTTGGTGGTAGAAATGTAAATAAGGTTATTATTTTTTATTGTGATCTTCACAAGTTCCTCAGGTCACCAGACACAAACATACAAAATTGTTCCAATCTTATGAGTATTAATTGCTTTGTTGTATGAATTTATAGAATTTGTAGCACAGGGGGCTGGGGATTTAGCTCAGCGGCATAAGCACCTGCCTTGTAAGCAGGCAGTCATGAGTTCAATCCCCGGTACCGATAAAAAGGAAAAAGACAAAAAAAGAAATTGTAGCATAATCATCTTAGCTATCCTATGTGTGTTTATACAAATTTAGATATTTTCTCTTTTCCATTCCTTTATCTTTTTCCTCCTTTTCTCTGAGATATTATTTTCTCCCTTTGAGCAGATTCTTACCATTTCACTGTATTTATTGAGGATTTTGT
The DNA here is from genome assembly GCF_034190915.1 of Cavia porcellus. Taxonomy (NCBI): domain Eukaryota; kingdom Metazoa; phylum Chordata; class Mammalia; order Rodentia; family Caviidae; genus Cavia; species Cavia porcellus. The sequence goes on along the minus strand of NW_026947487.1, from coordinate 25,970,217 downwards.
GTCTTATATACTCTTATCATTTCTTATACTCGGGAGACAATATGCTATTTACTCATGTGAGCTTGCTTTATTTCACTTATGAATATGGTCTCAAGTTACATCCACTTATAAATATCTCAATGGGATCATGTTTTATAGCTGAGTAGTACTCAATTGTATAAAAATACCACAATATTTTTATCCATTTCTAAATTGATGGACACTTAGGTTGTTTCCAAGATCTGGCTACTACAAATTGTGCTGATATAAAAATGGATGCACATATAACACTGTGAAATGATATTTACAGTTTTACTGGGAATATGCCTAAAAGTGGAATAGGTGGGTCAAATGGGACTCCCAACCCCAGTTTTTGAGGAATCTTCAGACAGACCTCCACAATGGTTGCACTAGTCTACACTCCCACCAACAGTGCAGGAGAGTTCCTTTTTCCCCACAGCCTCTCCAGCATTTGTTATTGGTAGTTGTCTTGATCCTGGCCATTCTTTCTGGAATGAAATGTAATTTCAGTGTGGTTTTAATTTGCATTTTTCTACTGACCAATGATGCTGAACATTTTTCACATATTTATTTGTTTTTTGTATTTCTTTATCTGAGAACTGTGTGTTCATCTCAGATACCCATTTTTAGAATGGGTCTTTGAACTTTAGGGATCTGATTTTTTAAAACTACTTATATGTTCTAGAGAGAAGTCCTTAGTCTGAGGGATAGTTGACTAAGGTTTTTCCAAATTTCATGGGTTTCCTTTTTACTGTGTTGGAGATTTCTTTTGACACACAAAACTTTTTTAATAAGACAAGATTCCAGTTATGGATCTTGGGAAGTATTTCCCATGTGGTTTGATTTTTCTTCATGATTTCTCCACCTACCCCTATTGTCTTCAAGATTTCTACCTACTTTGTCATCCAACAGATTTATTGTTTCTGTTTTAATATGTAGATCTTTGATCCGTTTTGACTTTAGCTTATGGAGACCCAGCTTTAGCTTATGACTTTGGCCTATGGAGACCCAGGTTTTCCAGCACCATTTATTATAGAGACTGCCTTTCTTCCAGTGAACATGTTTGGCCCCTTTATCAAAAATAAGGTACCTGAGTGTGTTTGTAGTTGTAGTTGTATTTTCTTTTCTTTTTTTTTTTTTTTTTACTTTTAAAAAAATTTTATTTAAGGAGAAAAAGAAAGAAAAACAGAAAAAGGGTACAAATTATACAGAATCTCAGAAAGAACAAACAGGAAATCACTAGCTAACAGATTACATATTGTCATCTTAGAAATAGCTGTTCAAGTTACAAAATCAAGGCATACAAAGTGGACATTCAAACACTGAGACTGCAAACAGTTCTGTCCAATGATCCAACAAAACTCAGTAATATGGTTATCTATCTTACACACTTAAGTCATTTCAATAGGTATGTAGTTGTATGTCATTTTAGTTTCATTTGGATCTCTTGGATGACTATTGACATTAAACCTCTTTTCATGGTTTTTTAAAATTTTATTTGGGGCATCAGGGTCTCACTATGTAATTCAGGCTGGCCTTGAAGTTATTGTATAACTCAGACTGACCTTGAACTCACAACAATCTTCTTGCCTCAGCTTCCTAAGCACTGGGATTACAGGTGTGTGCCACCAGGCCCAGTTTGTTATTTTAATTAATGCTTATAAATATACTAGTGTAGCCAGGCTTAGTGGTGCACACCTGTATCCCCAGCACTGTGGGAGCTAAGGCAGGAGGATCAAAGTTCAAGGTCAGCCTGGACAACTCATGACTCTGTGAAACTCTGTCTCCCAAAACAACAAAATAAATGAAAAAAACAAGTTGGGGACATAACTCAATGTGAAGCTCTGTTCAATCCTCAGTACTGCAAACAAACAGGAACAAATAGCAGCTTACCTAAGGAGGGGCTGGCAACTTCAGGAGTAATCTTATCGAGAAGTTATTGGAATCCCAGCAAATTAATTCCAATCTACCACCCCCAGTGCAACCCACAGCAGGAGTAAAGACACTCAGACATATTCCAAGTTAAGGGCAGCCAAGGGGTCCTAAATCCAATCCCTGTGAGGATGTGCAGAGAAAGGCCCTGATCCTAGGCCTCTCCCAGAATTTATTATCTTGCAAAGAAGGGGGCTGGCTCAGGGATGAGTGACAGTGAGGACGGCTGGGAATTACATGAGTAATTTAAGGGAGAAAAGCAACTCTGCAAATTGTAAATAAGAGATAATGGTATGCACAAGGATCAATTCACATAATCCAATTAAGGTAGCAACTGAATTGTTTTGGGGCGCTGTGGCTTTGGTTTCTGATATGCAAACTCTTGTGCCCTGGGGAATCATAGCCTCTTTACCTTGAGGCTCTTACCCAGTTGACATACCCAGAGTCAACTGGCTCTAACATCACCCACTACTCTGTAAATAACCCCTGATCAACTGGGTCACTCACCAAGCCACTCTTTAGATTGTCAAGACCCTCGTATTTAAAGGTGGACATCTCCTCTATGTCTCTCTGGGAAATTTACAGGACATCTGAATGAAATTCTTTTTAGGTACACACACATGAATATTTTCTTCTGTCTCTCCTTGCCTTGCTTTGTCCTCTTCCTTGAGCAATGGGGACTGAACCCAGGACCATCACACTGTGCTACATCTAGCTAAGTTATCCAGACTGGCCTTTAATCTGTAACCTTCCTACCTCAGCCTCACAGAGTGCTGGGGTCACAGGTGTTCACCACCACATCTGTTGAGGGTTTGTGTTCATTTTCTCTCTCTCCCCCTCTCCCTCCCTCTAAATGAGTTTATTAGGGGTTACTACAGAGTGGTGGATGACTTAGAGGCAGAATTACCAAAGTTGTCAACTGCTGCTTAGGTCACCTAGTATTGTTATTTCCAGGTTGCCATGCTGGGGATCCAGTGTGCTCGGTAAATGCTCAATTGATCACTGAGCAGCACCCTAGCCCTTTCAGCTTCCTTCATAGTGTCTTTCAAAGAGCAGATTTTTTTTGGATCTAAAGGTCTTGGCCAAAAAAAAAAAAAAAAAAGAGCAGATATTTTTCACCTTTTTTTTTTAAAGATGGGCTCTTGCTGTGTGGTCTAACAATCCTCTTACCTCAGCATCCTAAGTGCTGGGACCACAGGCTTTGGCCCCCATGCCCAGCTAGAAGTTTTAAATTGTGAAGTTTTGTTTATCTATCATCTACGTGGTGCTAGGGTTGATCCAGGGCCTTACACACACTAAGCAGGTGCTCTACCACTGTGCTACCTTCCCAGCCCCCATATTTTCTTTTAAAACTTGTGACAGCTCTTTCAACAATAAATAAATTGGGAAGAATTTTTTAGCCTGTCCAGGAATGCAAACAAAAGATGAGGTTCACCTGGAAAACAGGAAATACAAGTCTAAGGAACTGGGGAACCAGATGTAGCAGGAGAGGCAGCGGCTGTGGCCCACACAGCAAAACTCAAAACTCAAAACACAAAACTCAGACTGTGCTTGGAACGATGCCTATAATAAATCTGTGGAATCAAATCCACAGTCAGTATGGAGGCCACATCTTTTGCTTGTTTTTTTTTTGTCTTTTTCGTTTTTATCGGTACCAGGGATCGAACTCACGACTGCCTGCTTGCAAGGCAGGCGCTTATGCCGCTGAGCTAAATCCCCAGCCCCTAGGCCACATCCTTTGATGTCTTCAGTCCTGGGGTGCCAGTAAATAGAAGCCAAAGACTAAATGGAAATTAAAAGTTTTAACACATGGCATATACACCAAGTGACAGTAAGGTAAGGAAAAGATATCATGATCCCTTTGTTGCTGACTTTGGCTGCCTAGCATCAGGACTTCTTGGGTGTCTCAGTCTGTTTATTCTTGGTAGACCTGGGCCCAGAAAATGGAGGCCAGGACAGTGCAGGCCTGAGCAGCAGGCCTGACCACAGCTGTCTCATCAGGAGGTGTTCACTGTTCCTCCTGTGGCAAGACACTGCCACTGTGAATTTCAACTGTCACTTCATCCTCTCATGGTCTGCGCAGTACTCAAAGTTTGGAATAGGAGCATTTGTTTGGTATGGTGTTCTGGCGGCTGAGAAGGAGACAAGAAAGAGATGAGAAAGAGGAGAGAGAGAGAGGGAGAGAGAGGGAGAGAGATCAGCGGGCAGGCCGTGGGGAGAGGGAGGGAAAGAGAAAAAGAAATTGATAGATTTTCCCCTTTGGCTTCTGAGTTTCTGTAGTCAGAGGTGAACTATCACCTCTTACCATAAAAGAGGTTGGAAGGTGGAAGGTTGAATAACAAATCACAAAACAAAACAAGCTGGGGAGGAAGCTCAGCACAGAGTCCTTACTTAGCACTGTGAGGCCCTGATTCAATCCCTGATCCCCTGAGAAAGTTTTAGGAATAATCATTGCTCATTTACACTCCTTTCTCTCTTTTCTGCCAAAGACATGAAACAATGTAGCTGCTATTTTCTGGGGGAAATGAAAAGTTTATATGAAGGGTAAAGTTTTTTCTCAGGCCATGTGTCATACTTCTTTTCTGGAGGGAGGGACTGGGGATCAAACTCCGTGACTTCATGCTCACCAGGCAAGCGCTTGAGCCATTGAGCTAAATCTCGTGTCATACTTTTTTTTTTTTTTTTTTTTTTTTTTTAATTTAAGAGGAAAAAGAGAAAAACACAAAACAAACCAAAGCGATGTAACGGTACACGTAATACAGAACTAAAAAAAAAACAAAACAAAACAAAAAAAAACAAAACAAACAAACAAAAAAACATAACAGTAAGAAATCACCTGTTAGTAGATTACATATTATCATCTTGAAAATAGTTCCTCAAATCACAGTATCAAAGAATACAAGGTGGACATTCAAACAGGGAGACTGCAAACAGCTGTGTTCAATGATCCAAAAACATTGATATAGTCAGCTATTTAACACCCCTAAACACACTTGCTGTTATATCCGTTAGAGCTCTTTTTCTTTTTTTTTTTTCCCCTCTCTTTTTTACAACAAAATTTACACATTTTGGATTTTATTACTCCTTAGTGCTTATTACTTTTTTTTTTGGGGGGGGGGAGAATACAGTCAAATATGGCAAAACAAAGCTGTCAGTCAATACCAAGGATAGACGTAGCACATGGTGTAGAGCAGAGTACAAGTTTATCAACAATGGTTGTCAACGTTGTCTCTTGTTTCCTTGAAAACAATTGTCTATCTTATTAGATATTATAAAGTTGGACAAAACAGTAGAGAACAAGACCAATAAAACTTAGGCATTGTGAACATTACAGGACTTCCAAAGAAGACAATAGTCAAACCAGAATGGGTATCTTAGTGAATCCTATTGTCTTCAAAGTAGTTGCCTATGTCTTCAAACTTGATACTATCATATAGAATGGAACAGAGTCTAATCAGTCAAAACAAGATCGTGGGAGTACTACAGGACTTCAAAACAAGTTAATAGGAAATCGAAAAGAGTTACTATTTATATATCCTAATTTTTTGAATTTTTTCTTTAATTAAGACAAACATAAGAAATGACTAAATAATTTTTTTAAAACAATAAGGGGTAGATTGAGATTGAGATAAAACAGGACATAACAATATAACAATAGAGGTCACAGCATGACTGTTTCAACAACCTAGTACTTCACCACCATATAACCTGACTTAATAGTAGTTACCATAGTGTCTTTTTCCTTGAAATATTTGGGTAAAACTTCATATACTCTAGCTTCAAATATTTTCATATCAAGAAGCCCAGAATAAAGCCTTTCTAATTAATGAGTGAAAACTATATAAGGCTCAAAGGCCACCTAATGGGGAATCATGATTACCACATATTTTTATATATTTGAATCATTACTTACATTAGGGAAACTATTCGGTATTCACACATGCGAGATTGATTTATTTCACTTATGAGTATGGTCTCAAGCTGCGCCCATTTATTGATAAATATTTCAATGTGATCCTTCTTTATAGCTGAATAATACTCCATTGTATAGAAATACCACAACTTTTTTATCCATTCCTCAGTTGATGGACACTTGGGTTGTTTCCAAGATCTGGCGATTACAAATTGTGCTGCTATAAACATAGGTGCACATATATCACTGTGGTATGATGCTTTCAGTTCTTCTGGGAATATGCCTAGAAGTGGAATAGCTGGAATAAATGGGATTTCCAGTCCCAACTTTTTGAGAAATCTCCAGACAGTTCTCCACAAAGGCTGTACCAGTCTACACTCCCACCAACAGTGCAGGAGAGTTCCTTTTTCCCCACAGCCTCTCCAGCATTTGTTGTTGGTTTTCTTGATCCTGGCCATTCTTTCAGGAGTGAGATGGTATCTCAGTGTGGTTTTAATTTGCATTTCTCTAATGACCAATGATGATGAGCATTTTTTCATGTATTTATTTGCCATTTGCATTTCTTCATCTGAGAAGTGCGTATTCATCTCAGATGCCCATTTTTGGATTGGATCTTTGAATTTTGGGGGTCTGAGTTTTTTTAATTGTTTATATGTTTTAGACAAGAGTCCCTTGTCTGAGAGAGAGTTCACTAAAATCTTTTCCCAGTTTGTGGGTTTTCTTTTCACTATGCTGGAGATTTCTTTTGACATGCAGAAACTTTTTAATAAGAAGTGGTCCCAGTTATTGATTCTGGGAAGTATTTCCCGTGCGGTTTGAGTCCTGTTCATGAATTCTTTACCTACTCCTATGTCTCCAAGGTTTCTACCTAATTTGTCTTCCAATAGATTTAGTGTTTCTGTTTTAATATTCAGATCTTTGACCCATTTAGATTTTAATTTAGTACATGGTGATAGACATGGGTCTAGCTTTAGTTTTCGGCAAATGGAGAGCCAGTTTTTCCAGCACCATTTATTAAAGAGACTGTCGTTCTTCCAGTGAACCTGCTTGGCTCCTTTATCAAAGATAAGGTGGTTGAGTGTGTTCGTAGTTGTGGTTGTATCTTCTAATCTATTGCACTGATCTTCGGCTCTGTTTTGATTCCAATACCATGTTGATTTTACTAGTGTTGCTTTGTAGTATAACTTCAAGTCAGGGATTGTGATGCCTCCTGCTTTGTCTTTGCTGCTTAGAATTGCCTTTGTGATTCTAGGTTTCTTCTGGTTCCAGATGAAATTTAGGAGTGATTTCTCTAGATCTATAAGGTATGTTGATGGTATTTCTATTGGGATTGCATTGAATCTGTATAACAGTTTTGGGAGAATGGCCATTTTCACAATGTTTGTTCTTCCTATCCATGAGCAAGGGATGTCTTTCCATTTTCTGAGATCATCTTCAATTTCCTTTTTCAGTGTATTATAATTTTCACTGTATAAGTCTTTCACTTCTTTCCTAAGAGTAATTCCTAAATATTTCATTTTTTTGCTTGCTAATGTGAATAGTCCAGTTTCTCTTATTTCCCTCTCTGTAATTTTGTGGTTCGTGTATAGGAATGCTATTGATTTCTGAGTATTGATTTTGTATCCAGCCACATTACTGAATTTATTTATTGTATCTAAGAGTATTTCAATGGAGTTTAGGGGGTCTTCTATGTAGAGTATCATGTCATCTGCAAACAATGATAATTTAACTTCTTCTTTTCCTATCTTTACCCCTTTTATTTCTCTTTCTTGCCTAATAGCTCTGGCTAGTACTTCCAGTACTATATTAAATAGGAGTGGTGATAAAGGACATCGTTGTCTTGTGCCCGATTTTAAAGTAAAGGCTTTCAATTTTTGGCCATTTAGGATGATGCTGGCTGTTGGTTTGTCATAAATGGCCTTTATTATATTGAGGTAAAGACCATTTATTCCAATTTTCTGTAAAGTTCTTATCATGAATAAGTGTTGGACCTTATCGAAGGCTTTTTCTGCATCTATAGAAATGATCATGTGATTCTTATTTTTGGCTTTATTGATATGGTGGATTACATTTATTGATTTGCATATGTTGAACCATCCTTGCATTCCTGGGATGAATCCCACTTGGTCATGGTGTATAATCTTCTTGATGATTTGCTGCATCCTATTTGCCAATATTTTATTGAGGATTTTTGCATCTGTGTTCATTAGGGAGATCGGTCTATAGTTCTCTTTTATAGTTGGGTCTTTCTCAGGTTTTGGTACTAGAGTAATATTTGCTTCCAGGAATGACTTAGGAAGGATTGCTTCCCTTTCAATTTCATTGAATAGTTTGAGGAGTGTCGGCATTAGGTCTTCTTTATATTTCTTGTAGAATTCTGCAGTGAATCCATCTGGGCCTGGGCTCTTCTTGGTGGGTAAAGCCTTAATTACATTTTCAAGTTCATTAGCAGAGATTGGGTTATTCAACAGGTTTATATCCTCTTGATCTAGCTTTGGTACTTCATATGCTTCTAAGAATCTGTCTATTTCCTCTGTGTTATCAAACTTTTGAGAGTAGAGGTTTTCGAAATAGGTGTTGATGATCTTCTGTATTTCTATTGGGTCTGTAGTGATTTTCTCCTTTTTCATTTCTTATTGCATGAATTTGAGCTTTTTCTTCCCTTTTTTAAATAAGGTTGGCTAGGGGCTTATCGATTTTATTTATTCTTTCAAAGAACCAAATCTTTGATTCGTTGATTCTTTGGATTGTTTTCTTAGTCTCTATGGCATTGATTTCTGCTCTGATTTTTATAATTTCCTCTCTTCTTTTGGCTTTGGGCTTGACTTGCTCTTCTTTTTCTAGCTGTTTGAGATGTAGCATCAAGTTATTTATTTGTATTCGTTCTGTTTTCCTGATGTGGGAACTCAGTGCAATAAATTTTCCTCTCAGAACGGCTTTCATTGCATCCCACAGATTCCGGTAAGTTGTATCTGCATTTTCATTTTCTTTTAGGTATGGTTTAATTTCTTCTTTAATTTCTTCTGTGACCCAGTGATTACTCAAGAGTGTGTTATTTAGTTTCCATGTGTTTGCGGAATTTTTCCAGTATCTTTTGTCACTAATTTCTAATTTCAGAGCACTATGATCCGATAATATGCAAGGGATGATTTCAACTTTTTTGCATTTGCTTAAATATGTTCTGTGAGCTAATATATGGTCTATTTTCGAAAATGATCCATGTACTGCTGAGAAGAATGTGTATTCTGATGTTGTTGGGTGGAACATTCTGTATATGTCTATCAAACCCATTTGTTCACAGGTGTGATTCAGTTCTGTTATTTCTTTGCTCATTTTCTGTCTGGTTGATCTGTCCCTTGGTGTCAGTGGTGTATTAAGGTCTCCTGTTACAATTGTGTTACTGATAATTTGAGTTTTCATTTCTGCTAATAATTGTTTTATATAACTGGGTGCTCTGGAGTTTGGTGCGTATATATTTAAGATAGTTATCTCTTCCTCTTGGAGTTTTCCCCTTACGAGTATGTAGTGACCTTCTTTGTCCTTTATGGTCATTGTTGGTTTAAAGTTCACGTTGTCTGCAAACAGAATGGCTACTCCTGCCTTTTTTTGGATTCCTGCTGCATGAAAAATTGTTTTCCATCCTTTGACTTTCAGTCTGTGAGTATCCTTCTGGGTTAGATTGGTTTCCTGTAAACAGCATATGGTTGGATTTTGTTTCTTGATCCATTCTGCTAGTCTGTTTCTTTTGATTGGTGCATTGAGACCATTTACATTAATGGTTATTACTGTTAAATGCTGGTTAATTGTAGGAATGTTATCTCTCTGGTGTTGCATCTTTATCTTTCTGTTCTGTTTAATTATTTGCTTTGCTTAGTGGTTTTTTCCTTTGTGTATCTAAACTGTCTTTCAATATTTTTTGCAGGGTTGCTTTAGTGTTCATGAAGTTCTTCAGCTGTTCTTTGTCATGGAAGTATCGTATTGCACCATCTATTTTGAATGATAGTTTTGCAGGATATATCAGTCTTGGTTGGAAATCATTTTGCTTTAGGATCTGGAATACTTCACTCCATGCTCTTCTTGACTTTATCGTTTGTGCTGAGAAGTCTGCTGTGATTCTGATAGGTTTTCCTTTATAAGTGATCTGTCTTTTCTCTCTGACAGCTTTTAATAATCTATTCTTGTGTTGGATTTCTGGGATGGTGATTATTATATGTCTGGGTGTAGTTTTATTTTGGTTATGACTGTTTGGAGTTCTATATGCTTCACTGATCCTGATGTCAGTTTCTGATCTCATGCTTGGGAAATTTTCAGCTATTACTTCTCTAAATATCCTCCTGAGATCCTTCATGTTGTCTCCCTCTCTTTCATTAATCCCTATCATTCTTATGTTATTCTTCTTTGCATCATCTTGCAGTTGTTGAATTGTTGTTTCCTGATTCCTTGTTATTTTCAAAAGATCTTTCCTTTCCTGTTCACTAGCTGCAATCCTGTCTTCAAGGTCTGAAATTCTATCTTCACCTTCATTAAGGCGGTTTTTACAACTTTCAGTGGAGTTTTTTATTTCCTGTATATCTCTGTGCATCTGCATTATGTATTCTGTTTGTTTCTTATATTGCTCGTCTAGGGATTCTATCTTTTTGTTTAGTTCCTCCAATTTTTTATCTGTGTTTTCTTTAGATATATTTAGAATCTCTTTCATTTCTTTTATCATTTCTTCTTTTATCTGGGAGATTATTTCGAGTTTGAATTTCTTTAAAGCTTCCTGGAGTTGCTTGTCAATTTCAGTGGCTATTGTGTCCGATATATGAGGTGGATGGGATATATTTTCTTCTATATACATCGCTCCTAGGGTTTCTTGAGATGGGCTGGAGGTTTGAGGTTGTAATTTGGTCTTTCGTTTTGTCATTTTCCTATATTTCTGTGTTTCAAGTGTTATTTGAAAGCTTCCTCAGGATCTGTTGAAAATCCCCTTCTATGTTTGGAGCTACTGAGACTCTGGCACCGCGCTACCCCAAGCCATTGGGCCTACAGAACCAGTGGCCCTCCTCTGCCTGCTCAGAACTCCGCAGTTCCAGACAAGCTGGGCCTCAGGGACACTGTGCGCCCACCTGCCCCTTGGAAGCTCCACAGTTCTTCAATCACAGCCGGGTTAGGGTACTCACCACAGGCCGCAGTGCTTCAGGAACCTGTGGACCCTCCCTGGTTGCAGAGATATCCACAGTCCTCCAGACACTTGGAGAGGCCGATGCAGGCACCCCAAATCTGCCCAGCTCCTCCTCTGCAGACCAATGGCCAGGCGCAGCAGCTAAACAGGCTGGGCTAGGCTGATAGTGTGGGCCCGCCCACCCGTAGGTAGCTCAGCAATTCTCCAAGTGTAACCGGAATGGGGAGGCTGATGTGGAAGCCTCAAACCCACCTCTCCCCTTCACTGCACCTGGAAGCCTGGGGGAACTCCAGCAGTCTGGGCGGAGATATCCAGAGTCCTCTAGACACGCAGAGAGGCCGGTGAGGGCACCCCAGATCTGCCCAGCTCCTCCTCTGCAGACCTATGGCCAGGCGCGGCAGCTAAACAGGCTGGGCTAGGCTGGTAGTGTGGGCCAGCCCACCTATCAGGAGCTCAGCAGGTCTCCAAGTGAAGCCGGAATGGGGAGGCTGATGTGGATGTAGTTGTATTTTCTAATCTGTTCCATTGATCTTCAGGTCTGTTTTTATTCCAGTACCATGTTGATTTCATTACACTAGCTTTGTAGTATAACTTTAATTCAGGAATTGTGATGCCTCCTGTCTTGCCTTCATTGTTCAGAGTTTCCTTTGTTATTCTAAGTCTTTTCTGGTTCCAGATGAATTTTAGGAATGATTTCTGTAGGTCTGTGAGGTATGCTAGTGGTATTTTGATTGAGATTGCATTAAAGCTGTATAATAATTCTGGGAGAATGGCCATTTTCACAGTATTGGTTTTTCTTATCTATGAACAAGGAATGTCCATTTCCTAAGGTTATCTATAATTTCTTTTTTTCAGGGTATTATAATTTTCTCTGAATAGGTATTTTACTTCTTTTGTTAGATTGATTCTTAAGTATTTCATTTTCTTATATGCTATTGTGAAGGGTCTTCTCTTATTTCTTGCTCAGTGAGTTTGTTGTTTGTGTATAGGAATGCTACTGATTTTTGAGTGTTGACTTTGTATCCAACTACATTACTGAATTTATTTATTATACCTAGGAGTCTTTCAATGGAGTTTTGGGCATCTTCTATGTAGAGTATCATGTCATCTGCAAATAATGATAATTTAACTTCTTCTTTTCCTATCCTTACTTCTTTGCTCTTTCTTGTCTAATTTCTCTGGCTAGTATTTCCAACACTGTATTTGAATAGGAGTGGTGATAATGGATATCCTTGTCTTGTTCCTGATTTTAGTGTAAAGACTTTCAGTTTTTGGCTGTTTAATATGATGCTGGCTATTGGTATGTCATAGATGACTTTTTACAATATTGATTTAAGGACCATATATTTCAATTTTCTGTAAGGGTCTTACCATGAATGAGTGTTGGACCTTATCAAAAGCCTTTTCTGCATTTTTAGAAATGATTATGTGATTCTTATTTTTGGTTCTATTGATATGGTGGATTACATTTATTGATTTGCATATGTTGACCCATCCCTGCATTCCTGGGATAAATCCCACTTGGTCATGGTGTATAATCTTCTTGATGATTTGCTGCATCCTATTTGCCAATATTTTATTGAGGATTTTTCCATCTGTGTTCATTGTAGAGATTGGCCTATAGTTCTCTTTTTGAGGGGGGGTCTTTCTCTGGTTTTGGTAATAGAGTAATACTTCCTACCAGGAATGTGTTAGGGAGAATTGCTTCCCTTTCAATTTCATTGAAGAGTTTGAGGCATGTCAGCTTTAAATCTTTATTAAATTTCTTGTAGAATTCTGCAGTGAATTCATTTGGACCTGGGTTTTTCTTTGTTGATTAGATTTTAATTACATTTTCAATTACATTTATTGAAACTGGGTTATTCAGCAGTTTTACATCTTATTGACCCATCTTTGGTAATTCATATATTTCTAGGAATGTGTCCATTTCTTCTGTGTTAGAAAGTAGAGAGTGGAGTTAGAGAGTAGAGAGTTTTTCAAAATAGGTATTGGTGATTTTTTTATATGTCCAGAGAGTCTTCAGTGACTTCACCCTTTTCATTCCTTATTGCATTAATTTGAGGGTTTTTTTTACACAAGGTTGGCTAGTGGCTTATAAATTTTATTTATTCTTTCAAAGAACCAACTCTTTGATTCATTGATTCCTTGGATTGTTTTCTTAGTCTCTAGTGTATTGATTTCTGCTCTGATCTTTATAATTTCCTCCAATTTTGACTTTGGGCTTGACTTGTTCTTTTTTCTAGATGTTTGAGGTGTAGCATCAGATTGTTTATTTGTGTTCGTTCTGTTTTCCTGATGTGGGAGTTTACTGCAATAAATTTTCCTCTGAGGACTGCTTTCATTGCATCCCACAGATTCCAGGAAGTTGTATTTGTTTTTTCCTTTGCTTATAGACATTGTTTAATTTCTTCTTTAATTTTCTCTGTGACCCACTGATTGCTCAAGAATATATTTTTCAATTTCCGTGTGTTTGTGGGGATTTTGGCAGTTCCTTTTGCCATTAATTTTTAGTTTCATGGTACTATCATCTGATAACATGCATGGGATAATTTCAGTTCTTTTGCAGTTACTTAAGCATGTTCTGTGGCCTAGAATATGGTCTATTTTAGCAAATATTCCATGTGCTGCTAAGAAGAATGTATATTCTTATGTTTTTGGTGGAACACTCTGTATACATCCAAGTCCATTTGTTCACAAGTGTGGTTCAGGTCTGTTATTTCTTTGCTGATTTTCATCTCCTTGATCTGTCCTTTTGTGTCAATGATGTCTTAAGATCTCCTGATATAATTGTATTATTGTTTATTTGATTTTTTATTTCTGTTAACATTTATTTTGTTTAACTGGATGCTCCCAAATTTGGTGCATAGATATTTAAGATTGCTATCTCCTCCTCTTGGAATTTTCCCCTAACTAGTATGTAGTGAACTTGTTTATCTCTTTTGATCATTTTTGGCTTGAAATTCACATTATTTGCAAATGGAATAGCTACCTTTGCTTTTGTGTGTGTGTGTGTGGTGGGGAGTTTCCTGTTGTATGAAGTGTTGTTTTCTATCCTTAGACTTTCAGTCTAAGATTCCTTTTGGGTTAGATGGGTTTCTTTTAGACAGCACATGGCTGAAAGTTGTTTCTTGATCCATCCTGCCAGTCTATTTCTTTTAATTGGTGAATTGAGTCCATTTATATTAATATTATTATATTAACTGATATATATTGGTTTACTTTTGGCATGTTATCATTCTGCTGTTGATTCTTTACCTTTCCAGTATGTTTAACTGTTTGCCTTGATTAGTGGTTTTTTCCTATGTCTATCTAGAATGTCTTTCAGTATTCTCTGCAGGGTTGATTTGGTGATCATGAAGTTCTTCAGCTGTTCTTTGTCATGGAAGTATCTTATTTCTCCATCCATTTTGAAGGACAGTTTTTCAGGGTACATCAATCTAGGGTGGAAGTCATTTTCCTTTAGGATCTGAAATACTTTACTCCACGCTCTTCTTGACTTCATTGTTTGTGTTGAGAAGTCTGCTGTGATTCTCATAGGCTTTCCTTTATAGATGATTTTCTCTTCTCTCTAGCAGCTTTTAATAGTCTGTTTTTATGTTGAATCGCTGGGATGTTGATTATGATATGTCTGAGTGTAGTTTTATTTTGATTATCACTATTGGAGTTCTGTATGCTTCACTGATCTGTATGTCAGTCTCCATTCTCATGTTTGGGAAATTTTCAGCTATTATTTCTGTAAATAGCCTCTTGATATCATTTATGTTGTCACCTTCTTTTTCATTTATACCTATCAGTCTTATGTTGTTCTTTGCATCATCTTGCAGCTGTTGAATTGTTATTTCCTGACTCCTTGTTATTTTTAAAAGATCTTTCCTTTCTTGTTCCCTAGCTGCAGTCTTGTCTTTGAGATCTGAAATTCTATCTTCACATTCATTGAGGCAGTTTTGCCAACTTTTTATGGGATTTTTTCTCTCTTTGAATCTGCTTCAGGCATTTTGTTTGCTTCTTATATTGTTCATTCAAGGTTTCCATCTCTTTGCAGTGTTCCTCTAATTTTTAACTATGTCTTCTTTAGATTTGTTCAGCGTTTCTTTCATTACATTTATCATTTCTTCTTTTGCCTGGGAGATTCTTTCTGATCTGAGTTCTTTTATAGCTTCCCAGAGTTGTTTCTTTACTTCAATTGCCATCATTGCAGGCGTTTCAGGTGTATGACTTACATTTTGTTCTATGTTCATGTCTCCTAGGCTTTCTTGGGATGGGTTGGAGGTTTGAGTTTGCGTTTTGTTCTTTTGTTTTGTCATTTTCCCGTATTTCCTTAGGGAAGTCGAATGCAAGGTCTTAGTTTTTTCTTGAGTTGAGAATATCTATCCCTATTTCAGGGAGTTTTCCCAGTTGAGTGGAGGTCCTTAGGTAGACCTTACCAGGTGGCTCCAGTCACTTGGCATTACTGGGCAGAGCCTTACCAGTCTTGGGGTGAAGCACCAAAGATTCCCCATGGGCTGGAGAGCACTCTGCACACTTTCAGCTAACCAGGCCAAATGCAGGCAGCTGAGGTCAGCTCAGGATTCACTGGCCAGGGCCTAAAAGGCCCAGAGAGACCTCCTGGTGGGTCTTCTGGTGGTGTTGGAGGATGGATGGGGTCTTACCACTCTCAGGCCAAAGCTTCCTCATGGTCAGGAGAGCACTGCAGGCGCTTTTGACTTGCCAGGCACAACACAGGCAGCTGTGGGCAGCTTGGGAGTCACTGAGTGGGGCCCAGATGGGTCCAGAGGGACCTTACAGTGCATCCTCCAGTAATGTGGGAGGCTGGACAGGTCCTTACCAGTCTCCTAGAGAAGCACCAAAGCTTCCTCGTGGGCTGGAGAGCACTGCACACACTTTTGGCTTGCCAGTGGAATCTGAAAGATATTCTAAATAGAGATAAATGACTACAATTCCCAGAATACCAGCAGAATCAAACCATCAGGCAGGGCAAGACATTAAACAAGGGGAAAATCAGGGAGCCAAGAACAGGAAAACAATGTGACAAAGATAAGTCAATGCATATCAGTTGTGACCATCAATGTAAATGGCCTCATTTCACCTATTAAAAGAAATAGATTGACAGAATAGATCAAGAAACAAGATCCAACAATATACTGTATACAAGAAACGCATCTAACTCAAAAATAAACTCTTAGACTGAAAGACAAAAGATGAAAATCAATATATTATGTCACAGGAACCCAGAACAAATCAGGGGTGGCTATTCTTTTGGCAGACAATGTAAACTTCAAAAATGATCAAAAGAGACAAAGAAGGTCACTACATACTTTTTAGGGGAGAACTTCAAGAAAATGAGGTTACAATCATAAATATATATGCAGCAAACATAGGAACACCCAACTATATAAGACAAATATTAGTAGACATGAAAAATCATATATGCAATAGCACAGTTGTAATGGGGGGACTTAATACCTCTTTGTCACAGAGTTAGATAAACTAGATAAAAAATTTCAGCAAAGAAATACCAGAACTGAATCAAACCAGTGAACAAATGGACTTACTAGACTATTACAGAGTGTTTCAACAAACAAAATCAGAATATACATTCTTCTCAGCTGCACATGGGACATTAACTAAAACAGACTATATATTAGCCCATAAAATGTGTTTATGTAAATGCAAAGGGACTGAAATTATCTGACCATAGTGCACTGAAACTGGAAATTAATGGCCAAAGAAACTGCAAAAACTACATAAACACATGGAAATTAAATAACATCTTCCTGAACAACCAATGGGTCACAGATGAAACTGAATAAATTAAACAATATCTACAATTCAGTTAAAATGCAGATATAACATGCCAGAGCCTATGGGATGCAATGAAGGTGGTCCTAAGAGGAAAATATAACAATGAATTCTCACATCAGGAAAACAGAATGAGCACAAATAAACAACCTAATGCTGTACCTCAATTTTCTAGAGAAAAAGAACAAGACTAA
This sequence comes from Cavia porcellus, assembly GCF_034190915.1. Classification (NCBI taxonomy): domain Eukaryota; kingdom Metazoa; phylum Chordata; class Mammalia; order Rodentia; family Caviidae; genus Cavia; species Cavia porcellus. The sequence continues at coordinate 25,953,215 of NW_026947487.1, read as the reverse complement.
AGCTAACAGAAGGGAGGAAATTATAAAGACCATAGCAGAAATTAATGCAATAGAGACTAAGAAAACAATACAAAGAATTAATGAATCAAGGAGTTGTTTCCTTGAAAGACTAAATAAAATCGATAGCTCCCTAGCTAATCTTATCAAGAAAAGGAAACAAAAAGTTCAAATTCTTGCAATAAGGAATGAAATGGGTGAAATTACTCTAGATCCTATAGAAATTCAGAAGATCATCAATACATACTTTGAAAATCTTTACTAACATAAACTGGAAAACACAGAAGAAATGGACAAATTTGTAGAAATTTGAATTCCCCAAGCTGAATCAAGATGATTTAAAAATTTTGAATAATCCAATATCAGTTACTAAAATTGAAAATGTAATTAAAAACCCACAAATAAAGAAGACCTCAGGACCTGAGGGATTCATGACTGAATTTTACAAGAAATTTAGGAAAGATTTAACACCTACACTCCTCAGACTCTTCAATGAAATTGAAAGGGGAGCAACTTTCCCTAACTCATTCCTGGAGGCAAGTATTACTCTGATACCAAAGCCAGAGAAAGAACCAACCAAAAAGGATAACTACAAGGCAATCTCCCTAATGAACACATATGCAAAAATTCTCAATAAAATACTAGCAAACAGAATGCAGAAAACATCAAGAAGATTACACATCAAGATAAAGTGGGATTCATCCCAGGGATGCAGACAGAGTTCAATGTACACAAATCAAAAAATGTAAAATACCACATTGACAGAGTCAAAGACAAACATCAGATAATCATCTCAATAGATACAAAAAAAGTTTTTGATAAAGTCCAACATTCATTCATGATAAAAGCCCTACAGAAAACCAGAATAGTCTCTTATCTTAATCTGATAAAAGGCATCTATGACAAACCAATAGCCAACATCATACTAAATGTAAAAAAACTGAAACCTTTCATTCTAAAATCAGGAACAATACAAGGATGTCCACTATCATCTTTCCTATTCAAAGTAGTTCTGGAAACATTAGCCAGAGCAATTAGACAAGAAAGAGAAATAAAGGAAATAAAGATAGAAAAGGAAGAAGTTAAATTATCACTATTTGCAGATGACATGATACTCTACATAGGAGACCCCTAAAACTCCATTGAAAGACTACTAGGTATAATAAATAAATTCAATACTGTAGCTGGATACAAAGTCAACACTCAAAAATCAATAGCAGCCTTGTGCAAAAATAACAAACTCAATGAAAAAGAAATTTGGGAAATAACACTTTTCACCATTGCATCCAAAAAAATTAAATACTTAGGAGTAAATCTAACAAAGGATGTAAACAATCTATATAGTACTTTGTAAAAGGATATTGAAGAAGATATCAGAAAATGAAAAGGTATCCCTTGCTCTTGGATAGGAAGAACCAATATTGTGAATATGGCCATACTCCCAAAACTCTTATACAGATTAAATGCAATCTCAATCAAAATACCATTAGCAAACCTCACAGATCTAGAGAAAACTTTCCTAAAATTCATTTGGAAATGGAAGAGACCTAGACTAGCAAAGGCAATCCTGAGCAACAAAGACAAGGCAGGAGGCATCACATAACCTGACTTTTAATTATTTACAAAGCTACTGTGATAAAATCAACATGGTGCTAGTGGAAAAAAATAGACTTGAGGATCTGTGAAGCAGATCAAAAGATTCAGACATAACTACAAAGATATTCAGCCACCTTATCTTTAACAAAAGGACCATACATGTTCACTGGAAAAAGATAGCTTCTTAATAAATAGTTCTAAAAAAAAACTGGTTTTCCACATGCCAAAGACTTAAAACTAGACCCAAGTCTATCACCATACACTAAAGTCAAAATTGATCAAATATCTAAATATTAAACTACAAACACTAGGTCTACGGGAAGATAAGGTAGGTACAAATCTTGAAGACAGAGGAGCAGGCAAAGAGTTCATTAACAAAATGCAAACTGCACAAGAATTACTTCATAGAATCCACAACTATGATTTCATACTGTTAAAAAGTTGTTGCACATGAAAAGAAATTACCAACAGAGTAAAAAAAAAAAAAAACCCACAAATTGGGAATTTTACCCAACTGTCCCTCAGACAGAGGATTTATATCCAGAACATGAGCAAACAATTGAAAAATAATAGGCCTCTCAAATTCAAAGACCCAGTCAAAAAATGTGCATATGAGATGAACACACACTTCTCAGATGAAGAAATACAAATGACAAATAAATACATGAAAAAACGCTCAACATCACTGGTCCCTTGAGAAATGCAAATTAAAATAATGCTGTGATTCCATCTTGCTCCAAAAAGAATGGCTGTCACTAAAATCAACTAATAGCAAATGTTAGTTTAGCTGTGGGTAAAAAGGAACCCTTCTCCATTGTTGGTGGGAGTGTAGACTGATAAAAACCACTGTGAAAATCATGTGGAGATTCCTCAAAAACTAGAATTGGAGGTCTCTGTCAAGCCAACTATTACCTTTCTGAGTATTTTCCCAGAAGAAATGAAAACATCATGCTACAGCAATATATGTTCATCCGTGGTTATAGCAGCACAGTTTGTAATACAATTCAAATGCCCATCAACTGTGGAATGGGTAAAAAGATGTGGGTATTCTGTACCATGGAGTATCACTCAGCTATAAAGCCTTGAGGCTTGTATAAGTAAATGGATGCAATGTCAGGCCATACGCATATGTGAAATAATCCAGACTCACATGTGTAAATGTTATATTGTCTCCCCAGTGTAAAAAAAGAAAAAGTGAAAGAGTAAATACGAACCAAAATGTACAATAGATATTACGAAAATCAAATGAAAAGAAAGTGCTCAAAAGTAAACAACAACTGAGATACAGGAAAGAGAAAAAAGAAGGAAAAAGACTATATATGTGCATTATGTGTGTGTGTGTGTGTGTGTGTGTGTGTAGATAAATATACAGGATGGATAACTATACTAATAATCTCTGTGAGTTCATCAAAAAGAACAGTTTGTGTTTTCACTGTTTGATTGTTTGATCATTTTAGGCCTAAATCTTATAATCTGAACTACTTTCATGATAATAATATGCAATATATCAACTAACGTTAATATCCTATTATTTTGTTTTGAAAGTCTGTATCATTTTTAGCCTTTTTTGTTTTTAAAATCAAAGAGATATAAACAATATAAATGTCATCAGCTGATGATGAATTGACAAAGACAATATAATATGGTGTCACAGACCTGAAATCATGGGGGGCTCTGGGAGACTGAGGCAAGTTTAAGCCCATCCTAGGAAACAATGACTCTGTGTATGCCACTTAAAATAAAACAAGGGTTGGGGTTGTGAATCAGTGTGAGGGCACAGAATTCAGTCCCCAGTAGGACAAAGACACAGACATACATCAAAATGTAGTGCATATACAAATGGAATAATAATATTCAGTCATGCAAATGATAAAAATTACCTTCAAAATTTCCTTTTACCCATTGTGTGTGTGTGTGTGTGTGTGTGTTGTGGTAATAACATTTAACAAAGGATCTAAATACTACATTGTTAATTTTAGATACAGTTCTCTTGAACTTATTTACCATGCATACTGTCTCATGACAAAAATAATGCATGGCTCCATATTGTGTCAGTTATCATTCTTTGTTTTAATTATATACAAATAGTCCTCATATTGATGGTTCTCATACGCACAAATTTTAGTCAGTCTGATCCAGTTAAGTAATACCATTTCTCCAACAAAGGAGTTCACATTTAAATTGGTCATGGTATGTTAATTGTGTGTAAAAGTAAAATGTAAGACTTAGTTACTAGTTCTTCAAGCAACAAACCACTAAAGTATACTTGTATATCATAATCAGCCACCAAGTATAGTACACTGAAATTCCATTTGTGATTGATCACTGTGTGTTATTCACATAATGACAAAGGCACTTTTAGTTGTATTATCTCTGTCTCTCTGTAGTTAAGCCACATGCATTTCATAAAAAATGGATTAAAAAAAAGAAGCAATAATGTGGAAAGTGAAATTTGAATTTACACAAATGGAGTTTAAAAAAGAAACTGACCTTGGGCTTCCGGCATGTGATCCCCACCAGGAGCAGTGCTGGGTGCTTCTGGAGGTGTGGAGGGGTGCTCCCAGTGCCAAGCTTCCTCCAAAGTCCCTGGCAGCCAGGCCCCTTGGAGAAGGACTTTCTTCTACATACCTGGGCCTGGGCCGGGGTTGGAGGGGCAGAAGGAATCCCTGCCTGCTCAGTGGGAGTGTCCGTACCATGCAGCCTTACTTCAAATGGTGCGATAGGAAGGGAGCAAGGTCCTGGAAGATGACTTTGCCTTAGTACTTCAGACACTGCACTCCCAAGAGCTTCCCAGATTATCAATGTGTGCAGTTTCAGGATAGTGTTTGAAGACCCTGCTACCCTATTCAAATTGTGAACAAATGAGTCAGTCACTGGTTAAGGAGACTAAAACCAAGCAAAATAAGGCAGAACAAAGCCAATCAGGAAGACCAGTGTAAGTGACAGAGGACTTCAAACAATGGAAGATCAACTGTGGTTACCATGATGCCTCTTGTTGTCTTTGGAATAACTGTAAATACCCTTAGACATAGTAACAGCTGAACAAAACAGAACAGAATAGAACTAAAAAAAAAAAAATAAGACAGTGAATGTGATGTGGGATTTCAAAATAAGACACTGGTAAGTCCAAGATGGCTACCATGGTGTATCTTGCTGTCTTTGAAATGGTTGGTCATGCCATTAGGAATAGCAAGATCAAATAAAGCAAGATGGAATAGAATCCAGCCCAATGAAATAATGAACATGATACAGAATGTCAGAACAAGATGATAGGTAACTGGCAATGGCTAACACTTTCAGAGGGAGATCCCCCATAGATGCAGCACTATATCATTATCCTCTAAATAGATGATCAGACCATCAGTCCTAGACCTGCAAAGTCAGTGAAACACCAAACGCCACAAGCATCAAATTGCATTACACCTCAATATCTGTCATCACAGCTTATGTTTCTCCAGATCAGCTGGTTGTTTGGGGCAGGGAAGGTTGAAATCTCTTTGTTTCCCAGCTTACACACCAAATGCAGCTGGAAATAGGCTGGCCCGGTGTAGCAGTGCCTGTAGGGCACTGGTTCACAGGGAGAGCTTGCTTCTTGTTGACTTCTTATTCTCTTCCAAGAAGTCCACAAATGGTCTTTCTAATAGTTTCTTGAGAGAAGAAAACAAACTAATTATACACTGGTATTGGAACTTACTTTTAAATTAATTTTAAAATATTGACTAAAAAGATAGAATGGAAACCTACATTTTTTCAATCACTGTTTTGAAAATGTGAGCTGTTTTGAAAATTTGAGGATGTGAGATCTGTATCATATATATTATGAAATGATTAAGGCATATGAACAGTTGTCTGTGTGGTTTCGTATTAATCAACGTTATCATAGGAATAACTGGTTTTTAATATATATATATATATATATATATATATATATATATATATATATATATTATAGGGCTAGGAACATAGCTCGGTGGCACAACCACCTGCCTGGCAAGCACAAGATCATGAATTGTATCTCTAGTACCAAATAAATAAATAAATAAATATTGTAGGGCTGATGGTAAATCTCAGTGATAGAAGCCCTAGAATCAATTGTCAGTATATATACGTATGCATGTTTTATGTGTAAATTATATATGATAAAATTTAAATTAGATATAGTTATAAAATGAAAAACAAAGTCTCTAGTAATTCCTGTCCCAAAATTCTGCTTTAGCTACTTAGTTAACAATTTATTCTATTTGATTTAAAGCTTTAAAGAAATTCAAACTCGAAATAATCTCCCAGATAAAAGAAGAAATGATAAAAGAAATGAAGGAGATTCTGAATATATCTAAAGAAAACACAGATAGAAAATTGGAGGAACTAAACAAAAAGATAGAATCCCTAGACAAGCAATATAAGAAACAAACAGAATACATAATGCAGATGCACAGAGATATACAGGAAATAAAAAACTCCACTGAAAGTTGTAAAAACCACCTTAATGAAGGTGAAGATAGAATTTCAGACCTTGAAGACAGGATTGCAGCTAGTGAACAGGAAAGGAAAGATCTTTTAAAAATAACAAGGAATCAGGAAACAACAATTCAACAACTGCAAGACGATGCAAAGAAGAATAACATAAGAATGATAGGGATTAATGAAAAAGAAGGAGACAACATAAAGGATGTCGATATTTAGAGAAGTAATAGCTGAAAATTTCCCAAGCATGAGATCAGAAACTGACATCAGGATCAGTGAAGCATATAGAACTCCAAATAGTCATAACCAAAATAAAACTATACCCAGACATATAATAATCACCATCCCAGAAATCCAACACAAAAATAGATCATTAAAATCTGTCAGAGAGAAAAGACAGATCACCTATAAAGGAAAACCTATCAGAATCACAGCAGACTTCTCAGCACAAACAATAAAGTCAAGAAGAACATAGAGTGAAGTATTCCAGATCCTAAAGCAAAAGGATTTCCAACCAAGACTGATATATCCTGCAAAACTATCATTCAAAATTGATGGTGAAATACGATACTTCCATGACAAAGAACAGCTGAAGAACTTCATGAACACCAAACCAACCCTGCAAAAAATATTGAAAGACAGTTTAGATACAAAAAGGAAAAAAACACTAAGCAAAGCAAATAATTAAACAGAACAGAAAGATAAAGATGCAACACCAGAGAGATAACATTCCTACAATAAACCAGCATTTAACAGTAATACCCATTAATGTAAATGGTCTCAATGCACCAATCAAAAGCAACAGATTAGCAGAATGGATCAAGAAACAAAATCCAACCATATGCTGTTTACAGGAAACCCATCTAACCCAGAAGGATACTCACAGACTGAAAGTCAAAGGATGGAAAACAATTCTTCATGCAGCAGGAATCCAAAAAAAGGCAGGAGTAGCCATTCTGTTTGCAGACAACGTGAACTTTAAACCAACAATGACCATAAAGGACAAATAAGGTCACTACATACTCATAAGGGGAAAACTCCAAGAGGAAGAGATAACTACCTTAAATATATACCCACCAAACTCCAGAGCACCCAGTTATATAAAACAATTATTAACAGAAATGAAAACTCAAATTATCAGTAACATAATTGTAACAGGAGACCTTAATACGCCATTGATACCAAGGGACAGATCAACCAGACAGAAAATGAGCAAAGAAATAACAGAACTGAATCACACCTGTGAACAAATGGGTTTGATAGACATATACAGAATGTTCCACCCAACAACATCAGAATACACATTCTTCTCAGCAGTACATGGGTCATTCTCTAAAATAGACCATATATTAGCTCACAGAACATATTTAAACAAATGCAAAAGAGTTGAAATCATCCCTTGCATGTTATCGGATCATAGCGCTGTGAAATTAGAAATTAATGATAAAAGATACTGCAAAAATCCCGCAAACACATGGAAACTGAATAACACACTCTTGAGTAATCAGTGGGTCACAGAAGAAATTAAACAATACCTAAAAGAAAATGAAAATGCAGATACAACTTACCGGAATCTGTGGGATGCAATGAAAGCCGTCCTGAGAGGAAAATTTATTGTACTGAGTTCCCACATCAGGAAAACAGAACGAATACAAATAAATAACTTGATGCTACACCTCAAACAGCTAGAAAAAGAAGAGCAAGTCAAGCCCAAAGCCAAAAGAAGAGAGGAAATTATAAAACTCAGAGCAGAAATCAATGCAATAGAGACTAAGGAAACAATCCAAAGAATCAACGAATCAAAGAGTTGGTTCTGTGAAAGAATAAATAAAATTGATAAGCCCCTAGCCAACCTTATTTTAAAAAGGGAAGAAAAAGCTCAAATTCATGCAATAAGAAATGAAAAAGGTGAAATCACTACAGACCCAATAGAAATACAGAAGATCATCAACACCTATTTTGAAAACCTCTACTCTCAAAAGTTTGATAACACAGAAGAAATAAACAGATTCTTAGAAACATATGAAGTACCAAAGCTAGATCAAGAGGATGTAAAACTGTTGAATAACCCAATCTCTGTTAATTAAATTGAAAATGTAATTAAGTCCTTACCCACCAAGAAGAGCCCAGGCCCAGATGGATTCACTGCAGAATTCTACAAGAAATACAAAGAAGACCTAATGCCGACACTCCTCAAACTATTCAATGAAATTGAAAGGGAAACAATCCTTCCTAAGTCATTCCTGGAAGCAAATATTTCTCTAGAACCAAAACCTGAGAAAGACCCAACTAAAAAAGAGAACTAAAGACCTATCTCCCTAATGAACACAGATGCAAAAATCCTCAATAAAATATTGGCAAATAGGATGCAGCAAATCATCAAGAAGATTATACACCATGATCAAGTGGGATTCATCCCAGGAATGCAAGGATGGTTCAACATACGCAAATCAATAAATGTAATCCACCATATCAATAAAGCCAAAAATAAGAATCACATGATCATTTCTATAGATGCAGAAAAAGCCTTTGATAAGGTCCAACATTTATTCATGATAAGAACTTTACAGAAAATTGGAATAAATGGTCTTTACCTCAATATAATGAAGACCATTTATGACAAACCAACAGCCAGCATCATACTAAATGGCCAAAAATTGAAAGCCTTTACTTTAAAATCAGGCACAAGACAAGGATGTCCTTTATCACCACTCCTATTTAATATAGTACTGGAAGTACTAGCCAGAGCAATTAGGCAAGAAAGAGAAATAAAAGGGGTAAAGATAGGAAAAAAAGAAGTTAAATTATCATTGTTTGCAGATGACATGATACTCTACATAGAAGACCCCCTAAACTCCATTGAAAGACTCTTAGAAACAATAAATAAATTCAGTAATGTGGCTGGATACAAAATCAATACTCAGAAATCAATAGCATTCCTATACACGAACAACAAAATCACAGAGAGGGAAATAAGAGAAACTGGACTATTCACATTAGCAAGCAAAAAAATGAAATATTTAGGAATTACTCTTACAAAAGAAGTCAAAGACTTATACAGTGAAAATTATAATACACTGAAAAAGGAAATTGAGGATGATCTCAGAAAATGGAAAGACATCCCTTGCTCATGGATAGGAAGAACAAACATTGTGAAGATGGCCATTCTCCCAAAACTCTGATACAAATTCAATTCAATCCCAATAGAAATACCATCAACATACCTTATAGATCTAGAGAAATCATTCCTAAATTTCATTGGAACCAGAAGAGACCTAGAATCACAAAGGCAATTCTAAGCAGCAAAGACAAAGCAGGAGGCATCACAATCCCTGACTTGAAGTTATACTACAAAGCAACAGTAGTAAAATCAACATGGTATTGGAATCAAAACAGAGCTGAAGATCAGTGGAATAGATTAGAAGATACAACCACAACTACAAATACACTCAACCACCTTATCTTTGATAAAGGAGCCAAGCAGGTTCATTGGAAGAACGACAGTCTCTTTAATAAATGGTGCTGGAAAAACTGGCTCTCCATTTGCCGAAAACTAAAACTAGACCCATGTCTATCATCATGTACGAAATTAAAATCTAAATGGGTCAAAGATCTGAATATTAAAACAGAAACACTAAATCTATTGGAAGACAAATTGGGTAGAAACTTTGAAGACATAGGAGTAGGTAGAGAATTCATGAACAGGACTCAAACCGCACAGGAAATACTTCCCAGAATCAATAACTGGGACCACTTCTTATTAAAAAGTTTCTGCATGTCAAAAGAAATCTCCAGCATAGTGAAAAGAAAACCCACAAACTGGGAAAAGATTTTAGTGAACTCTCTCTCAGACAAGGGAGTCTTGTCTAAAACATATAAAGAATTAAAAAAACTCAGACCTCCAAAATTCAAAGATCCAATCCAAAAATGGGCATCTGAGATGAATACGCACTTCTCAGATGAAGAAATGCAAATGGCAAATAAATACATGAAAAAATGTTCATCATCATTGGTCATTAGAGAAATGCAAATTAAAACCACACTGAGATACCATCTCACTCCTGAAAGAATGGCCAGGATCAAGAAAACCAACAACAAATGCTGGAGAGGCTGTGGGGAAAAAGGAACTCTCCTGCACTGTTGGTGGGAGTGTAGACTGGTACAGCCTTTGTGGAGGTCTGTCTGGAGATTTCTCAAAAAGTTGGGATTGGAAATCCCATTTATTCCAGCTATTCCACTTCTAGGCATATTCTCAGAAGAACTGAAAGCATCATACCACAGTGATATATGTGCACCCATGTTTATAGCAGCACAATTTGTAATTGCCAGATCTTAGAAACAACCCAAGTGTCCACCAACTGAGGAATGGATAAAAAAGTTGTGGTATTTCTATACAATGGAGTATTATTCAGCTATAAAGAAAGATCACATTGAGATATTTATCAATAAATGGGCGCAGCTTGAGACCATACTCATAAGTGAAATAAATCAATCTCGCATGTGTGAATACCGAATAGTTTCCCTAATGTAAGTAATGATTCAAATATATAAAAATATGTAGTAATCATGATTCCCCAATATGTGGCCTTGAAGCCTTATAAAGTTTTCACTTATTAATTGGAAAGGCTTTATTCTGGGCTTCTTGATATGGAAATATTTGAAGCTATAGTATATGAAGTTTTATTCAAATATTTCAAGAAAAAAGACAGACACTATGGTAACTACTATTAAGTCAGGTTATTTGGTGGTGAAGCACTAGGTTGCTGAAACAGTCATGCTTTGACCTGTATTGTTATATTGTTATGTCCTGTTTTATCTCAAGCTCTCCCTTATTCATAAAAAAAATATTTAGTTATTTCTTATGTTTGTTTTAATTAAGGGGAAAATTTTTAAAAATTAGTAGGACATATAATAGTAACTTTTTTTGATTTCCTATTAACTTGTTTTGAAGTCCTGTAATACTCCCACGATCTTGTTTTGACTGATTAGACTCTGTTCCATTCTGTATGATAGTATCAAGTTTGAAGACATAGGCAACTACTTTGAAGGCAATAAGATTCACTAAGTTGCCCATTCTGGTTTGACTATTGTCTCCTTTGGAAGTCCTGTAATGTTTACAATGCCTAAGTTTTATTGGTCTTGTTCTCTACTGTTTTGTCCAACTTTATAATATTTAATGAGATAGACAATTCTTTTTAAGGAAACAAGAGACATTGTTGATAACCATTGTTGATAACCTTGTACTCTGTTTTACATCATGAGCTATGTCTATCCTTGGTTTTGACTGACAGCTTTGTTTTGCCATATTTAACTTTATTCTCTCCCCCCCAAAAAAGTAATAAGAACTAAGGAGTAATAAAATCCAAAATGTGTAAATTTTGTTGTAAAAAAGAGAGGGGAAAAAAAGAGCTCTAACGGATATAACAGCAAGTATGTTTAGGGGTGTTAAATAGCTGACTATATTAATGTTTCTGGATCATTGAACACAGCTGTTTGCAGTCTCTCTGTTTGAATGTCCACTTTGTACTCTTTGATACTGTGATTTGAGCAACTATTTCTAAGATGATAATATGTAATCTATTAGCAGGTGATTTCTTACTGGTTTTTTTTTTTTGTAGTTCTCTATTACGTGTACACTTACACTGCTTTGTTTTGTTTTGTGTTTTTCTCTTTTTCCTTTTAAATAAAATTTAAAAAAAAAACACTTGAAGCTCGAAAATATAGGAAAATGACAAAATGAAAGACCAAAATGCAATCTCAACCTTCCAGCTCATCCCAAGAAAGCCTAGGAACCATGTGCATAGAAGAAAATACATGCCACATACCTGAAATACCTGAAATAATAGTAATGGAAATAAAGAAGCAATTCTGGGAAGCCTTAAAGGAATTCAAACTAGAAATAATCTCTCAGGTAAAAGAAGAAATGATAAAAGAAATGAAGGAGATGCTGAACATATCTAAAGAAGACACAATTAAAAAATTGGAGGAGCTAAACAAAAAGAATCACTGAATGGACAATATAAGAAACAAACAGAATATATAAAGAAGATGGAAAGAGATATACAGGAAATCAAAAACTCCATCGAAAGTTGTAAAAACCACCTCAATGAATGTGAAGATAGAATCTCAGACCTCAAAGACATGCTTGCAGCCAGTGAACAGGAAAGGAAAGACCTTTTAAAAATAACAAGAAATCAGGAAATAACAATTCAACACCTACAAGATGACACAACAAGGAACAACATAAGGTTGATAGGGATAAATGAAAAAGAAGGGGACAACATAAAGGATGTCAAGAGGATATTTAAAGAAGTAATAGCTGAAAATTTCCTAAACATGAGATTGAAAACTGATATCAAGATCAATGAAGCATATAAAACTCCAAATAGCCATAACCAAAATAAAACTACACCCAGACACAATAATAATGGCCATCCCAGAAATTGAACAAAAGAATAGAATATTAAAAGCTGTCAGAGAGAAAAGACAGATCACCTATAAAGTAAAACCTATCAGAATCACAGCAGACTTCTCAGCACAAACAATAAAGTCAAGAAGAGCACAGAGTGAAGTATTTCAGATCCTAAAGGAAAATGATTTCCAACCTAGACTGATATACCCTGAAAAACTGTCCTTCAAAAATCAATGGAAAAACAAGATACTTCCATGACAAAGAACAGCTGAAAAACTACATGATCACGAAGCCAATCCTACAAAGAATAATGAAAGACAGCCTAGATACATTTAGGAAAAAAACCACTGAACAAAGCAGACAGTTAAACAGAACAGAAAGATAAAGATGCAACAGCAGAAAGATAACATGTTAACAATAAACCAATATATAACAGTTATAACCATTAATGTAAATGGTCTCAATGCACCAATTAAAAGAAACAGACTGGCAGAATGGATCAAGAAACAAAATCCAACCACATGTTGTCTACAAGAAACCCATCTAACCCAAAAGGATACTCACAGACCGATAGTCAAAGGATGGAAAACAATACTTCATGCAACAGGAACCCAAAAAAAAGTGGGGGTGGCTGCTTGCAGACAATGTGAACTTCAAGCCAGTAATGATCAGAAGGGATAAAAAAGGTCACTACATACTGGTTAGGGGAAAACTCCAAGAGGAAGAGATAACTATCTTAAATATATATGCACCAAATACCAGAGCACCCAGTTATACAAAACAAGTACTAACAGAAATGAAAAACCAAATTAGCAGTAACGCAATTCTAACAGAAGATCTTAACACACCATTGAAACCAATGGACAGATCAACCAGACATAAAATCAGCAAAGAAATAAAAGAACTGAATCGCACCTGTGAACAAATGGACTTAATAGACATATACAGAGTATTTCACCCAACAACAACACAATACACATTCTTCTCAGCAGTACATGGGTCATTCTCTAAAATATACCATATATTAATTCACAAAACATATTTAAATAAATGCAAAAGGGTTGAAATTACCCCTTCCATGCTATCAGACCACAGCACTATGAAATTAGAAATTAATGATAAAAGATACTGAAAAATTCCCACAAACACATGGAAACTGAATAGCAAACTCTTGAGTAATCAGTGGGTCACAGAGGAAATTAAAGAAAAAATTAAACAATAACTACAAACAAATGAAAACACAAATACAACTTACCAGAATCTGTGGGATGCAATGAAAGCTGTCCTCAGAGGAAAATTTATTGCACTGAGTTCACACAACAGGAAAACAGAACGAATATAAATAAATAACCTGAGTTACACCTCAAACATCTAGAAAAAGAAGAGCAAGTCAAGCCCACAGCCAAAAGAAGAGAAGAAATTATAAAAATCCGAGCAGAAATCAATGCAATAGAGACTAAAAAAAATCCAAAAAATCATTGAGTCAAAGACTTGGTTCTTTGAAAGAATAAATAAAATTGACAAGCCCCTAGCCAACCTTATTTTAAAAAGGGAAGAAAAAGCTCAAATTCATGCAATAAAGAATGAAAGAGGATAAATCACTACAGACCCTATAGAAATACAGATGATCATCAACACCTATTTTGAATACCTCTATTCTCAATGGTTTGATAACACAGAGGAAATAGCCAGATTCCTAGAAGCATACGAAGTACCAAGGCTACATCATGAAGATGTAAAACTGCTGAATAACCCAATTTCTATTAATGAAATCGAAAATGTAATTAAATCTTTACCTACAAAGAAGAGCCCAGGCCCAGATGGATTCACTGCAGAATTCTACAAGAAATACAAAGAAGACCTAATGCCAACACTCCTCAAACTCTTCAATGAAATTGAAAGGGAAGCAATCCTTCCCAAGTCATTCCTAGAAGCAAATATTACTCTAGTACCAAAACCTGAGAAGGACCCAACTGAAAAAGAGAACTACAGACCAATCTCCCTAATGAACACAGATGCAAAAATATTGGCCAATAGAATGCAGCAAATCATCAAGAAGATCATACACCATGACCAAGTGGGATTCACCCCAGGCATGCAGGGATGGTTCAATATACGTAAATCAATAAATGCAGTACACCATATCAATAGAGCCAAAAGTAACATCATTTCTATAGATGCAGAAAGAACTTTTGATAAAGTCCAATATTCTTTTATGATAAGAACCTTGCAGAAAATTGGAATAGATGGTCTTTACCTCAATATAATAAAGGCCATCTATGACAAGCCAACAGCCAGTATCATATTAAATGGCCAAAAATTGAAGGCCTTTACTTTAAAATCAGGAACAAGACAAGGATGTCCTTTATCCCCACTCCTATTTAATATAGTACTGGAAATACTAGCCAGAGCAATTATACAAGAGAGAGAAATAAAAGGCATAAAGATAGGAAAAGAAGAAGTTAAGCTATCATTATTTGCAGATGACATGATACTCTATACAGAAGATCCCAAAACTCCATTAAAAGACTCCTAGATATAATAAATAAATTCAGTAATGTAGCTGGATATAAAATCAATACTCAAAAATCAATAGCATTCCCATACACTAACAACAAAATCACAGAGAGAGAAATAAGAGAAGCCAGACCCTTCACACTAGCAACCAAAAAAATGAAATATTTAGGAATTACTCTCTTGAAAGAAGTGAAAGACCTATACAGGGAAAATTATGATGCACTGAAAAATGAAATTGAAGATGATCTCAGAAAATGGAAAGACATCCCTTGCTCATGGATAGGAAGAATGCATATTCTGAAAATGGCCATTCTCCCAAAACTTTTATACAGATTGAATGCAATCCTGATAAAAATATCATCAACATACCTCATAGAACTCGAGAAATCACTCCTAAAATTCATCTGGAGTGAGAAGAGACCTAGAATAACAAGGACAGTTCTAAGCAGCAAAGGCGAGAGGTATCACAATCCCTGACCTGAAGTTATACTACAAAGCAACAGTAGTAAAATCCACATGGTACTGGAACCAAAACAGAGCCAAAGATCAGTGGAATAGATTAGAAGATACAACCACAACTACAAACACACTCAACCACCTTATCTTCGATAAAGGGGCCAAACATGTTCACTGGAAAAACGACAGTCTCTTTAATAAATGGTGCTGGAAAAACTGGCTCTCCATATGCCGAAAACTAAAACCAGACCCATACCTATCACCATGTTCTAAAATAAAATCTAAATGAATCAAAGATCTAAATATTAAAACAGAAACACTAAATCTATTAGAAGACAAATTGGGTAAAAACCTTGAAGACATAGGAGTAGGTAGAGAATTCATGAACAGGACTCAAACCACACGGGAAATACTTCCCAGAGTCAATAATTGGGATCACCTCTTATTAAAAAGTTTCTGCACATCAAAAGAAATCTCCAGCACAGTGAAAAAAAAAAAAACCACAAACTGGGAAAAGATTTTAGTGAACTCTCTCTCAGACAAGGGACTCTTGTCTAAAACATATAAAGAATTTTAAAAATCAGACCCCCAAAATTCAAGGACCCAATCCAAAAGTGGGCATCTGAAATGAATAAACAATTTTCAGATGAAGAAATACAAATGTCAAATAAATATATGAAAAAATGTTCATCATCATTAGTCATTAGAGAAATGCAAATTAAAACCACATTGAGATTTCATCTCACTCCTGAAAGAATGGCCAAGATCAAGAAAACCACCAACAATAAATGCTGGAAAGGCTGTGGGGGAAAAGAACTCTCCTGCACTGTTGGTGGGAGTATAGACTAGTGCAACCATTGTGGAGGTCAGTCTGGAGATTTCTCAGAAAGCTGGGACTGGAAGCCCCAGTTGACCCAGCTATACCACTTCTAAGCATATTCTCAGAAGAACTGAAAGCATCATACCACAGTGATATATGTGCACCCATGTTTATAGCAGCACAATTTGTAATAGCCAGATCTTGGAAACAACCTAAGTGTCCATCGACTAAAGAATGGATAAAAAAGTTGTGGTATTTTTATACAATGGTGTATTACTCAGCTATAAAGAATGATCACCTTGAGACATTTATAAATAAATGGATGCAGCTTGAGACCTTACTCATAAGTGAAATAAATCAAATTCACATGTATAAATACCGAATAGTTTCCCTAGTGTAAGAAATGATAAGAATACATAAAAGTATGTGGTAATCATGATTCCCAATCATGTTGGTTTGAAGCCATATAATTTTTTCACTCATTAATTGCAATGGTTTTAACCTGGGTTGTTTGATTTTAATATCTGTAATAGTATGAATAGCTATTTTGAAGAAAACAACACAACATAAAAGCTTGTGCTGACTTAATACCCTCTTGTTTTGAATATTCTGTCAAGCTGTTGTACTTCTGTTTCCACTGGTTTTAACATGTATCCTACTATATTATACTACATGTGATAGTATAAACAAAATTTTTATAGGCAAAGAGATAACATAGAAACCGTTGTTCGCTTTCTATTAGCTGGTTCTAAATACCCTGTAATTCTTTCATTCTTTTGAATGGCTTCACACTGTCTAGATATGCTTGATGCTATAGCATACGAAGTTACACTTAAATAATTCAAGGAAAGAGGCACTAGGTGACTACTATTATGTTAGATTATCTGATGGTGAAACACAATGATGCTTAAGTTGTTCGGTTCTAATCTGCGTTGTTCTGTTACAATGTCCTCTTTCATCTCAATCTCCCCCCTTTTTTAAATTAATCTATTTTTTCTCATTTTTTAATTAAGTGAAAACTAAATTTAAAAATAGCGGGATATATTATAGTAACTTTTTTGTTTTCCTATTAACCTGATTTGCTCTCCCCATCTTGCTCTGTCTGATTATACTATATTCTATTTTGTTTTATAGTATCAAGTTTGAGGGTATAGACAACCACTTTGAAGGCAATAAGATATACTATGATGCCTATTATGGTTTGACTATTATCTTTTTTTGAAGTCCTGTAAGGTCTCCAGTGTAGGTTTTACTGGTCATGTTCTGTACTGTTTTGATCAATTCTATTATACCTGATGATATAGGCAACTAAATTTGAAAATAGCAAGAGGCACAATGGTAACCACTTTTGATCACCTGGTATTCTATTTTTTCATCATGTACTATGCTCATCCTTCTGTTCTAACTGATTCTGTTTTGCTTATTCACATTTGGTTTTATTCTCTTCAAAAAAGTACTAAGAACTGTGGGAGTAATAAAACCCATAAAGTGTAATTGTTATTGTAAAAAAGAGAGGAAAGGAAGGTGGACTAAGGGATATAACCGCAGATATGTTTGAGTGTGTAGGATGGAAAACAATATTACTGAGCTTTTGCTGGATCATTGAACGGAACTGTCTCCAATATCACTGTATGAATGTCCACTTTATATGCTTTAATTTTATAATTTGGACAACTGGTTCTAAGAAGACAATATGTAACCTATCAACTAGTGATTTCTTACTGTATTTTTTTTCTTGAAATTCTGTATTACTTGTACCCTTTTACTGCTTTGTTTTTTATGCCCTTTCTTTTTTCTCTTTAAATAAAAAAATATGTTTTTCCCTCTACCATCATGTATGATTCTTTTCAGTGCTAAACAACATTGGGTTGATTTTATATAAAGTAATTTAATTTACTAGGTAGATTAAAATTGATGGTTATTTACATCATTTTCACCATTACCAATATAAAGCAGTAAATATGGACTACTACAGTATCTTGTAATTTTTTTTATCGGTACCGGGGATCAAACTCACGACCACCTGCTTGCAAGTCAATTGCTTATGCCACTGAGCTAAATCCCCAGCGCCAGTATCTTGTAATTTTTGAGACAGTCTTAAAGGATTAAGGACTTAGAGAAATTCATTGGGTAAATTCCTAGCTATATAATTATGGTTAACAGTACATGCATTAGAAATTTTGATAAGTTGTGGGTCTGAGAATATAACTCAGTGGCACAGTGCCTGGCTGGCAAAAGCAAGATTCTGAGTTCAATTCCCAGCACCCATTAAAAAAGAAAGAATAGAAAAAAAGAAATTTTGATAGCTTATATAGACTTGCCTTCCAAAAGTTATTTCAATTTATACTTCTGATAATTACTTTTTGCTAACATTGTATATTATCAGAATATTTTATGTTTACTGTTCTTATAGATGAAAAATAGACTTTTTACATTTGTCTGAGTTGAATATGATTCCACCTCCCTTCCTTTTTTCAGGAAACTGCCTATTGATATCCTTTGCCTATTTTTCTATTGTGTTGTTACATTTTTCCCCCTCAGTGATTTGTAAAACTTACAAATAAAAGAAACTTTTTTCTGTTAAAAAAACTGACCTTGAGAAACTGCTAGTGTTGGAGAAATTCAAGAGATGCTTTCAGAAAAACCTATGGAGGCAGAACCTATCCACACAAATGAAGAAGGCTGTGGTGAGGAGAAGGATGAGCAACATATCAGAGAAAAAAATCACCATTAAAGAATTCCCAGAAACATTTCATGACACTGAAGTTACAATAAAAAAGTGTTGGAAGCCAATCCAGACTCAGAAAAGGGGAAGACAAGTCACTAAACCATCCATAAGATGTTTGCTCCACATCATAATTAATAGAAGACAAACACTCTTCAGACTCCACTTGATTAGTTTTTATTAGCAAATAAGATTTTAAAAGA
The DNA here is from genome assembly GCF_034190915.1 of Cavia porcellus. Lineage (NCBI taxonomy): Eukaryota > Metazoa > Chordata > Mammalia > Rodentia > Caviidae > Cavia > Cavia porcellus. Next base: position 25,934,025 of record NW_026947487.1, on the reverse strand, counting down.
CACACTCCAAATATCAATAGTCTTTGTATATACGAGTAGTGGATCGAAGGACTGCCGAGCTACATCTTTTTATTTGATTTATTTTGATACAAGGTCTCCAAATTGCCCACGCTGACCCTGAACCTTAGACTCCTGAGTAGTTCTCTTACGTTTTAAGTCACAGTGAACTAAAGATATACCACTATTATGTATTTATAACAAACAATAAGATAGATTTAATATTAGAACAAAGATCTTCAGAGGTCACAGAGGAGCCATAATTTTCCCCATAGATTATTAAGATTGTTTTGCACACTTCAGCCTACAAGCTATTTTTTAGGACCCATACTACCATGCAAAGTGAGAGCTGCCTGCAGTGAATTATCTCTTTCTGCCACTGAACTTTCACTATTGAATCCTATAATATTAAATATTGCCTAGACCCTGTGCTTCCATTAGTACTTGCTGAATTGAATCGAAACGATACGATTTTTGACATATGAACTACATAGCAGCAAGAAATCACCAAAGGAAATAATCCAAAGTATAGCACTGCTGGCCAGCTTCAAAAATTGGAAACAATCTATAACCAGCACACAAGGAAATTTTCAGAGAGTTAACACATTGTCATAGTACAAAGCTATGCAGACTTTATAATATTTATTAATCATTTGTAATAATCTAGAAATAGAAGATACAAATTTATGTGTATACTTTGGCAAGTATATAACAATATGTATATACAATGAAAATACAGGAAAAAGTTTACACTTGTATATTCATTTAAACATTCTAGAAATAAACTAGATGGTCAAGACAGAGTCAATGGTGCAAGAATCCTATATGGCCTTAGTGAAGAAGGATTGGTATGAGGTACATGTTAATTGCTCTAAACAATAAAGAAGATGAAGCAAGTTTGAGTAGCAAAAACCTGTGATCATGATGTGATCTGCTGTCTCGAGAAGAAAGCAAGGAGAAAGCAAGAGCTGTTAAACTTTCAGACTACCCTGGAGGACTGACGAAGACTGCAAACCCGCAATTGTTCAATTGCTTTAGAAGAACAGAAATGGCCAGCACCAACATATCAAAGAATAACAAATGAAAATTCAACATTCAGTAAACATTATATTTCATAATATTTAATTGTGAGACCTTGAAAAATGTTTCTAACAAGAAATAAATGAGCTCAACTTCATTATTTCTATTCAACTTTATAATAGATATTGCAGCCAGAATCAAAAGGCAAATGAATTGAAATGTATAACATTTAGAAGGAAAATCTTAAAGTCTTTTTTTGAAAATGGTATAACATACAGAAAACATAAAAGAGCCTACAGGTAACTAGACTTGAAAACAAAATTCTAATAATTTTTCTTCTTAAAAACTTATATAAATTATGTGCAATCAGTTGTGCTCCAATACAGTAGTAACAAATATTTAGAAAAACAACTTAATAAGGTCTATAATTTACAGTGACATAAAAAACTGTAATGAGATCACAGTCTAAGGTTAAAAAGTTTCAGTTTGACTAACTTCTTGAGATCTACTGACTATAGTTAATTATGAGCTATTATACAATAAATAAGTTAAAAGTAAATCTGAAATGGTCACATCATAAAAATAGTATTCATTAATCATTTGTAGGTACCAGATATATTGATTTATTTAATAATTTCACAATGTATTTTGATACATTGTGATCAAAACAATCTATATAATTTTTATTTCTCAGTTATATCTTGATAAACAGGGAAAACACAGAATAATGTGTATCATGATAAATCTACCAAAAGAATTGCAAGATCTTGTTTGAATAAATAGAAAAGCTTTTGTAAAGGCATTTTAAAAATACCCAAACAAAGAGATACACCATACTCATTAATTGGTGGACTGAAGATGAAACCTGTTAATTATTCCTCACTTGACCTACAGAGTCAGTGAAATTATAATAACAACTTCAACAGGAATCATTTTGCACAACTTTTTAAATTAATCTTAAAATGAACTTGAAAAAGAAAAGTAACATAAATCTACAAGACATTCACAAAGCAGCAAAAGAGGGCTTGGTTTACCAAGTATCAATGCCTGTCATAAAATCCTAATAATTACAACAGAGTGGTTGAGAGAAATTATTTGACCTATAGAACAGAATACATCATCTAAAAATGTCCAGAGAAAAACAGTCACATGAACAAGGTAATTCATATGTGACAGAGAGGCTTTGCAGATTAGTAAAAAAAGGACATATTTTCAAAATTGGGATTCAATACAGAGCTTTAAAAAATGAAAGTTGAAGAAAGAAAGTTATCTCCAACTGGGGTAAAAAATGGTTTTCTCAAAATTATGAAACTATCAGAAGATAATATACATTAACATTTTCATAACCTTTAAGTAGGAAAATCATTCTTAATAGGACATAAAAGTACAAATAATAAAGGAATAAATGGATAAACACTATTACATTGAAAGTGAGAATTCTTTGTTCTTTCATATCGCTATACAGAGAAGAAAAAAAATCTTCAGACAGGGAGAAGATATTTATGGTAGATAAAGTAAGACAGCATGATAAAAAGCTCCCACAAATCAAGAAGAAAATGGGAATTATTTAAATACAAGGATGGACAAAAATCTTAAGCAATGCACAAATATTAAATTACAAATGACTTCATAACATGAAAACATGTTCCACTACTGATAAGGAAAATGAGAAATCTACCATGAAATATGTACGCTATTTACACTCCCCTCCCTAGTGAGGATTAGAAAGTTTTCAGATTGGAAGTTTACAAAGCCTGTCCCTTGGGAAAGGGTGCATATCTACTGGGGTACAATAATTGGGTAACAAGCAAATCCAAGGATAGTATAGCAATCCAGAATCTAGAAATGTTTTTCTTGCTTACATGAAAACCAAAATACATATACCAAATGGCAAGTGAAAAAGACTCAACTAGCTTTTTATTTTGTGCTTCTATTTTCTTTAATATGTGGCATCTAAAATCATTCTTGGTGGTCTCCTGTTGGCCGGCAAAAAGAGCAAGTTTAGAGTGATTACATGAGGAAGCATTTTCTAGGCTAAGCTCAGGAGACATAATTTCTGTGGGTTCAATCCTATAGCAAAATCCTTATGCACATGACCTCTTCTAACCAAAAAAGAGACTGTCAAACGCAGTATATCTGGGTTTACTCCAATCACTATGCAAGTCTTTAGAACTATTTTTACAAAATAATTTGGTGAAACTAGTAAGGCTGGATATATTTGTAACCTACTGCTTCACGTTGCATGCATATGTACCAGCAGACATGATCAAGAATGTCATATATTTAAACAGTCATATTACTTTATGTGCTGCAGTAGAAAATAACCTCAATGTCTATATCTTTACATGGATCAGTTATACTAAAGCCTTACAATGTAATATTATACAGTGGCTAAAATCAGCAAATTATTAGAAGATACCAAGAAGGGATATATAACCAAAAAACCACAATATATGATTCCATTTTATAATATGACCAACAATTTAGAAACATAAACACATATGGAAAAACAAAAAATAAACATAGGTTTAGGAAAGTGGTTAAATCTGAGGAGAAGGGGCTGGGGATTTAGCTCAGTGGCATAAGCGCCTGCCTTGCAAGTAGGCAGCCATGAGTTCGATCCCTGGTACCGATAAAAAGGAGAAAGACCAAAAAAAAAAAAAAAAAAAAAAAAAAAATCTGAGGAGAGAAGGAGTAGGATGGGTAAGGAGGAAATTTAAGCATATTTTCTTATTTACTTATTTCTTTATTTATTATTGGTACTGGGAAACTTGGGGCCTTGTGTTTGCCAGGCATGCATTTGTGCCAGTAAGCCATATCTCAGTCCTAAGCATGAAGCATGTCTTATTAGTAGGCAACTGTAGCACTATTTCAACCTTTATTTTTTACATGTATCTTGTAAGTGTACTTCAAGAGCTACCTAATAGTTTATTTTCAAATGTAGTATTTAATGTATAACTTTATGGTTCTTAAAAACTACCTCTATTACAGGATCACAAGGATCACATTTGTAAAGTTATGAGACTGAGTCCTCCTGAACTGACTCCAATGACTATTTTACACTCTCACAAGCCCTTCTGTCCTGAAGGTTAATAGATACTGTTAACTTAGCCATCATGCATTAATTCAGTGCAATTACTCAAGTTAGCATTTGAGTTACATTGCTGTTAGAATTGTGTACTTGCTGAACACAAACCTGATTTTGATTAAAACAATATCTGTGTTACAATAAAGCCAACAGCAGCATATTTTTACTTTCTTTTTGTTCTATATTACTTTACCGGTAATCTAAAAATTTGTTTTTATATTTCCAGTAAACATTTTCCTTACTTTGCTCTCGTTAGTAATTATATTAGCAAAATTAATTATCGCCTCTAATGTCAGAATTAGAAAAGGAATCATTTCAAATTTTAATATACTTTGATGTATTTGTACTTTAACTATAAAATTTAATATGATGTCTTGTATTTAACAGCATGTTACTATATTATTTCTGCCACAAAATGGCATCATTCCTTCCATACAGTCTCATTTATCACGATGAAATACTTTTCTTCCAATTAATTATTAATACAATTTTAGCATGAAGAGATTCTGTTTTATACCACATGATTTTATAACTGTATTCTCATGAAAATATTCTCAGAAAACTGAAAACATTTTAATGCATAGTAAATTATGCAATCTTCCCAATTACAGACACTGTTTATAAAATATTATGTTAAAGAAAACTATATAATAGGTGACATTAAATTGGGGAAAAAGGAAAAAGCCATTTTTAATAGAAACATTCTTATTCTTAATTTAGATATCTAGAATAACAAATATTTGAGAACTCAATCTAAAATGCTTTCTTTGCTTACATAAATAAACAGGAGTGAGAGTTCTGGTGATATTTTCTGGATTGTATTTATGAAAAATACTTAAATTGACCTGCTGCTTTTAATGATTCCTAAGAGAGCATTAGAAGGACAAAGAGATGTAAAAGAGTATGGATACATAGAGTGGAGAGATAGATAGATGACAGATAGATAGATAGATAGATAGATAGATAGATAGATAGATAGAGACAGACAGACAGACAGACAGACAGATATAATTGATGAGTAATAAGTGATTGATATACATTTCCTATCTTAATTTTAGATTAGTATCTGTAGTGGAAGAAATCTCTAGGCCAAAAGACTTATTTGGTAAAAGGAAGTTCCATAATAAAGTCTCTGTGCCTGTCAGTCACCAAAATGCCAAACCTGTGCCCAACAGCACTGAGCTGCATGATGAAAGAGATATTTTAATGTGGAGCATCCAAAGAGACCCAGCAGCTCTGTGTCAATATCCCATTAAGACCTAGAGGCAGCCTGGGGGGAGTTATAAAGTTGTTTTCCTCAATGTTTCCTTGCACAGCCACACCTGACCATATAAAAAATATTTATTCTTGTCCATTATTCTTAGTTGCAAGGTCAGATTAGTTTTTTAAGGTCACTCTTTCAAGGAACACATCGTAGAACTGCCAGATGACCCATGATTAGCATCCCAAATCTGCCAGCCTAGAGCCCCTCAAATAGATAGACAATATAGCCAGATTGATTTTTCCGGAAAAGAATCCAGGCTTGGCTCCTCACTGCCTGTGGTTCCCTTGTGCAACATTGCTGCTGGAGTCCACTATGTCTCAGTGTTGCACCTTTTAGAAACAAGCTTCTGTAAAGAGATACCATGCTCTGGAATCCGTTCCATAGGACATTCACCACCTTTCAAGTCCGTCATGCTCTCCTAGGGGATGCTGTGAACTTCAGAATCCCTGCAAGAAAATGCTAGGGAGTTTCTGCTCTCAGGCTTAGATGGCTTGGGAGAACTTCGGGGCAAACTTATGACACTTTCTGAGCCATGTGAATGCTCTGAAGGGATCCAGGAAGTAGCACTATGATTAAAGCCCCTCTGGCAGTTTGCTTTTTCTCCTACACAGGCCTAAAAAAGAATTCCTTGTGTCCACTGCGGAATTATAATTCTTCTGACTCACTCTTGAGAAAAGAAGGAAAGGCAGACCTGCTTTCAGAAGCATCTTCTGGCTGTCCAAGAAATCCACTCTTATAGTACTGTTTTGTTGAACAACAACAGAAGCAAAAAACTAGACCATCTCTTCCTGTTCTATAAATTGAATCCAGGTATATACAACTTTGGAAAAGGATCAGGAGATGTCAGTTGATAACAGGGATCGGAAGCACACGTGCTGGCTACATTTGCAAAGGCTTATGTCCTGGCACCCTTGTCCTTTAATGCTACAGTTCACAAATGCTTAACTCTTCCAAATTTCATTTTACCCTCTCCGCTGCCTCAGGGTATAGTGCATATTTTCAGCAAAGGGATATTTGCATGATTCCTTAGGTATGTGTCATTGTCCTCCCTGGGTATTGAAAATAATTAAAATGTCTCAGAAAGGTATGGCCCAGGGCACTGACTTCTTGCTTGTCACATTCACCTGCCTGTGAGAGACCATCTCAGGCTCCCCTGACTGCCATGGAGGAAGGCTGAATCGTTATAAATGATTTTAATAAATGCAAACTATAATCAGATGTTTGAGGTCTTACAAAGGTGGCCCTTTAGGTTGATTATGAGTTTATATGTTATTTTGTAAACTAGATACATGAATTTTCTGGAAGTAATGATATTATTTGTACATAACTTTCATTCATCAATGAGATATCACATGCTCCAGTATTTAACTGTTATGACCCAAGAAGTCTTAATGGTTTAATAGTGAGCAATTAGAAAATAGACTGACTTTCAACTCTGATTTGATCAAACTAATGCTGGATGGCAATATTTCATACACTATATATATATATATATATATATATATGTATATATATATATATATATAATTGAACTCTTCTCCTTCTAAATTCACTGTTAAATGTCTTTTACTTATATACTTGCAGCGTCCCCTGTGGTTTATATGATATTCTTTTGTATGAACTTAAAGCTCTACTTATAACTTACTGATTGTACATTCTATTTTTTTTACATTTTTTCTTGCATATCTGCTATTAAATTAATGAGGTTCATGTTCAAGTGTTCACTTTTTCCTTCTAGACTAAAAAGTATTTGTTGATTTTGCACTACATTTGATTTTCCTATGGAAAGAGCAGTTTAAAAAATATGTTATATAAAGTTATGTGTGAGAACCTGCTTGTTTTCTATATCTGACCTGATGGGGTAAAAGCAATGTAGTAAATATTTGGCAGATGTTTTTTATATATGTTGTATATGTTGTACTCTGTATAAATTGTATAAAATGTTCATATTGATAATAGCTAGAACCATTAAAATTTCTCTATTTTAAAGGAGACATAGATGACTGACAGTCAATGTAGATGATCATTCATTCACTTCAATTTCAGTCTTAAGCACAAAGATATTAAATAGTCTAAAGTGGTTAATGCTTCTTGTATAGTTTCATGCTTTCATTTTTACTATTTTTAGAGAGTACCTCACAATGAAAATTTCTTATTGAAATGGATGTCATTGATTGTAGTAATAAGGTAGAAAAACATTAAAAATATTAAATGAGACAAAAAAACAACTTTAAATAATATATATTTAACATATCCTTTATATTAGTCTGTATATGTCTTCAGTATGCTTTGGGATATATGTCTAAAGGAATGCATACATAAGTCTTGTTAGTATAAATATCTTAGATACCTAAAATCTTTTTTTTGTTTTGTTTTGTTTTGTTTTGTTTTGTTTTGTTTTTGTTTTTGGTAACAGGGATAAAACTCAGGACCTTCCACTTGCCAAAGACAGGTGCTTTGCCACTGAGCTAAATCCCTGGCTCCCAATACCTAAAATCTTTCATATTTCTGTGAATAGTTAAATCAGATATTACAAAACCATGTACTTACTTTTCAAAACTATACCTGGAAGATAAAATGACAATAAGTTATTTTATCTGCAAGGCTTGAGGTTAAGCAATATTAATGGTTGGTTAATGGCTTAACGAGTGGGTCACAAACCATTTAAGCATGCAATGAACCTTAGCTTTTCAATGACTTTCCTAATGAAAGATCCATATGACTGCATGTCTCACGTCACCGTAGAGATAGTAGGAAAGGTGCCTAATCAATTGTGACGGTAAATCAGTTGATCTGTGGCCCTGTTTTCATACAATGAGAAAGATATGGACAGAGCATTTTACTATAGCTTTATTTCTAGCTGAAGATCAATAAATAAAAGAGACAGCTCACTATTTGAAAATGTTCGCTTTTACTGTGCTTCAAAAGCCAAGGCAGGCAGATTGATGTCCTATTTCATAGAAGTGTCGGTTTCCTTTGTCACTCCTCAAAGATTTAAAGTTCTTCAAAATTAAATACATGATAGAGAATAGCTGTGAGTCTAGACTTATTATAATCATTAATGTTCAGATTGAAGATAAAATTATGGCATGATAAAAAAATTGCTATTTTCTATAATATTCATAGATATCATTTTTAAATGTCTATCAGAGAAAGATTTATTCTCATTAGTTGATTTTCTCTTTTAAAGTTATAGAACCTAAGAAACTAATCATAATACTAGAGTTGTTAACATTTTAAAACATACTATCTTGAGATACTGCTAAAAATAAAAAAAAGCTGAAGATTTGAGGACATATTTGCAAACCAAGTACCTAAAAATGTCACTGTATTTGAAATATATGGAAAACCCTAAAAATTGAACAAAACATCAAAATATTGGCAAAAGATCTGAAAAGACACCTTATTCAAAGGTAAATTGATAATAAATAGTCATATGACAATCTATTCAGCGTCATTAGTAGAGACAATTACTGCCTTCTCATCTGTGGCCAAACACTCTACATTAAAAATCTTGATATTTATATAAAATGCAGTATTTTAAGAATATTTTAGTCTACATCTTATACACTACGTAACTACTTTGAAGAAAATGGATACATAATGTATTAACTATCATTTTTGTCTTACTTTGACAAAATTTGAAAATTTTATTTTTTCATTAAAAACAGAAAAATATTTGGGGCCAGGGATGCAGCTCAGTGATGCAGCACATGCCTGGCAAGCATGAGGTCCTGAGTATGATTCCTGGTACTAGAAAAAAACAGAAGATACCTATACCTTAAATAAATAAAAGTAAAAGAAATGTCATCATTAAAAAGTCAATCAAGCTTTATGATAAGCATTTATTAAGCAGCTGTCTGCCAAGCACATCAGTGTGAAATAGCCACTTTTACTATCACAGAAGATAAGATTCAGTTCACTAAATCAGAAATTCATCTTACAGAGTGTAAGGCGCTTTTTTTGAAAGTTCTTATTGAGATAAAATTTAGAGGCAGAGTTACTATTACAAGCATTGTTTCATTCTTCCTTATTTCCATTTCTGTTTTTACCTTTCTTACTTGAGCTTTGGGCTTTAGTGAACTTCTGGCCTGGCCTTCATGCTAACTGACCATTTCATCTCTGCACTAGTGCCAGAGTGCCACAGCTAATCAATCTCTCCTTAGCAAAGTTTAGCATTAAACTTCAGTGTTGTGCTTAGAGTTGTTTTCAAACCCTTTAGTTTGTATGTACGGCTATTTATGATCTGCTCTCAACTTATGTGCACAGTAATTTTCTGTGTTCATTTCCTGTATCCCATGATTGTGCCCCTTTTGGCTATTCTTGGATGCATACAATTTTCCCCTAGTTCCCTTTCTAGTTCTTCCAGTTCCTTTTCTAGCTTTTCTGCTGCTGAAATGCCAAGCTCATTTACAAAATTCTGTGAAGTCTTGTTTAACTTCCAGTGTGTCCTGTCATTTGGTCACCCTCCACAGGATCACCTAAGTTTATGCAAAGAGTAGATATTTGAACAGCATTTGAATTGTATTGCTTGGCTTAAATTTAAGTGCAAATTTTGGATAAACTATTTTATAAACTCTTATTAAAGTGATAACCAAGTCAAAATTCATTAATTATTTCATCATGTATTTCCTATACTCATGGCAATATTGTATATTTATTTTTAGATCTTCAATGTCCATACCAGTCAACCTTACAGAATTTAATACTTGCTGTCAGTATTTGTAACCAAAACTCATCTGGTATGTCAAAATTTTCCTAATAGTTGCTATGTTCATTGTTCTCTTTCTTTAAATTGTCTGTGTTTTTAAGTTCACATAGATTTAGAGAATCGTTATCAAGTATGCTTTCACTAAAAGTGGAGGGGAAAAAGGTGATACTTCCAAAAAGTAGAAAAGCCAGGCATTTTCCTGCTGCAGTGGCGTGTTGTCTTTTTCAGGTAAACATGCCTGGGTTTAGAAGCTGTTTTCATTCATAGAGATTCTGTTTCAGCACATGGGTGTTGTTTAGAGTGACTATCCTGTCACCAACCTTCAGTCACCAATGTCGTTTGAAAAGTATTACTGCTATTAAACATTTTTTTCAGTCAAAGGGAAACATGTTTTCTTTCTTATTAAAATAAAACATCCTTTCATTAATTGATACAGTGCATTATTCTCTTTTTTTTTTTTAAGAGGAAAAAGAGAAAAACACAAAACAAAACAAAGCAGTGTAAGGTTACACATAATACATAACTACAAAAAAAAAACATAACAGTAAGAAATCACCTGTTAATAGATTACATAATATCATCTTGGAAATAGTTGCTCAAATCACAGTATCAAAGAATACAAAGTAGACAAACGGAGAGACTGCAAACAGCTGTGTTCAATGATCCAAAAACATTAATATAGTCAGCTATTTAACATCCCTAAACACACTTGTTGTTATATCCGTTAGAGCTCTTTTTTTTTTCCCCTCCCTCTCTTTTTTATACCAAAATTTATACATTTTGGATTTTATTACTCCTCAGTTCTCATTACTCTCTTGGGGGGGAGAGAATAAAGTCAAATATGGCAAAACAAAGCTGTAAGTCCAAACCAAGGATAGACATAGCACATGATGTAGAACAGAGTACAAGGTCATCAACAATGGTTATCAACATTGTCTCTTGTTTCCTTAAAAGGAATTGTCCATCTCATTAGATATTATAAAGCCGGACAAAACAGTGGAGAACAAGACCAATAAAACTTAGGCATTGTGAACATTACAGGACTTCCAAAGGAGACAATAGTCAAACCAGAATGGGCATCTTTGTGAATCTTATTGCCTTCAAATTAGTTGCCTATACCTTCAAACTTGCTACTATCGCACAGAATGGAACAGAGTCTAATCAGTCAAAACAAGATCTTGGGAGTATTACAGGACTTCAAAACAAGTTAATAGGAGATCAAAAAGAGTTACTACTATATATCCTAATTTTTTAATTTTTTCCCTTAATTAAAATAAACATAAGAAATAGCTAAATAATTTTTTTTTTAAAGAATAGTAGTTACCATAGTGTCTGTCTTTTTCCTTAAAATATTTGGATAAAACTTCATATACTATAGCTTCAAATATTTCCATATCAAAAAGCCCAGAGTAAAGCCTTTCTAGTTAATAAGTGAAAATTTTATAAGGCTTCAAGGCCACATAATGGGGAATCATGATTATCACATATTTTTATATATTTGAATCATTACTTACATTAGGGAAACTATTCGGTATTCATACATGCGAGATTGATTTATTTCACTTATGAGTATGGTCTCAAGCTGCGCCCATTTATTGATAAATATCTCAATGCGATCCTTCTTTATAGCTGAATAATACTCCATTGTATAGAAATACCACAACTTTTTTATCCATTCCTCAGTTGATGGACACTTGGGTTGTTTCCAAGATCTGGCGATTACAAATTGTGCTGCTATAAACATAGGTGCACATATATCCCTGTGGTATGATGCTTTCAGTTCTTCTGGGAATATGCCTAGAAGTGGAATAGCTGGAATAAATGGGATTTCCAGTCCCAACTTTTTGAGAAACCTCCAGACAGATCTCCACAAAGGCTGTACCAGTCTACACTCCCACCAACAGTGCAGGAGAGTTCCTTTTTCCCCACAGCCTCTCCAGCATTTGTTGTTGTTGGTTTTCTTGATCCTGGCCATTCTTTCAGGAATGAGATGGTATCTCAGTGTGGTTTTAATTTGCATTTCTCTAATGACCAATGATGATGAGCATTTTTTCATGTATTTATTTGCCATTTGCATTTCTTCATCTGAGAATTGCGTATTCATCTCAGATGCCCATTTTTGGATTGGATCTTTGAATTTTGAAGGTCTGAGTTTTTTTAATTCTTTATATGTTTTAGACAAGAGTCCCTTGTCTGAGAGAGAGTTCACTAAAATCTTTTCCCAGTTTGTGGGTTTTCTTTTCACTATGCTGGAGATTTCTTTTGACATGCAAAAACTTTTTAATAAGAAGTGGTCCCAGTTATTGATTCTGGGAAGTATTTCCCGTGCAGTTTGAGTCCTATTCATGAATTCTCTACCTACTCCTATGTCTCCAAGGTTTCTACCCAATTTGTCTTCCAATAGATTTAGCGTTTCTGTTTTAATATTCAGATCTTTGACCCATTTAGATTTTAATTTAGTACATGGTGATAGACATGGGTCTAGCTTTAGTTTTTGGCAAATGGAGAGCCAGTTTTTCCAGCACCATTTATTAAAGAGACTGTCGTTCTTCCAGTGAACCTGCTTGGCTCCTTTATCGAAGATAAGGTGGTTGAGTGTGTTTGTAGTTGTGGTTGTATCTTCTAATCTATTCCATTGATCTTCAGCTCTGTTTTGATTCCAATACCATGTTGATTTTACTACTGTTGCTTTGTAGTATAATTTCAAGTCAGGGATTGTGATGCCTCCTGCTTTGTCTTTGCTGCTTAGAATTGCTTTTGCGATTCTAGGTCTCTTCTGGTTCCAGATGAAATTTAGGAGTGATTTCTCTAGATCTATAAGGTATGTTGATGGTATTTCTATTGGGATTGCATTGAATCTGTATAAGAGTTTTGGGAGAATGGCCATCTTCACAATGTTTGTTCTTCCTATCCATGAGCAAGGGATGTCTTTCCATTTTCTGAGATCATCTTCAATTTCCTTTTTCAGTGTAATATAGTTTTCACTGTATAAGTCTTTCACTTCTTTCGTAAGAGTAATTCCTAAATATTTCATTTTTTTGCTTGCTAATGTGAATAGTCCAGTTTCCCTTATTTCCCTCTCTGTGGTTTTGTTGTTTGTGTATAGGAATGCTATTGATTTCTGAGTATTGATTTTGTATCCAGCCACATTCCTGAATTTATTTATTGTATCTAAGAGTCTTTCAATGGAGCTTAGGGGGTCTTCTATGTAGAGTATCATGTCATCTGCAAACAATGACAACTTAACTTCTTCTTTTCCTATCTTTACCCCTTTTATTTCTCTCTCTTGCCTAATTGCTCTGGCTAGTACTTCCAGTACTATATTAAATAGGAGTGGTGATAAAGGACATCCTTGTCTTGTGCCTGATTTTAAAGTAAAGGCTTTCAATTTTTGGCCATTTAGTATGATGCTGGCTGTTGGTTTGTCATAAATGGCCTTTATTATATTGAGGTAAAGACCATCTATTCCAATTTTCTGTAGAGTTTTTATCATGAATAAATGTTGGACCTTATCGAAGGCTTTTTCTGCATCTATAGAAATGATCATGTGATTCTTATTTTTGGCTTTATTGATATGGTGAATTACATTTATTGATTTGCGTATATTGAACCATCCTTGCATTCCTGGGATGAATCCCACTTGGTCATGGTGTATAATCTTCTTGATGATTTGCTGGATCCTATTTGCCAATATTTTATTGAGGATTTTTGCATCTGTGTTCATTAGGGAGATCGGTCTATAGTTCTCTTTTTTAGTTGGGTCTTTCTCAGGTTTTGGTACTAGAGTGATATTTGCTTCCAGGAATGACTTAGGCAGGATTGCTTCCCTTTCAATTTCATTGAATAGTTTGAGGAGTGTCGGCATTAGGTCTTCTTTGTATTTCTTGTAGAATTCTGCAGTGAATCCATCTGGGCCTGGGCTCTTCTTGGTGGGTAAGGACTTAATTACATTTTCAATTTCAGTAACCGAGATTGGGTTATTCAACAGTTTTACATCCTCTTGATCTAGCTTTGGCACTTCATATGCTTCTAAGAAACTGTCTATTTCTTCTGTGTTATCAAACTTTTGAGAGTAGAGGTTTTCAAAATAGGTGTTGATGATCTTCTGTATTTCTATTGGGTCTGTAGTGACTTCTCCTTTTTCATTTCTTATTGCATGAATTTGAGCTTTTTCTTCCCTTTTTTTAATAAGGTTGGCTAGGGGCTTATCGATTTTATTTATTCTTTCAAAGAACCAACTCTTTGATTTGTTGATCCTTTGGATTGTTTTCTTAGTCTCTATTGCATTGATTTCTGCTCTGATTTTTATAATTTCCTCTCTTCTTTTGGCTTTGGGCTTGACTTGCTCTTCCTTTTCTAGCTGTTTGAGGTGTAGCCTCAAGTTATTTATTTGTATTCGTTCTGTTTTCCTGATGTGGGAACTCAGTGCAATAAATTTTCCTCTTAGAACGGCTTTCATTGTATCCCACAGATTCCGGTAAGTTGTATCTGCATTTTCATTTTCTTTTAGGTATTGTTTGATTTCTTCTTTAATTTCTTCTGTGACTCACTGATTACTCAAGAGTGTGTTATTCAGTTTCCATGTGTTTGTGGGATTTTTGCAGTATCTTTTATCATTAATTTCTAATTTCAGAGCGCTGTGATCCGATAACATGCAAGGGATGATTTCAGCTCTTTTGCACTTGTTTAAATATGTTCTATGAGCTAATATATGGTCTATTTTAGAAAATGATCCATGTACTGCTGAGAAGAATGTGTATTCTGATGTTGTTGGGTGGAACATTCTGTATATGTCTATCAAACCCATTTGTTCACAGGTATGATTCAGTTCTGTTATTTCTTTACTCATTTTCTGTCTGGTCGATCTGTCCCTTGGTGTCAATGGCGTATTAAGGTCTCCCGTTACAATTGTGTTACTGATAATTTGAGTTTTCATTTCTGTTAATAATTGTTTTATATAACTGGGCGCTCTGGAGTTTGGTGGGTATATATTTAAGATAGTTATCTCTTCCTCTTGGAGTTTTCCCCTTACGAGTATGTAGTGACCTTCTTTGTCCTTTATGGTCATTGTTGGTTTAAAGTTCACGTTGTCTGCAAACAGAATGGCTACTCCTGCCTTTTTTTGGATTCCTGCTGCATGAAGAATTGTTTTCCATCCTTTGACTTTCAGTCTGTGAGTATCCTTCTGGGTTAGATGGGTTTCCTGTAAACAGCATATGGTTGGATTTTGTTTCTTGATCCATTCTGCTAGTCTGTTTCTTTTGATTGGTGCATTGAGACCATTTACATTAATGGTTATTACTGTTAAATGTTGTTTAATTGTAGGATTCTTATCTCTCTGCTGTTGCATCTTTATCTTTCTGTTCTGTTTAATTATTTGCTTTGCTTAGTGGTTTTTTCCTTTGTGTATCTAAACTGTCTTTCAATATTTTTTGCAGGGTTGGTTTGGTGTTCATGAAGTTCTTCAGCTGTTCTTTGTCATGGAAGTATCGTATTTCACCATCTATTTTAAATGATAGTTTTGCAGGATATATCAGTCTAGGTTGGAAATCATTTTGCTTTAGGATCTGGAATACTTCACTCCATGCTCTTCTTGACTTTATTGTTTGTGATGAGAAGTCTGCTGTGATTCTGATAGGTTTTCCTTTATAAGTGATCTGTCTTTTCTCTCTGACAGCTTTTAATAATCTATTCTTGTGTTGGATTTCTGGGATGGTGATTATTATATGTCTGGGTGTAGTTTTATTTTGGTTATGACTATTTGGAGTTCTATATGCTTCACTGATCCTGATGTCAGTTTCTGATCTCATGCTTGGGAAGTTTTCAGCTATTGCTTCTCTAAATATCCTCTTGATATCCTTTATGTTGTCTCCTTCTTTTTCATTAATCCCTATCATTCTTATGTTATTCTTCTTTGTATCATCTTGCAGTTGTTGAATTGTTGTTTCCTGATTCCTTGTTATTTTTAAAAGATCTTTCCTTTCCTGTTCACTTGCTGCAATCCTGTCTTCAAGGTCTGAAATTCTATCTTCACTTTCATTAAGGCGGTTTTTACAACTTTCAGTGGAGTTTTTTATTTCCTGTATATCTCTGTGCATCTGCATTATGTATTCTGTTTGTTTCTTATATTGCTCGTCTAGGGATTCTATCTTTTTGTTTAATTCCTCCAATTTTTTATCTGTGTTTTCTTTAGATATATTTAGAATCTCTTTCATTTCTTTTATCATTTCTTCTTTTATCTGGGAAATTATTTCGAGTTTGAATTTCTTTAAAGCTTCCTGGAGTTGCTTGTCAACTTCAGTAGCTATTGTGTCTAATATATGAGGTGGATGGGATATATTTTCTTCTATATACATTGCTCCTAGGGTTTCCTGAGTTGGGCTGGAGGTTTGAGGTTGTAATTTGGTCTTTCGTTTTGTCATTTTCCTATATTTCTGTGTTTCAAGTGTTATTTGAAAGCCTCCTCAGGATCTGTTGAAAATCCCCTTCTATGTTTGCAGCTACTGAGACTCTGGCACCACTCTACCCCAGGCCATTGGGCCTGCAGAACCAATGGCCCTTCTCTGCTTGTTCAGAACTCCGCGGTTCCAGACAAGCTGGGCCTCAGGGACACTGTGCGCCCACCTGCCCCTTGGTAGATCCACAGCTCTTGGATCGCAGCCGGGTTAGGGTACTCACCACAGACCGCAGTGCCTCAGGAGCCTGTGATCCCTCCCTGCTTGCAGAGATATCCACAAACCTCCAGACAAAGGAAGGGCCTCCTGCGGGCACTCCGGATCTACCCCGCTCCTCCTCTGCACGCAGATGGCTATGCGTGGCTGGGCTCAGGCCGAGGTGCCTCAGGAACCCGGGACCCCTCCTCCTCCAGACAAAGGAAGGGGCCTCTGCAGGCAGCTCCAGATCCGCGCAGCTCCTCCTCCGCACACCGATGGCCAGGCGCGGCTGGGCACAGGCCGAGGTTCCTCAGGAACCCGGGACCCCTCCTCCTCCAGACAAAGGAAGGGGCCTTTGCAGGCGGCTCCGGATCCGCGCAGCTCCTCCTCCGCACACCAACGGCCAGGCGCGGCTGGGTACGGGCCGAGGTGCCCCAGGAACCCGGGACCCCTCCTCCTCCAGACAAAGGAAGGGGCCTCTGCAGGTGGCTCCGGATCCGCGCAGCTCCTCCTCCGCACACCGACGGCCAGGCGCGGCTGGGTACAGCCGAGGTGCCCCAGGAACCCGGGACCCCTCCTCCTCCAGACAAAGGAAGGGGCCTCTGCAGGCGGCTCCGGATCCGCGCAGCTCCTCCTCCGCACACCGACGGCCAGGCGCGGCTGGGTACGGGCCGAGGTGCAGTGCATTATTCTCAATCACTATGTTCTCTGAAATGTGAGAACTGAGATAATGAGTGGTGAAGTCTAGATTTAAGTCTGTGTGTACAAAAATGCACCAGCGGTCACTATGCAATGGCTTCCAGGAACCAATACCTCCAGTGGGTGTTCCTAATCTCAGGATTAAGACTTCCAGGACCCAGAGTGGACAATACTAAACAGGGAGAACCTCTTTGAATTATCATTTTTAAAAATAAAGTTGTTATTTCCAGACATGCGGTATGTTATCTTGTCTTTTCTCATTTTAAAAACCCTTCAAGTTTGTGTGGGATTATATTTACTTAGCTATTTATGTACTTGATACCATGATTTGCATCATGGAATTCTTTCAGGTGCAGCATTTGTGTTTTCTTGGTGTATACAGCATTGGCTACCTTGCAGGCAGTTCTCAATATGTAAAATAACTATGTTACATTAATAAAGCAGATTTTTATTTCCAAGGAACTCCTCCATCTTCTTAAGAACTTCTCGAGCTTCAGGACAAGGTCAAATCTTCAAGGTCAATTCTTTATGTAACATTTTAAAATTTTATTTAAAGAGAAAAAATGAAAACAGAAAAAAGGGTAGAAATAATACAGACTTTCAAAAAAATAAACAGTAAGAATTCACTAATTGATAGATTACATATTGTCATCTTAGAAATAGTTGTTCAACTTACAAAATTAAAGCATACAAAGTGGACATTCAAATAGTGAAACTGCAAACAATTCTGTTCAACAATCCAACAAAAACTTAGTAATATGGTCATCTATCTTACACACTTAAGCATACATGCAGTTATATCCTTTAGAGTACTTTCTTTTCCTCTCTTTTTTATAATAACAATTACACATTTTGGGTTTTATTACTCGTTCAGTTCTTATTACTTTTTTAAAGAGAATAAAACCAAATGTGAGAAAACAAAATAGAGTCAGTCAAAACAAAAGGATGGACATAGTACATGATGTAAAAATAAAATACAATGTGATCAGCAATGGTTACCACAATGCCTCTTGCTATCTTCAAAAGAATTGCCCTTATCATCAGGTATCATAAAATTGAACAAAACAGTACAGAACAAAACCAACAAAAATGAAACATTAGAGACATTACAGGACTCCAAAAGAAGTTAATAGTTAAAGCAGAAGCGGTATCCTAGTGAGTCTTATTGTCTTCAAAGTAGTTGCCTATATCCTCAGACTTTATACTAGCAAACAAAACAGAAGAGCGTAAAATCAGTCAAAACAAGACAGTGAAAGCAATACAGGGCTTCAAAATCAAGTTAATAGGGAATAAAAAATGGTTACCATAATATATCCAGCTATCTTTGGAATAGCTGTCCATACCATCAAATCTTCTAGACAAACTGGAACAGAATAAAACCAAACTAAACAGAACGATGGAAACAACATGAGTTTCAAATCATGATAAAAGATAAACAATGGCCACTGCCTTCCCTTTTTAGATGATTGCTCCCCTTTCACTTTCTTTTTATTTTATTTTGTTTTATTTATTTTTTAATAATTTTATTTAAAGAAAGACTAAACAAAACAGGTGGAAATAATACATACTTTCAAAGAAAAAATAAACAGTAATAAATCACTAGTTGATGTTTATATGTTTTCCACTTACGTATAATTGTTCAAGATACAAAAGTGGAATATATAAGTGGGAATTCAAACAGCGAGACTGCAAATAGCTCTGTTCAACTATCCAGCAAAAACTTTGCATCATGGTTACTAATCCTGTACATTTAAACATACATGCAGTTACCCATATCTTCACTTATGCTGAGATTAAACAAACCAAAGCCAGCTAAAATCACTCTGAACAAAGAATACTAGTATTGCTGGATTTCACATCATGACACTTCGGGATCAGCACTGGGTACTATAGTGTTTCTTTTTTTTTCGAAGTATTTCATTTCATCATGTATCATAAGGTCAGTTCTATAACTATTTATAGGTTGAGTCTTAACATGTATTTCTATCCTTTTTGTATTAGAGAGAGAAACAAAACAAAGCAAGACAGAACAAAGCATATTCCTATAGACACATAAAATGAAAGACATATAAAACCGCTGTACCATGTTTACTGTGTTGTCTCTTGTTATCTCTGATAGAATTGGCTACATCATCAGATATAATATAATTGAATATATCAGTATGTAAAAGTATTAATAGAAACACAACTTTGTAGATAGTGTAAAACTACAAAAACAGGTAGTAATCAAACCAGAATGGGTATCGTACTGAATCTTGTCATCTTTAGTGTACTTATCTATACTCTCAGACTTGATACTATCAATCATAGCAGTTTTGAATAAAATCTGTCAATAAACAGCAATCAAACAAACCAGATTTAACTAAGATCAGTCACGATAAAACAGTATAAGTTATACAGGACTCCAAATTAAGTTAATAGGAAGTTATAGATGATTACTGTGCTATATCCTGATATTTTTGGGATGGCTGTCTGTGCCCTCAGATCTAGTGCTTGTAGACAAACTGACAGAATAAGTTCAATCTAAGCAGAGCAGTGCAAGTAATATGGGTTTAATTCCTGATAGACTATTAACAATATCTTCTGCCATCTTTTTTAAGACTATTCCTCCCCCTTTTACTCCCCCAGGGTGTACTGTGCATTTTTGGGTCTCAACAACACCCTCTGTTTTAAATTGGGGGGTGGGGGGGACCTGCAATTTACCTAAGTGGCTCCAAACCTTCTCCCTCCTGAACTTGATCTCTGGTTGTATTCCTTTACTTATTAAAGCCTGTCTTTCTAATCTATCCACAAATACTAGTCTAGTTGCCCCTGTTACTCTCTGGTTCCCTGTCACATAGAGCATTGTTTACTTATATTTGATTTTCAGTCCATATACCCTTTTTCAGGTTAATTATATTTCCTATAAAGAGCATCTTGGGGGATCCTACCTCCTGATCTACTCTGCCTGTGATTCTTCTCTCTTTTTTTTTCTTTAATTTAGTGTATCAAGGCCATTTATATTAAAGATTATAACCAACC
The DNA here is from genome assembly GCF_034190915.1 of Cavia porcellus. Taxonomy (NCBI): domain Eukaryota; kingdom Metazoa; phylum Chordata; class Mammalia; order Rodentia; family Caviidae; genus Cavia; species Cavia porcellus. Next base: position 25,913,572 of record NW_026947487.1, on the reverse strand, counting down.
TTCTCAGCCTCATTTCTGTAGTGCTCCTTTTCTGTCATTAGTTTGTCTTCTTTATTTCATTTTCTGCTCCATTCTTAGAGGCCTCTCTGCCACTGTTCCTGGAATGTAACATTTTTGAAAGGTGGCTAAGATAGAATCACATACAATAAGATCACCATAAAATTGTGTGAAACATTGCAATTTAACCACTTACAAATCATCTATTTATTATACTACTTATCATATACTATTGTTTATTATATAATACTCAAGTCTTTAGTACATTTTACTAGATTACATGCAGAATATTTTCACTTTAAATGTAGCCCTGTTAATGTACCTCTCTATAATCCCTAAACCTTAGATTTTTCACCTTTTCTTCCTCTTATGTTTTTCAGATTTTTTTACAGGTACCACACCTCATACTGTTATATTTATCTTAACTCTCTCTCACCTCCTTAGGAAATGTTTCTTGTCTTATCAATTCCAGGATGTTTTAATGTATATATTAATATGATGCTGTTTCACACATCAAGGTTGTGTGCTTCTTGTGCAACCTTGCTTTTTCACCTAACAATGCACCCTTGTATCTCTGGCACTGGGCAAACACAGACACCTCCAACTCTTTCTTATAGTGTCACAATACAACCTTTAACGGTTTAGCTTACAGTTTTTCAATTTAACACTAGAGCAAAGTCCAAACACATTCCATAAAAAGTACACAGTCCAGTTTGAATTTTGATCTTTTTCCAGCATAGAGATACTTGATACAATATTTTCTGCAGATTCTGAGTAGCAGGCACAAGCACAGCTTCCAGACAGTCACACAACCAGGAGTGGGAAAACGGATACTTTACAGTGTATTGTGTTACTAAATTATGATATTTAGAAGATTAGAGGTATTAAATTCATTTTGACTTAAGGTATTGTGAGTCTTCAGTAGGTTTATTCAACATAAATCTATTCCAAGTTGAGAAGCATCTATATTCTTATTTGTGGATGTAACATAGTCTATATAATCAATTTTTCTGCTTATTTCCAGTAGTTTTTTATCATAAGTAATTTCACAGTGATTACCCTTGTAATTGTGTCATTTTATGTGTGTAATATATCTGTAGCTTGTATTCTTAGAAACAGGATATTGGAGTCCAAGAGGAAATGCCCTTGTAATTTTGATACCTACTGTTTCTTCCATAAGAGTGGCGCAATCCTAGTCTCTTTCCAGGAATGTGTAATATTATCTGTCCATTGTATCATAAGTAGTACATATTAACAACATCTTTATTTTTTGTCAGTCTAATAGATGATAAATGTATCCAGGTTCAATTTACAAACCTATTATGATGGGTTTGTTTTTTACATTTTTTGTACCAGGTAGATTTCTTTGTGTGTACTATTTATATGGCCTTGCCCATGTATTCATTCTTTTTGGGTTATCAGCCTATTTCAGTTCAATTTCTAGTAACTCTATATTAGAGTGATTAACTCTTTGATGTGACTTGTAGATATTTCCATAATCTGACTTTTATCTTTTGATTTTGTATGAGAAGTTTTGTTTTATTTTGGCCTTGTCTTGGTAATAGAGTTTTAATTTTATGTAGCCAAGTGATCAATACTTTCTTCTGGGGCTTTGATTCTGGATCATAGTTAGGAAACAGTTCTTCCAAGATAAAGCTTATAAAAACAAACCCAAGTGCTGTTCCAGCACTTCTCTGGTTTGAAGCTTCTATTATTTTGATGTACAGTCTACTATTTAAAGATCCAACTTTGTCTTTTTCCAAACAGCTACCATTTACTCCCACCATATTTGTTGAAATACTTTGTGTCATTCCACAGATCTCAAGTGTCTAAAATCCCATATGTATTTTAGGTCTATTTATATAATTTAAATTCTATTTGTTCACTGAACCATTTGTCTATTTTGCTATATGATTACATTTTTATTTCACATTTTTCTTATTTAAAAGAAGAAATGCAGCTTGGCACAAAGGAGTGTAACTTGTGTTTCAAATTAGCACGGAAAAAATTTTTGTCACTTGTCTTAGTAAAGTTTAATCTACTATCTAGATCTCACTTTTTAGCTTATGGTTGGCATATATATGATAGATCGCATTGCAGTAAAGAAACATTCTTTTGGAGCTTTGAGCTTTACACCACCTTCAGGGATCTTCTTTCTAGCAGGTGTAGGGTTTCCCTAGAGCAGGCTGGTACCTAACCTTAACTTTCAGAAGTCAGATTACAGGCCTCCAGCTCCATGCTGACAGTGCAATAGAGTCAACAATATATTCCATGTTCTTGTGCATGTACTAAAAGGCTGGAAACATAATCTTTCCTCAGCCCACTGAAGATAGGGAGCAAATCACACAAATGCTATTCAACAACATAACACCAGGAAGACCAGCCAGGGTGAAGAACATAAATCTGTAGGTGGGAGCCAGCTTGCTAACTGTGTGTATGTCAGCTCATGAAAAGCAGAAAATGGTTTAATCAATTTAATAGTTTAATATGTATGTTTGGAGGCTGTTCCTTGGAACCATTTATTTGAGACTTATTGCTCAAATCACATCAGTTGTAATACCCTCTAATTGGTGACACATCATTAGATTTCAATATAAAATATTTGAATACACAGGTGGCACCTTAGGTAGGAGAGAAGTGTAGGTGCTCAAATAGAAGACTATGCCTTTTAACTATTTTCTCTATTAATTGAAATCATTGCTTCTTTCTTAATGTCTTTGAGACTATGCTTAATACTAATAATGGTAACCCAACTTACTTGTTTCCTGTCATGTGCCTGGGCCATTTCTAGTGATGAATATCAATTGAATGTTGACCAAATAGGTCTGGTTACACAGAAACCTTAAAATTATGAATGAATCACCTTCAGTATGACCAAATGGATGTCTTAAAACTTGTCTGACTTCAAATCTTCAGACAACTAGAAGGATTCTTTTATATTGAGTATAAATTCTAATGTCAAAATATCACAATTCAACACAAAACTAAAATTAATTTGTGACCTCTGACCTTTCTTATTTGAAACATCAAATTCTGTGTCTGTACACTGAATCACTGTAAGACAATGACTTAAATATTTGTGGAAGACAGAAGATGAGCAAGAGAGAATCCTCTTTCCTTTATAGAAGTTTAAAGTATAATATCTTAATTATATTTTCTTTGTTCCTTACTCTACCAAAGTAACTACCAAAAAACATACGAAATTGTATTGCTATTGTCTGAAAAGATATAGTTCTCTTACTGTCAGTAGTACTAGAAGTACAATTAGACTGTCAAACATGACTTTTCTAATCAAAATTTAAGAAGCTATTTACAGGTAAATCAGCTTTTTAAGACAACAAATATAGCTTAAGCTAAATAAGATAATGAAGTTGAAGTCTCAATCTGTGTCTCCACATTCTCTGCCCTGCTATGAACAAAAGATAATATGTTTGACAACAGGTAATTGTTTTAATATGTAAATGTACCTTCTGTAAAACATGAGTAGAATCCTTTCGACATTTCAAGACTGCACATTTCCAATTTTTGTCATGCTGTCATTCCTGGAGATGCCCAAAAGCAACATTCTCAGTGACAGCTGACCGGAAAATAAGGAGCAAAGATTTGATTCATAAATTATGGGCTCTTCAGTCACTACCCAATTTTTACAAAATGTTAAAAATGGTTTATTTGCATTCAACATTAAAATGAAATCTTACACCTTTCTTCTGCCATCAGATGGTGTTATCATCATCCCCATTTTACAAATGCATAAACAGAAACCAAAAGGGCAAGAAATACACCTACTGCCCCACTGCTAGATGAAGTGGCAAGTTAGAATTAAAAGTAAATCATTAGGAAAAGGTAAAGGGGTGAAGTGATAATCAAGTAACAGAGTTAAACACCTAATGGAAACTTGTCATCTTGACAACCTGACAATATAGCAAAATCTCCAGAAATACTCCCTGATATTTAAATAGGTAAGAAAGTGGAGATTTCTTCACATTGTAATTCTTAAATTTAATCTTTTAAAGCTCTCATTAATATAAGAGAAATACTGAAAATTAAACTTTGAAATTCTTTCTTGTTTCCTTTAGAAGGAAACACCATTCGATATCCAGGTGACATTGTTCTAAAGATAAAATAATGAAAAAGGGAGGAAATGGGAATTTCTCCATGTCTTATCAGTAAGAATTATATTACATCATGAAATGTAATTGATTTATTACAAACAGAATATCAAAACCCTTTTGTAAATTCTAATATCATGTAACATAATTGGCCTAACTTATAGGTGCAGACTCTGAGGCCAAAAGAATAAAATTATTGGACTAAGGTCACATAGATATTTAATGGTAGACCTGGGGTTTCATGCAGCGTATCATAATTACAACGTCTGATTTTTTTTCTCCTTTATATTTCCCATATTCTTTCTTTAAGGAACTCCTCTTAGCAGCACCTAACTTGCAGATGTTGTATTTAATGATTAAATATTGTCAACTAAATTAAAATTTTCACCTATACCAGAAGATCCTACAAAAAAAGAGTTTTGAATTAGCATTGCGTGTGCCACCAATATGAGTGTGAAAATAGACAAAGTAAAAACTGGCATAAGGACTGACCATTTGAGAAAATGGCTAAATGGACCAACTAACTCTCTGAGCCTTGAAACTGTCAGTGACATCATTTTTTGGTCTTGATTGTTCTCAACTAAAATTAATAGACATTGAAGGAATTGCTGATCTAAGTATCTTTATTCTTAATCATTGGCCCCTGAAGACAGAAAACTCCTCATTTAAAAAGAAGATATCTAAAATGGCTCAAGTGGTGTGATTTGGTCCAGATCCATTTATGTTTTTTGAAGACTGAGGTATTCTAAGTCAAATGCACAAAGAAGACACATTATCTATGTTAGCATCAATATTTTGCAGCCAGGGATCCCTGAGTTTGCCCTTCTCAACATATCTAATTGTTAGATGAGAAAATCCCCAAATGTGTTGGAAAGAAGTACTAGAAAAAGGTTAAATCCTAAAGAGATGGACCCAATTTCTGACCCTACCCCCTTCCTATCCTTTCCTTGGGCACATTTCTTAATTTCAATGAACATCTTACCTAGGATGATGACATTTTCTGATCCCAAGACACTTTAGATTTTATTTATCTTGAGTTGATTAACAAGAACTTTGTATTTCTTTCTCAGAAGCTTCTCATTTTATATAACTTATACAGTGACTCTGTATCTTACTTCATCATTAAAACAGAGAGTTGAGCCAGGCGTGGTGACACGTGCCTGTAATGGCAGCACTCCAGGAGGCTGAGGCAGAAAGATTCCAAATTCTAGCACAGCCTGGACAACTGAGAGACTTAATGAACCTGTTTCAAAATTTAAAAAAAGAAAACAAAAAGGACTGGGATGGACCCCAGTGTGAATTCTGTGAGTTCCTTCCCTAGTATAAAAGCAAAAATTTTTTAAAGGGAACACCTGGGATTCATCATGCCAACTTCAAAATGTTTTTAAGAATTAAACAAACGTATGTGTGTGTATATATGTATAAAATGTATAAAAGTGAAATTTTAAAAATAAGAATTAAAATATCCAGTAAATGGATATAAGAATACTGAAAAATTAGGCCAGGTGTGGTGACTCACACCTGTAATCCCAACATTCAGGAGGCTGAAGCAGGAAGATCACTGTGAGGTCAAGGCCAGCCTGAACTATGTAATGAGGCCCTACCTTAAAAAAATAATGAAACATTGATGTTTTTGATATTTTAATGTAGGCTTCTCATTCCTGGATCCTCGATGGAATTCTTATAGTATGAATATATGATCTTTTTCCTAGTGCCCATATGTAACAGAAATAAATCTTATGGTCAAATAAATATATTTCAGAATACATGACATGATTGATTGAGCTTAAAACCATTTAAGATGTAAAGAAATATAACAATATAAATGCCACTTTTTCAAACCAAGGAGCATTGTGAATCTTTCTTTCTCTCCCACTAGAAGGTGGTATCATATAATATTCTGTCTGAATCACATATGAAAAAGCATTGACTGCTTCTCAAGCTGCAGAACCCTAGAGAATTATTCTGCTAGAATATCAGCTTGTGAAAATATCTCTACAGGATCATGGGACTTAGAAAGGAAGACCCTAGGTGACCCTTTAATTACCAACATTAGAACTCAAAGCTCTTGGAGACAGGGATTTTTCATTTTAATACTTAGGTAAGAGGGCTAAGATTATGGAACAGACTAAACTAATAATACGAATATTGTTTGTGAAACAGAAGAGGAGTAGAAAATTAGAAACTGTGCTTCTAAGGTGACAGCTCTAGAAGGTCTATTTGGAAGGAGGCAAAATGAACCCCTCATCTTTCTGACCTGGGCAGTAAAAACCTAGGTTTATGGCTTACCTGTTCACATCAGAAAGTAGTAATAGCCGTTATTTTCTGTGTAAGCAAACTGGTAACTATGTCCTCCTCTAAGTAATCATACAAATTGAATATTATTATCACACCAAGGGTTGAGTTAAGTCACATCACTATTCAGCTTATCAAATTAGAAAGGAGGGGTTTTGTATGTTCTAATAATCGTTTCATTAATATCAGACTAGTTAAGAACCAGGAATCTTCAGATTTGGATTCATAGTGTCCTCGTGCAGTTCTTTTTTTTTAATCTGATAGTCACATGCACACATGGCCCTGTATTTTAATGATTATCTTTGCTATTTTTTCACTAGCATACAGATGGCTCTTGAATGTGGCAGGTTATCACATAAGATACACACAGTATTATGGAGCAAAATTGCGACCATCATCTTGAAAGGAGCCATCATCTTGAATATTTTAAGCATTCTAAGGTTTTAAAATAAGCATTGTCATCACTTGAGTATGGGAATACAGTTCAGTACACTGTGTTAGCTCAGTATACTGAAGATTTTTTAAAGACAAGAGATAAAGGAATTTTGTACTAAATTTTAAAAGATCCGTAAGTGTTTTCATCTAACCAGGACCAATAGCGATTCTGTTGTTTTTCATGAGTTGTTCAAATGAAAGAAATGTTCAAAACTTATCTGTTTAATAGAATTTAATTTTGAGAATTTTAATTCAGATAACTAAAGAATGTCAGCTATACTCCAGTCAGTTCATAGTGGTCTCTTCCCACCAAAATCTCACAAATGCACACTAAAATTAGAGCCACAATCACTATACTTTAACAATAATGTTGTTTAGTACACATCAGTTTACAAACCTCTTTCACACTGTCTTACCCTTGCAATAACTTTGCAAGTTAAATATTACTATTTCTGTCTCAAAATAGTAGAAAGTAAAAATTAAAGGATACTATGATGCTCAAAGCTTAGTTGCCCAAGTTCTATGTGGCCACACTAAAACAACAGTACAAATTACCTAATTAAAAGACACCAGCCTTGGGATCAGAAAGTACGCTTTAGCGTCTGTTAATTGTGAGGTCTTAATTTACTTAAATTTCTTATTGCGATTTTCTCATCTCTAAAGTAAGGATTTTACTACCCACAATAATGTGGTATTACATTAAAGATGTAAGTAAAGGCTCTTGGACATTGCATGCACTTGGACGAAACATCCTTTATTTCTCATCATTTAATGCTATGCTGCCTGCCTTACATATCTAACTGCAGCAGTGCGAACTCCGGCATTTGAATTATGGTTCACCAAGATCACAGCTGATTTCACTCTGGCCTCTGTCTCCTTTATTCCAAATAGTAAATTTTCATTTCTCTGTCAATGGAAGTAATAGAGAATGGAACTTTTGGCAACCTTTACCTGGATAGTTATTAACTCAGGATTCTTTATGCAGAATTCATGACCTCCCCACCCTTCACTAATCAGGTTGTTTTATGTGGCCACACGGTTTCAAAACAACTTTCATATGTTTTTGTCTCTCAAGCAGTCCACAATTTGAGTATTCCTTCCTGTTTTTAATCTGAACTACTTGTATTACCACTCTGTCAGTACTGAAAAGGCAAAACATTCACATTCGTTTCATGTCTCCTCCCTAATTACCCAGATCCGATTAGGCACAAAGTCTTATCCTGCCAATTCTAACTTTGATCACCTCTCGTGTCTTTGAATACCCTTATATTTCTACCTTCCCTTTTGTCTTCAGACCCTTTGGTAACACAGCTAGACAGCTGTAAAACTTTGCAACTTTTTGTTCTGCCTCCATGGCCACTTCTTCTTGTTTAATACTAAATTAACTAGTGTTCAATATTTATTATCAACTTAATTTAAAATAAGGTATCTATCCAGGTGTGGTGGTATACATCTCCAGTCCCAGTACTTGAGAGACTAAGGCAGATTCCAGAGCCCATAAGTTTGAGGTCAGCCTAAGTTATAGCAAGTTCAAGACCAGCCTGAACTAAACAGCAAGATCTTGTCTCAAAAAAGAAAAACAGGTATAAGTCTTTTACAAAGGAAAGAAATGACTTTATTTCTACATATGGACTCTAATTACAAGACAGAGTAATCATCCTCAAAGTTTGCTTTCAGTCTCTTAATTTGTGTTATAAATTAACTCAACATTCAACACTGTGTAGTTCATTTAATAATGATACAATAGATGGTTCACCAGCAATGCAGGTACTGACAAGTGAAAGAGAATAGTTGACATAATTATCTTGCTAATTTGCGAAAAGACCAATAATTTTATACCACTCAGCTATCCTATCTCAAGCAATAAAAATCTCTTGTTAATTGTGACTAAAGTGGTTGATAATGCTCAAGAATGAGTGTTAGATGAATTCCAGATCTTCCACATATATTGACTTGTTCCTTTTAGGGTCACTGCCAAATCAAATGCATGTTGGGACTCTTTCCAGTAGCTCTATCAAGATCTTTTGAAAAATAATTTCAAGCCTATGTGTTAGAAAGCATTTTGACAAGTTGCTATGGCTTTGCTGTTATTCTGAACGTGCCATTTCTTTCACATTTCTCAAGTGGGAAAACACCAGAGATCTAACTGGTGATTTAGTGTTCACCTGTGCCAGAGAGAGGCTTCAATAGTTCATTAATGTAGGCTGATTCCCACTCCTGCTGCCTTTGATTCTAGTTTTAATGCAAGCTTCCTATCTGTGCGACTGTCATGGGCATAGCCCAGGCAAAGAGCTGGCAGCTGAGAAGTCAGAAAGTTATTTTTTAATCATGTATAAGCAGCCTCATTAGTTAGACCAAAAATTATAGTCAAAAAATGTAACCTCTTCCTCTCGCCCAAGTGACAGTCTTGAGTGTACTGTTTATAAGTGCTTGTCAGCACATGAGGATCTGTCCTGTTAAATATAAAATTAAAAGTGATTTTGTCTTTTGATCCCTTTTAGAAACTTACATTAAAATGCCTGTTTAGGAATTTTATATTAAGATTCTTTTTCTAGGAAAGCTCTTGGTGGTTTTGTATGAGCAACAGAGAGTTGTAGCACCTTTTGTGTTGATGGTAAATGACTCATAATGGTAGAAAACTAGAGAGGAAACAAAGTGAAGTGGTCAAAGCCAGGACACCTGGATTTTATGTATCAAAGACCCTGGTGATAAGGCACCGCCTTAGTAGTCTTCTGAAAGGAGCACTGATTCCCTCACTGGATAACCCAAGAAATAAAAAGTAACAGTGTCAAACAGGATGCTTTAAAAATCTATTTGTAGCTCTTGAATGGGAAAACACTGCCTGGAGTTCTGTTTTGTTTTTGTTTTTGTTTTTGTTTGTAACAGAAGAGAAGAAATAGTGTAGTACTGGGTGTATGTATGTATGTATTTTTGTTTTGTTTTGTTTCAAGTAGCTCAGTGAGGCGTAGGATTAGAGAAACTAGAAATGAGCTTAAGTCACTGCTAATTACAAAGAAAAGAAAAGCTTTTCTTTTTCTTTTCTTTTTTTTTTTTTTTTTTTTTTTTGAGCCAAACAGTAATATTGATTTGGGAAATGAAATAACACTGCAGTTTTACTGAATCAGGGCAGCTTTGAGCAGTGAGTGTCCTTCTAAAACAAAGAGAGAAGTTTCCTTCAGTGTGTCATATATTTTAATAGAATAATTTCACAGTAAATGTTTTCAAAGGCAGTTCATTGTCTGGGGAGAATAAACTGCAAACCCATTTTGATAGGTTGGTTAATTTAGGGTACTCTCAACTGAGAGATGTTGAAGGCTAGTTGACATCAGTAAATTATCCAAGTTTACTGGAATATTCTGTGGTTTACTCATTAACAAATGTGGGTGCAAGCTTCTCGCAATCTCCCAGCTCAGTTCTAGAAATCCATAGGCTTAATTTCTTCATTTACTTTTGCAGCACTAATCAACATGGCATGTCCTGATCTAGGCCTGTATAAGCAGGTTCCCGCTCAGCTCAACATCCATGAATCCTGGGCTTTAAAGTGGTTCACACCAAAGTGAATGGGTAGCTGGAGATGGATGAGGGGAAGTTTCAGCTCATCACATGTCAACACTAAGTAGATACTAAGAGACGGGCAAGATATGTACCACAGTGTTCTGAATTGGGTGCTGGAACACAGAAAGGACATTAGTAGAAAACTGGTAACATCTGTAATAGAGTTAATAGTATTTTATTAATGTTAGTCTCTTAGTTTTGACAAATGTTCCGTGTTAAGCAGTATGCTGACATGAGAGGAAGCTGAGTGAAAGATTCCTGGGAGCTCTTGAATTCTCTTTGCAATCTTTTTCTACATCAGAAATTATTGCATAATACAATGATAAGAAAAGGAAAAGGGAAGAACAACAGCTTTTGATTCTTCTTCAATCACTGGGTTATTAAAACTGTTCTTTGCTTCAGTTCATTTGCTGAAAAATGGAACTAGTAACAGAGTTCAGGTCTCGGGTATGATATTTTTTTTAAAAAAGGAAATTAGATAATGTAAGTGCATGCCTGACAGTGAGCATGGAGTAAACTCTTCAGGGGTCACTTGGAATTCCAGTGCTGGTCACACAAGGGTTATCCATGAAAGGAAAGACCGCATACATAAGCAGTGGTCTAAAGTACTGTGCCTTTCATACCACAAAGTCCTGTGTGAGTTTTCTAAATAACACAAAACCCAACTGGCTGCATGACATAAGTCAATTTTAATGGGGGAGTGTTAAATGAACAACAAAGCTGAACAAAATGCAGGTACATTTTGAATAGTGAGTTTTTATGTTTTCATAATATTTGTTTCAGTCGAGGCACAATATAAAAATTCAGCAGACAACAGAATGATTAAAGCAATGCAAACGCAATCTGAAAACTGAGTAGCTGATCTACCTAATTTCTATTTTTTGGATTGGACCAGTTTGAAACAAGAGAGAATTTGCAAACAATGTGTTCTCTCAAAATAAGGGACACGCCAACATTTAATGTTGGCATTAAACAACAGGTGCTTGGTTTTCTGAGTGGGTGAGTGTCCTCTAGTTTGGAAGTCACCACTTCCCAAACCAGAAGCTTCAGAGGCACCTCTGGCCCCCAAGGACTACACTACAAAGTGTTTAACAAGCTAACTGGCAGATGCTATGCTGTCAACTCTCTAAAGCGCCACCTCCTTTTGCAACGTAAAAACGGCCAGCCAGGGTCAGCTCAGAGCCCTTGTGGACAGGGAAAGGCACGATATTGGGGAAGGTGTGGAGGCACCAGTTCTCACCCTAAACTCTCCTCCCACCCAGGTTTGTACTTGGAGTTCAGATTCCAGGAACGGTTCTGCTTAATCAATTCTGCCACCTAGTGGACACTTTCCATCCAGCTACTTTTCTTTCAGGCTTTCTGATGTAATTGAGGGGCAGGTATTTGCTGCTCAGAACCTGGGGTGCCAGTTGGTAGTGGGTGGGGAAGAAGGGAAGAAAAATTGTAACCCTCCCATAAGAAAAGTAATCACTGGCTGTAAGAAAGGAGAGGTCCTGAAGCCTTACCTCCAGAAATCCAAGCAGGTAGGAGTCCTGCTGGGCTGTGTGGCTTCAGATCAGCAGAGAGAGCAGCAGGCACGCAGACCACCTGTTAAGCGAAAATCCAAAAATCTTCAAAGACCTTCCAGTGCCAAAAACCTGTGATGAAAATCCCCCTGGGTTTTAACCATCTTTGAAGGCAGCCCCTTGTTAACCCTGCCTCCTCCCTCCTCTGAGCTGGCTGTGCCCCCTTCTGAGCCCCAAGCTGATTTTTTTTTTTTTTTTTTGGAAGAAAAAGAAAGGTTATTTGTAGATATAGCGGGAAGATAGAGGATTACTCTTAGTTCGAAATCGCTTTCTAAAGTAACTTTCTTATGTCTTCAAACTTTGATATTATTGAATTACCGTGTACGTTACTCCTCAAATAAAGATAATGTGTCACAGTAATGAAGTAGAATGTTTTAACTGAGACTGCCACACCCTTTATATTGCTGTCCAACAAAAAGTAGAGATTTGGGGGATTTAATAATAAAGTTTAAAAAAATAATTATTTTTATCATTATTAAAGTATTTCAAGAGTACTGACTACATGATAAAAATGGAATACTCATTTGAAAATAAAAATGAAACTGTATTATAAACCAAAATTCTAGAATTGTCCACATTGCAAATAAACCTGGAACTGAACAGGAAATTCAGATGTTGTGTTGCCTTTGACATGAGAACAACCTGGAAGGTTTTCCCAAGAATCAGTGTATTGAGTGCAGCAAAAATTTGTATTTTTCCTGTTATAAAATAAAGACTGACAATTCTTTAAATATTTTATGAACTAGAGGTAATTGTAAATTAGGATATACCCTAGAAAATAATTATCATTTGTATTCTCACCTTCTGATTTACATATTGTTGGCACTTTTATTTTACACTAACCTTTTGATTGTTCCATTATTTAGGCATTTTTTTGGTTTTCTGCTCACTTTTCCTTGTGGTTATCAGTTCTTAATGAAGTTCATAATTTTTATTCTAAGCACATCCATTATTACTATTTAATCGACAAAATTATATATATTTATGTTGTACAACATGAGGCTTTGAAATATGTGTACATCGTGGAAGGGCTGGAGGGGCTAATTAACAAATGCACTTTCTTATCATTTATTTTTGGCCTGAACATTTATAGCTACTCTCTGTGGCTTCCAAATATTTAATACTTTGCTGCTAACCACAGTCACTATGTGGTTACAGAGCATTTCTTGAACTTTTTCCTCTTAAGTAAATTTTGTGTCTCCTGGCCAATATCTCCCCAGTCCCCTGCCAGGCTCTTGTAAACTCATCTTAAATTGGTATGTCCTTGTTGTTGTTTATCGTGTTTTCCCCTCGGGGGTCTTAGGCACTCCATGTTGTGGAAGAGTCCTTGTATTTGCTTTCACGGAATGCCCTAGAGATTCTGATGGTTTAGGTTCATATATTCCATTAATTTCTCTGTTTGGGAATCATACACAACATGGACGTATGAACTGGGACTTCAGGCTTTGATTTCTCCTGGGAGGTTTATTTATTCCTCTAGAGATAAGCTTTCTTAACTCTTTCTAGGGCTGCTCTGTAAGAAAAAAGGGCAACTTTTCCAGGCTCTTGTCTTTATAATCCACATTTGCAGGAAGCCCCGGATGTAACCTCCTTTTCCTCTGGGACCTATATTTGATTTCCAGTAGCCCTGAGACCAGAACCCTAACTCATGTGATTCCACTGTGTTACCCGCTTTGACTGTGCACCTAAGAACTATCCTGATTTTCTAATTTATCTTTATATTTTTTACTCAAACAATGGTGCTATATTTTATACAACATTTCATGAGTATCAGCAGGGACCTGCTTCATGGTAGGGCAGAATGTCATATTGCTGGAACTTGAGCATTTTCCTGTTTATGTAGTGTTTCACATAGTTGAAATACCACTCTTAATTCCTGTACCAAATTACTTTCTAAATTAGAGAAAAAAATAAGTCCTGTCATTCAACCCCTTCAAAGCTTCCAGGGTGAGATGATAAGTCCGGCTCCATCTGTCCTTCTTAAAGATATCCACACTGCCATCTGTTTCTAGCGTGTTTCGTATTATGGTATTGTGGCGATTGCTTTTTGATATTTATTAAGAATCATTACGATGTCAAAATACAAATATCTATAAATAATATACTTAATATGCTTATATATGACATTTACCACAAATTGTAGACTGTGACATTAAAGTTCACAGAGTAAATATTTTAAATCTGAAAACTCCTTTAGAAACCATCTCACTGTAACTATCAGTTAAGAATGTCCTAAGGTCTGAATTATCTCTACCAATGGCTCTAAGACAATGAGTCCAATGTTGGAATTTAACCTCATATTCTAATGTTAAAATGGGTATCCAGGTAATCTTCTCTTTAGACTTATTAATTAAGGAGATTATTCAGGGGTTGTGGACAAACTGCCCATGTAATATAACTTTTGTCTTAATTTTATAATTTGTTAGATTCTATTCATGTTATAATTCCATAATTAAGCAATTATGAAACAAGTTAAAACAATTCCACAATTTGTTTTTTTTTTTTTTCATTTCAGCATCATAGAATCATGTGTCATGCCAACTGAGAGTATTTACAAATGAATGCAGGTCATTCTACATCTTGCAAATGTTTTAACCACATTTTATCATTTTTAAAGTTCTAAATATGTGGATCAAATAAATTATGTCATTATTTTTAAGTTTTAATTTTGTGTCACTTGTCTTTCTTTGTTTAATCAAATTTGTTTGTTCCCACATAGCTTTCACTAGAAAATATAATCTCACACAGATGGTCTGACAAGTAAAACCAGTGTGTTTCTTTGGAATAGTTACTTTAACTTCAGATCTCTGAAACAGATCATGAATCACAGAAAGAGAAAATTTTAGTCACAAAGATTTCTATATTGTTACAATTTCTCTTTTCTACAAATGACTTAGTTTTTGGGTACTCTAAAGTTAATTTAAAACTTTTATTGCCAACTTTCTTCTCTATGGACAAGTGTAATACCTGTATACATCTTCCTAATATGTCAGAAACGCAGATATAACACTAGCAACAAGATTTGAATAGATTGATTCTTAATTCTGAATATCTATCATGAATACATAAACAATGATTTTCCCAAGGGTCAATGCTAATACTGGGCTAGACTGACAATCTAAAATTCATTTGGTATTTAGATTAGGACAGATATTAGTTCCTCCCACAAACATTCACCCCCTGGCAGGCATTTGAATTTACACTCATTCAAGAGGTGATATTTTGGATGTGATGTTTTAAAACCTGACACGAACATTAGATAACTAATATGTGAAAAGGCACATTGATATTAAAATGCTACAGGAGGTCTGGCTCTCTAAGCTTTGCTTTTAGAGAGTAGTACATGCCAGATGTTTCAGAGAAAAGCATACAATCCACATTATGTGCCTAATTGCACAGCATTATAACACAGGGGTGGGGATTTTTTCTTTCCCTGACCGCAGCTGGTGATAATAATATGCCCTGGAGCATGAAAGAATCAGGCACCTTCAACGTAGGGCACCTTTTTGTTGTGTTTCTTTGGGAAGAGCAGAGAATAGTTTTAGCTTCAAAATCTTAACATACATGACTGATAGCAAAGACTGCCAATAAAATAGTTTCTATGAATGTGTATCAATATTTTCAACAAATAGCCTCAGCACTATTGTGGGGAACTGGAGGAAGAGGAACCTGGTGGTGAGTCCTGCTACAGCAGGTCTGGCTGCTGGTGTGTCTGAGGAGTTACGGCTACAGCTCCAGGAAGTCCCCAGCGTTAATGAGAGTCTTGTCTGCACAAAACGCATTGCAGAACTGAGCTGGTTTCAATAAGCTGCTTTTCTTCCACTGTGTCAGAAGCTGGTCACATAAAGGAAGGAATGGAGGAGTGAAAAGTGTTACAAGGAAGACTCATGTGGGGTACTTTAAAATTTACATCCACCTTTGCTTAGCTAAATGTCATCTTTCAGCCTTGCTAGCTTCTACATTCCTACCTAAACAAATAGTATTTCCATTTCAGGTAGAGTTAATACATAGCCTAAAGATCTATGAACACTATGCACACAGTTTTGCAATGTAAATAGTTTGAAAATATTCTTCATTGACTCTTCTTATTGATATCTATCACACAGGAGGTCAACTAGGCAAGTCAATCTTTAGAACAAGTTACAATCCATGTGCTATATTCGGACTTTGTATAGAATAACATCTGTTTCTAAAAAGGAACTGAACAAATATAAAAACAAGTTTATTAAATGCAATTCTTTTCTTTAAAGAGGTATTTTTATATGCTAAGTTCACTTAGGCAAATGTGCAACTCTTAGAAACTCAAAATTACCAATCTTTATTCGTCTAATGAGAGCTGCTTTGAATTTAAAGAGAATATTATAGAGTGATTAAATGACTTTCCTTTTAGTTTTTTTTCATAAAGTCATTTTGGTTCAAAAATTATTGATCTCTGTGACATTATTCATGCCGTCATACAACAACTGATCCGCATGGCCTATATCCCTGAGATACGTCTTTACCTGTTACTAGCTTCCATACTTCTGTTGCTCCTTCTCAACCTTTATATTCTCTAAGTTCTTTTTATCTTGTATCAAGAAATCTCTAATTTGTATTTTACTTTTTAATTTAAAAATTTACTATGCAGTCATACACACACATACATATACACATATACTTCCTATGTGGCAAACTAATTTTTTAGCAACAGAAACAATCTTTTTATAATGGAAACAATAGTTTTGTATAATACTGCCACCTAATGGTGTCCGGGATTCTTATTTTATGAACCTTTTTAGTATTTAATTAAATAATCCTTTTAAATGGAAAAATAAAGACGATACTTAAAACATTATCAGAACCTAGAACTTTAACAATAGATAGCACAAAGAATAATCACTTTTTAGTGCTTTAAATTGTCTGTATATTTAAATAGTGAATCCTGTATTATATATTTTATATCAAACCTTTTACTTTTGTAACTTGTTCTCTTTACTATATTTCTGAGCTTAAGACTTCCAGTAACCGTCAATTTATCTAGTGGCTTTGCAATTCATAAGTAGCAGACAAGTTTATTTTTTTATTTGTGTACAATTTTTTGAGGTTCACACTGAGGTGGTCTTGATGGGTATTTATTTCTTCTTACAAGGCCAAGCTGCATTGACTTCAGAGCTTGGATCATATTTTACATTTGTTATTAAGCCTCAGTCTTATGAAGAGAAAATACAAGGCCTCTCATTTGCTCAGATTCTACTCTTGTAGCTGCTATTATCCTTATGTACCATGGGCTGAGATATGTAATTCTCTGAACTTCATTTGTTTCATTCTTGATTGAAAGAATAGATTAGCCAATTTCTAATACTCTTTATAGTTTCAAAAGCATGCTGCTGTAGTGCCTTATCCAGTTAAATGCACACATGATCATAGTTTCATGTGATGGCATGGTCCAAAAATATTTGCAGTTTTAGCTGTGTATCTAAAGTTATTTGACACAGCTAGAGGTGGAAAATTGTGATGGCTTATTAAGTAAATCAATTCCACCTGGCTATTAAGAACTCTGATGTTCACATAAATTAATCTAGTCTATCATGTTATCTGAAAAATAAGCAATTACAACAATTTTTAACTAAGAAGTAAAATAATATGCGCAAAAGCTTTGTATAGTCCAAATATTCAAGATTATGTGGTTCACATGTATGGCTATGTTTACATGATATGAACGAAAAAACAAAGAAGCATCCTATTTATTCTTACATACTCTTTTTTAGTAGGACTTTAGTCTAAGTCTCTACCACTGCAAAAAAAAAAAAAAAAAAAAAAACAGGGAGAAGAATACTATACAGTCAGAGACAATAATGCATTAACAGAATGTCAAATCAAAATCAGAAAAGCTCATTAAATCTCATGGAGACTGTAGTTACCTAATTCACAATAGTGAGTACAACTTGGAAAAACACTGACAAAACTATCTTTAATTTTCTAAAATACCTAATTAAAAGGCTTCTCTCCTTAAAAGGGAACTAGATATTTCTATACTCATCTTTAGAAATCATGATTTTTATAGTCCTTTATGGATAAAATTGTCTCTTAATACCATTTGCATCTCTTCCATTAAAGCCTAAAATGGAGAAAATATGACTGCCTCACCTTGAAAATTCTGACCCAGGGGAGTCCAGAAGATTTTTTTTAAAAATACAGTAGCTTGCAAACTTTGAGCTGACGGTAAAAAACATGTTCAGATACTCTCCTGCTTTGGCTGTCTCCTCCTTCCCTCACTTCCTCTGTCATTTCCATTCTACTTTCTTCTCTCTTTTTCTTTTATTTTCCTTTACCTTTTCTTAATTTTCAGTAATGGCACAAAAACATGGAAGAGTTTTAACCAAAACATAAAATAAGAAAGGCCCATGCATTTAGTCCTGTCTGCCAGAAATTTAGCTAAGGATGAACTGGAAAGAAATAATCAATCATTCTATGACGCTGTATACATCATAAACGCTTGTGTATTTATAGTGAAATAAAAATGTTTACTGCCTGTCTGGGTGCATTTCCCAGAAACAGAGAAGCCAGCCTCTAACTGAGAGTGCTAGGAATGTTATCTGATACTTCAGAGAAAAAAGCAGTATGTTTTGCAAAAGTACAAGTAATAAAGTACTTGAGTAAGTTCTAAAGGAAGAAAAGAGTGCCAAAGAAGAAGTAGCAGCTTACAATCATTAAGAAGATTTAGGTTATGACCAGAGCCCAGTTTGCACACCAAAGGAAGAGAAAGTCCCAGAATGGAAAGATTAAAGTATCGCAGAATTTGGCAGTCATTAAAAGCCCAGTTTTGCGTTCCTCGGGTGTTTGTATGTCCTATTGTGCTTTTCTGACCTAGATTAGTCTAGTTACTCAGAGCACAGCAGTATAGCTTAGCGATAACGTTGCCCCATGGCTTAATTTCCCAATTAAACTTAAACAAATTTCTCAAATGCTCGTAAAACCGTTGGTGGCAAGATCAGTGCACCTGAATATTTAATTATTTGAACGTCAGTCTGAGACATAGATAATTGGCAGCTAATAGAAAATGTCTAGGACCTGAAAACAAAAGATTCTTCTATGGCTAATCAGAGAATAGGTGAATAAATGTACTAAAATAGAGATAATTGTTTGTTTTATCTTGAACAAGTAGAAAGACACTAGAAAAATATTTTAAAAGAATAAAGAAGGAAAAACATCTCTGAATTGTAATTATAGCCTAGATACTGGACTTTGGCTGTTGTTAAATAATAGAATTATTATTAAGAGATTATCTGTGTATGTCTCCAAACTAAATGGCAATATAAAACAGAAAACGCTAGGGTTAGCCTAACTGAATATATTCTCCCTTTCTTTGGCTGTAATGTTTCAAAACATTCATAAATATGAAGCTAAGTCAAATAACATATATCTCAGATAACGTTTTACAAAATAGAAATTAATCTAGAGGCCCTCATAAATCAACTTAATTGCATACCTAGTGAAATAGCTTGATATTTGGCCGAAGATGATAAACCAAAGGTGGTGATAAAAGAGTTACAGAGAAGGAGAGAGCCCACTGGGAAGCCCAGGGAATTAGTCCTGGGATCAGTTTTACTTTACATCTTAATTACTGATTTCAAAGAAAGGCTAAACTGCACATTAACTAATTTACAGATGGTCCTAAATTGGCAAACATTGGGAATTGCAGATTAAAAATCCAAAGGGGCTTTCGGAGGTTAGAAATAGGAATCAGTAAAATTCAATACTTTAAGTAATATTAACAAGGATGATGATGGCTATAAAGCAAAAATTTATTTACTTTTTTTGAAAGAGGCAACCCCAAGAAGGATGTTCTTCAAGATACTGAGTCAGAAACCTTAATGTGCAGAAGTAAATTCAGACTGGATCAAACACCAATATAGTTGCAGCTGAAAGAATAAGAATGAGGTACTCTAAAACTAATACAAAGATATTTCCTTTGATCTCAAATCAGCTAAGCACACTTTTCCTAAGGCTGAAAAATATGATCAGTGGTCCATTGATGCTGTGTTAATTTCCACTGTATCACGCAACTCCTCAAGTAGTAACCTCTATATCTTACCCTCTTGGAGCCCAGAGAGTCCTTAATTAGGCATTCTAAACTACACTATATCTCTGAGAAATAAAAGACAATGTGATTGGCAAATCTGTTTGCCCTCCTATCTTCCACAAAACACCGGTGGGAATGGGAGTGAGATGGGTTGTGTATAAAGTATAAAACGATACACTCCAAATCACTGGAGAAATCGATGATGGCTGGGACAGATTATTATTAACATCCAGACATTTCAAAAAATTTTCAGAAAGCCGGAGAGAATACAAGTGGATCTTTAAATAAAACAAGATATAATGTGAGAAAGGGACTTTATGATGCCAGGGAATTAGAAAGATCTGCCTAGTAGAATTCACAAGAGTCTGAGTTCAGAGTTAGAAGGTAACCAGTGTGAGAGAGGGAAATGAAATTGAAGCAGAGTCAAGAAAAGGTTTTCATGAACCACTGCATGTTTCTGTGTGTCTGACCCCTAACTCCTGGGAGGTTGCATTCCCTCCAGGGATGACTTTGATACTTCCCAACCAGTGAAAGCACTCCTCATCCTGAAATTTAGAGGACTGGTTCTCTACCTCTTCCCCTAAAGTAAAACCTCTTAGTTCTAATGCTAAAAGAGAAAGCTTGCTCAGGTGGCAAAAAAGGAAGAAAAAAACTGTGACCACTGAGCCTTCCTCCCACTGATATGCAAAGCTGAGCAGGAACCAAAACTATTTATGTAGCCTGGCTCAGCCTCACACAGGGATGCCGATTGTAATTCCCTGGGACAGTGAAACTTTTAGATGAAAACACAAAGAGAAGGAATAGACCTCAGATCCTCCTTCCCTTCAGGATGGGTAACCAACCTTTGTCAGGCAATAGCAGAAAAAAGAATAAAACCATAGCATTAGACCCTAAAGAAGATACAGATATTCAAAAGAATAATTTTAAAGAGATCAGGACATAATAGGTTCATGTCAGTAACAAGAGGGAAAACAGGTACAATAAATATAGTCAACCCAAGTTAAAAAGTAAGACAATTAAAAACCTCAAGGAAAGCAAATAGAAAATTTCTGTCATGAAATTCATTGTCTAGATAAAAAACAAATTAAATGTGTACTAAACTTAATAACTGATGAAATATTTTAAAACAATAAAGTTTACTTTAAAAACATTTTTTCAGAATGATCAAGGAATGAAGGTGATGCCTAGAAAGGGGAAACTGATTTGGATGAAAACTGGACACAGCATTGCATGAGTGAAATATTAGCTATAATTCTCAAATCTTATGATCAATGTGTTATCAAAACCAGAATGACTGCTGAAAGCCTGGAGATGAATGCAACTCTAGTTTCTTTGAATTCTTACTGCAGGCTGCAAAGGATCCTCGGATACCCTCAAGCATCACAATGAACATGGCAGACAGATAGCAGCAGCTATAGAGGCTCTCTGAGAGACCCAGCTTAGAATCCAGAAATGGTGCAGAGTGAGGAATCCTAAGGAAAAGGAGATATACCCTGCTGACCCAGGAACGAACTGGGCTGAGAGAAACCAACTGGGAATGCAATCCTGGTGCTATAACAGGAACAGATAAAGCCTCAGCATGGAAGCTGGAGCCCACGCCATTGGAAGCCCCGATTTGGGTTACCTGCCACCGCTATTGTGTCTGAATCAGCTTGGCAGGGAGAGAGAAGTTCAAAAGCACTGAGAACGGGAATCGGTGAACAGAGTTGAGAGCGGGATGGGTAGGGAGCCGTGCATCGACCTGCGGTGAGTGAGGGAAACTGGGACTCTTCCATGGCCTAGGAGGCTCCAACAGAGGACATTCAGGGACTGGGCAGACTTGCTGGAACAGGGCACTGTAGTGACTTCAGTTACATATCCCCCTCTCAAGTGGGATTGGTGAGCAGTGCCTAGCCTATGTGACACTGCTGGCTGAGACCCAATAGGCTAGCACAACCCAGGTCCCAGCGCCCAGAGGTGCACCCTACCAGTGAAGCCTTCAGTAGGTTGACCTGGAGGGGTGGGCCCCACATAGGCTGCCCAGTCCGTAACTCCCTGGTGCCGCTACAGTGGGCGGGAACTCCTAGCTGGCGCCATGCAATCAGACTGTGGCCGACAGGGAAGGAAGCTGGGACTCCTATAAATGCTTGTATATAAGGAACAAAGAATATGGGAAGAGGGAGCAACAAGAAAGGCTCCTTGGCCCCCAATCCTGAGAAACAGGCAATAGCAGACACGGCACCAATAGACATAAAGAACTATCTCTGGAGCCTCATAGACGAGTTCAGGAATGAAGTTATCAATGACCTGAAGCAAGACATAAGCATAATAGTTAGAGAAATGCTAAGCATCACCCAAGAAAAAACAGATGGTGGAATGGAAGAACAGAAAAAAAGGGGAGAATTATTTGATGGAGAAAATAGAGAAAACATAGAATATGTGAAGCCGGTTCAAAGAGATTACCAGGAAACTAAAAACTCTATTGAAACTGGCATAACAGCTTGAAAGAAACTAAGGATAGATTATCTGAACTGGAGGGCAGATTTGTAATATGGGAGGATGAAATGAAAAACTTCTTAAAAATAACAAAGAAACAAACAGCAATAATACAAAGACTAGAAGATGATAGGATCTATAACTTAAGAATTAAGAACATAAAAGAAGAGATAGGAACACAAACAAATGAACTACAAAAGCTACTCGCAGAAATAATCCAGGAGAATTTTCCTAATTTAGCAAAAGGTAAAGATACTCGGATGTATGAGGCATACAGGACCCCAGCCACCTACAACCCAAACAGAGCTACACCCAGGCATATAATAATCAAAATACCAGAAATCCAGTATAAGAACAGAATATTAAAAGCCGTCAGAGACAAGAAACAGATCACTTGCAAGGGAACACCCATCAGAATTACAGGAGACTTATTAGGCACAAACCATCAAATCATGAAGAGCGTGGGGGGAAATAATTCAAGCTTTGAAAGATAATAACCTCCAGCCAAGACTGATATATCCTGCACAACTATCCCTGGAAATTGATGGAAAAACGAAGTGCTTCCAGGATAAAGAGGAACTAGGGGAATATGCAACCACCAATTCAACTCTACAGAGAATACTGCAGGATATTCTAAAAAAGAAAAATACGAAGAATCCAGAAATAGTGGCAGAGAGGCCACAATGAATGGAGCAGAAACAAAATGAAGAAGACAAACTGACAACTAATGACAGAAAAAGAGCTCAACAGAAATGAGGCAGCTAAGATTGGATGATAGGAACAGCTATTTTGGAGAAAACGATGTCATAATAGGTAATGCTGATTTAATATCATTTTGCTTTGAAGTCCCATCAAGCTTTTGTTCTTCTGTCTCCATAGGTCTTAACATGTTATATCTTATTGGGTTTTATTATATGTGATAATATAAACAAAAACTTTTATAGACAAGGAGATTATACAGAAACCATTGTTTATTTTCTGTTAGTTGATTCTAAATACCCTGTAATACTGTCATTCTCTGAATGGTTTTACATTGTTTTGATATATCTGATGCTACAGTATATGAAGTTATACTCAAAGATTTCAAGGAAAGAGACAATATGGTAACTACTTTTATGTTGGGATTATCTTGTGGTGAAACACTATCTTGCTTGAATGGTTATGTTTTGGTCTGCACTGTTTTGTTGTTATGCCCTCTTTTATCTCAATCTCCATTTTATTACTTACTTTTTAAATTTTTATCCTCTTAATTAAGGGAAAAATAAATAGAAAAATAGCAGGATATATTTATAGTAACCCATTTTGATTTTCTATTAACTTGATTTGAAGCCCTGTATTGCTCTCACCATCTTGTTTTGACTGATGTTCCTCCTTCTGTTTTGCTTGACAGTACCAGGTTTGAAAGTTTAGGCAACAGCTGTGAAGATAGTGGGATTCATTATGGTGCCCATTCTGGTTGACTATTATGTACTTTTGAAGACCTGTAATGTCTCCAATGTTTTGGTTTTGTTGGTTTCATTCTTTACTGTTTTGTTCAATTTTATTATAACTGATGATATAGGCAATTATATCTGAGATAGCGGGAAGCCTTATGGTAACCATTGTTGATCACCTTGTATTATGTTTTTACATTATCTATTATGTCCATCCTTTTGATTTGACCGACTCTGTTCTGTTATGTCACATTTGGTTTTACTCTCTTCCAAAAAAGTAATAAGAACTGTAGGAGTAATAAAACCCAAAATGTGTAACAGTCATTGTACAAAAGAGAGGAAAAGAAAGTGCTCTAAATGATATAACTGCATGTATATTTAAGTGTATAAGATAGACAACGATATTACTGAGTTTTGTTGGATCATTGAACGGAACTGTTTGCAGTCTCACTGTTTGAATGTCCACTTTATATGCTTTAATTTTGTAACTTGAACAAATATTTCTAAGATGACAATATGTAATCCATTAACTAGTGATTTCCTACTTTTATTTTTTTTCTGAAATTCTGTATAACTCGTATCCTTTTTTTTTCTTTTTCTCCCTAAATAAAATTTTAAAAAATTAAAAAAAAAAAAAAACAGAATGACTTGGTTAGCATTGCTGGAAGAGTTGTAAATGTTGATAATCTGTAAATTAATGTTAATAATCTGGCTGCAGATTGAGGGGGGGAAAACCTTGTGAAGAGAGGGGCCAGAGCTTCTCTCGATACTGGAGTTTTATGATGAAAGCCCCAGTTCCGGGGTCTCAGAGGACCAGGCTCAGCCACGGGTACCTAAGTGCCAATTACGGTGGCAAGCAGCAATGAAGAGCGACAAAGAGCTTTAATCAGCATGGCCATGCAGAGAAGAACAGATTTGGAGACTCAAACTCTGTTGTCAAGGGGCTGGCAGAAGCTTAAATCCAAGAGTTGAGGATTTTCATGGCTGGAGGGTTTTAATAGCTAGGAGGGCAGGTAAACTTGGTCAAGCCTTTATATATCTCAAGACTGGATCTTTGGGATGAATCTGAAGTCTTTACGGCTTGAGAAGTTATCATGAGATGATGTTGCTTTGACTTTGGGGGAAGAGGACAAGGAGAGGCCTTAGTTCCTGTCACGGAGTAATTTCTCCCACTGGGTGGGAAGTGACCTCGTCATGGGTTTGTACATCTTCAAGGCTCTCTTTTTCCTGCAATTCAAGGAACTGAATGCAGGTTTAAAACAATAATGGGAGACTTCTGGAGATCTGGAACAAAGTGTTACGAAAGCTGCCAACTGGATGTTCCTACACATCTTGAGAATAACTTAGTTGCTCTTACCTTGAAGTTTGGGGTTGATAAGCCTTGCATTACCACACGTCCACACTCGATTGCTGTGGGTTGCTTGTCTCCTTAACTGGTGTTCAGGGAAGGTGGCTGAGCCTACCCACAGCACAAAACTTTAAAGTAATAAAGACAGATACAAAATTAAAAAGTGGCGAGCTTTATCTTGTTTTGATTACCTGCTGAGCTTTCCTGGCCCAGCCCCAAGTCTCAGTTATACCCATGCCTTCATCTCACAAAAGGGGAGGTGAGGAGTACTGCCAAAAGTCGACAGAAAAATAAAAGGAGTCACAGAGTATTACTACAAACTACAAAAATAGTTCACAAAACCTATTATTTCACAAAACCTAAATTAAAAATATAATATTTAAGAAAATGACATAGAATACAACAAATCTTCATATTGTAAATTGTGAAAGTAAGAGAGATTTTAGAAATTTTATTGGTTAAGAAATAAAGGTGAGAGGACGTCATTTAGAATTATGTTACCCCATAATTGTTACCCCAAACTAAACACAGTTAAGAGACTGCGCAGCATGTGGTCTTAAGCATCTGAGCTGAGGACTACCTCACTCTCTAGAACAGCTGCAGGGCCGCAGCAGCAGAGGAGGCAGCTGGGGTCAGGGCCTGACTCCTCGGCGGGGGCGGGTGGACCCCCAAGTGACACAGCACAGGAGCAGCAAGGAGCAGCCTGGGCTCAGATACCTGAGTGTCCCTCCGGTGTCTGCCACAGACAGTGATGGAATCTGGAGAGAGAATGGCAGCAGCAGGCAGAGATCAAAATCTAAATAAGTCAGAAAGCTCATCAGTCATTTCTCAAGTCAAATTTCAGAAGTGTAAATTTTGAAGCTGGACTGTTGAACTAAATCCTTTAATATAAAACCCAATGTTGGTCTGAATTCTAGAAAATCGTATTTCCAAAAGAGTTTATATGTTTTAATTTATAGGTCAGACTTTCTCAGAGGTCAGAACTGGAAGATCTCTTTAAAGGAGCAAGTTGATGTTATATTTAGCTGTTTATTTCCCGGATAAACACGCTGAAGGTTTACATACAAAACCTGTACTTCCCACTTTTGGCCGGCAAGGGGCGTTGTAAGAACTCTTAAGCCTTTCCACTAACCCTGGTAAAAAGAGACTAAAAAGAAATAGAGAAAGTACGGATTTACATTAATCCGTTTCCTGCTGTCACAACCTTACCTGCAGCAGGGCAGGATTGTCTCGGAGAGTTTGCCAGTATTATCCGTATTTCCAAAAAAAAACCTTTAAAAAATTTTGTTGTGTAAAGATGGTCTTAAATTTTTTCCGACTTTTTTCTAAATAAAATTTGTGACTGTAGACAGACTTATTTTCTACCTCTTTTCTATTTCTGACATAAACATCCAGCAACATGTTTCCTTTGTCTGAACCTGTAATACTCTGTTCTGAAGAATCTGACTTCTTCCCTTCACCTTCCTGTTCTTCAAACTATCCTACACTTTCCCAGCAGCCACTTCAGATGTCAACCAATTTGGGGTGATTACTCAGGAGGGACTATTCTTTGTGGTTAAGAAGGCGACATTATCACATATGTTGAATATCTTAACCCCTAACCCTGGAGTTTTCTTGAAGCAATTTCTTTCTCTATCTAGTTCATAAGAAAGGTACCTGAATTCTATGTAAATTTTGTTTTTTTTTATGCTACTTAAGCTTTTAAGTGGGCAAAATATGAAAAAAAAAGATCGGTCTACTCTAAGATGCTGAGAAAATATGCATTTAAACTAAGAATGAGTTTAAAAAAAATTTTTTTTGGTTTTTATTTTTCTATCTTTTTTTCTTTCCCTGTTTGTTCTTTGATGCCATTAAACTAAATCCGATCAGAGTATCATCTTTTTCTTTGATTCTCAGGTGGTAAAGTGCTTAAACTCTTCGGCATTTTGATTCAAATACGTTCCTGAATTTCATAAATCTGATCCAGAAAGTTGCATTTTGTTTGCCTTTTGTCCCCAGGGAAGCATGGATTATCTTATTGTTGCACACATAGGTACGTAGAGAAACATCTTTATTGATAGCTACACAAAGTCGTGTTTTAATATTTAGAGCTTAAGTTTTTTAAATTTAGAGCTATAATTTTTTTTTAAAAATTTAAGCTTACCAAATAAGTATAACCTATGACAAATATTTTTGGTGAACATATGTGATTACTAACATTTTTCTTCAGAAATTATAATTTTTCATTGGAATTTCCCACCAAATTCTTATCTTCTTTAAAAGAAGGTGAAGTAAATAAAAAGAACCTCCTTGGACCCTCTCTGGAGACATGATTTCTTTAAATAACTTTCCACTAGGGATTGAATCTGCTGTTAAGCATATTAACTTTTAAAAGAGAAGCTTAAACTATCGTCTCTTTAAAGTTTAAATGGTCCTCCATTAGATGTAAACAGCATCTCCAATGTAGCAACACTTGTTCATGCAGCTGCAATCTAAAATACTCGTGGCTTGGCAGACTTCCACCAGAAAAATATTGCCACAGCAACTGGGAATATCTGCTCTGCCTGAAACCCACAAAATTCTACTTTAACCTTTAACACATTTTTTTTTTTACGTTGTATGCTCTTAATGTCCACATGAAAGAGAAGGAGGAAGAGGAGTAAAAAGCAGATTGCAGTAGTAGTGATGGTAGAGGGGTACAGAAAAGAGAGGAAGAGAGGAGGACATGGAAGGTGGACAGAAAAGAAGAAAGTGTGAAGAGAAGGAAACTCTTCAGTGGTAACCGCCCACATCGATGGTGCCCTGGTACTCTTTGGTTAGGACCGTTTTCACCAGTGCTCATAGCCTCTGCTGACATGCTCTCTCAGTACTGACTGTCTCTGATTTTTCTGAAATGACATGCATCTCACCAGTCCTTGTCCATCTGTAAGACTGCTTTCCGAGAGTAGTCCCCATCCTTCTTCTGCTCTTTCCCCATGGTAAGCATTGTCTTTGCTGTATGATGACTACTCACCTTCATCTACTGAGATCTTTTTTTTTCTTTTTTTTAAATGATCCACAGGAATTGCCAAGGTTTTCCAACTATTGTGGACAACAGGGATAGACATTCTTTCCTTCCCGGATCCACTGTCCATGATAGTATATGGTCAACAAGTTTTGAAACTCTTAAAATCTCTAGAAATATAGTCACTTCCTGGGCCTTGATGTGAACATTTGCAAATTCAGATGTTGCTAGACTATTTCACCTTTGCTAATTCACTCAATTCCGTGGCTCAACAACCATCTTGCTAAGGAGTAAAGGCCAGCTGCCGCCTTTTAGTAGATGTCTCCAATGTCTGTGATTTGAAAGGGACTCTCTATCATTTGGTGGGAAAGACCCTTCTCCCACTTCACATGGGTGATGAGTGAAATCTTCATTTTTATCACTAAATTCCTCTGAAAGTCTCTGGTCGGTAGGCTTCTTTTTGTTTCCTCTGCTCGTCTCTAGATAGTAAAGCATGGTTATGTCTGGTGGGCTGTGTTTATCGGCTTCTAGCTCCAGTCAGTGCTGGCTGGCTGGGAAAAACCAACCGGGTCATTAACACTTCTTTTCTTTTCTCTCTTTCCTTTTCCTTTATTTTCTTTTCTTTTGTGATTTTCTGTACTAGCTCTATAGCAAAAAGATAATCTCATTCATTACCCTTAACATTCATTAGAGCTTTTAATTATTTTGAAAGTTCTTCAAGGTTTGACATCTAACCTGATCACACTGGGAAGCAAGAGCCTAAAGGTGAATCATTATCTATGTGTCACACATCTGTGAACAGATGACTTGGCTCTGCCAGGCCCTAAAGCCCATGCACTATACCTGACCTCATCCTCCACCAACTGACATCTTTGAACATCTTTGTTCATCATGCTATGAGGATGAACTGCTGACTTGGTATAGTTCTTTAGATCCCTTGGTCTAAAACTAGTTCCTACTATCTGGATGTATTTTATTTAAAAATTTAGTGAACATTTTAGTTTTTATTTTAAAATAAATATTTAGTGGTGATGCCCACTATGTCCCAGGTGCTCTACTGAGCACTGGTTTTTAACATTGAAAAGACTTGCGTTGTAATAGTTCACATTCATATGTGTGTATAAGTCAGATAAGTTATCAATTACATGCTAGTTGTATATCGATGTTTGAACTACTATTGCAAAGTTTCTTGGGATGCTCCAGCAACAGCAAGGCCAGTGAAGCTGGAGAGAAGTAAGCAGGGAGGAGAAAGGCAGAGATTAGAAATTTTACATTGGAAATTATGGCCATAGAACCAACTTGGAATTTTGTTCTGATTGAACTGATAAGCCATTTAGTGGGACAGAATGAAATTAACTGGTGATTTTTAGTACTCATTTCAACTACTGTAGACAATAGAGAAGAAAGTATACAGGGGCTGCACCAGTTAGGAGTACTGCGCTCAGCACACTGGTGAAAAAGACTTGGACCTGGGTACAGCAACTGAGTTGATGTGAAGTGGCTGGATTCTACATTTGTTTAGAAAAGGAGACTGGCAGAACATGCTGATGGATTAGATATAAGACATTACAGAGAGGCAAAGAGGTCAAGCATAATTACAAAAATATGGCTTACATTTATAATTTTGCAGAAAAATAGGTTTGGTGGACAAATTCTAGTGATTGCTACTGAACATGCTGAGGTCTTTGTGACTTCTTGATATATAACTAGAGATAAAGAGAGAGAGAGTGAGCCAAAAAATGAGTCAAATGCAAACAAACTTTTGAAGCCATGACCATGTGAATGTCTATGACACTGCCTCCAGTATCAAAACTAAAAGGAAATTAAAGTATAGAAAGATTAACTAAACCTTCCAGCAAATGCGTAGCTAGTAGGCAGCAGAACTGCAAGTTAAACTGCAATGTTTAAATAACAACAGAGTCCAAGTTTGAATAATGATATTATATTATGCTGATTATGCTGGCTCCCTAGCTCCTTGATCCTTCTTAAAGATTTTATCAATTGCACTGCTTTTGTAATGTTTCAAAGTGCATGATACATACATTCTATTGCATCATCATCTTTTTCATCAGTTTTTCCATTCCTAGTGTTAGAAAAAACATTTTTTCTTGGACTAGATTTTGTCATCAGATCAGTCATTAGAAAGGGTCACACGCAACACCTTTCCTGAAGTGTTTCTTGCTGACAAATGCCTGGCTTTCATGCTATGTCAAAAGATGGTTTGTTTCAGTCTCACTTTCCTTGAGTACTTTGCAGACATGGCTCTTCAGTGTCACTCTGCTCCTGTTCATTATCCTCAAGTACTTTTTTCAAGAAAAACCAGTGGACACTTTTTTCTTGCTTTTATTTGTATGTTGGAATTATCTGCCAATTATCTTTATACTTCACAGCTACTTATATTAAGTCACATTTTCTTCCTCAAAAGTTGGTGCAAAATTTTCCAGTGTTTTCCAACATTGATTGTTACCAGTAAGGAACCACAATTTTGAGATATTACCACATCTTGCTAGAATGTAAGGCAGAAACATCAAAATGACATTCAAAATTTGGAGGCAGAAATCTACCTTAGGTTGATGAGTACTGCTCGGAATCATTTCCAAAATATTGGGTGCAGATCTTTAATGATCTAGGGCTTATATAGGATAAGCATGCAGGAAGTACAGCGGCAGCATGGCTTGTCAATTGGAAACTGGTTTATACAACGTGCATCATAGTGACCAGCTATGCATAACAGTGACCAGCTGTTTCTAAGAAACAGAAGCAACTGGAAATGGAACAAGAACTGTTACCTGGGCAACTAACAAACTGAAACATACTGGCGGGGTGGAGGAGTATTTTTTTGCCCCATGTTCCTGAAACTGGGTTCCTAAAACACTTAAAATCTTCTAAACACTAAGAGTACTTGAACATCTTTTGTTCCAATGTATGTTCTTTGACTTTAGTTCCTAAAATAGAGACGATAGGATAGCTATTTGTTCTAAAAGTGAGAATCTTGGTGAGCTCTTAGATCAGGATTGCTCACCAGAAAAGTTGCATTGTGGTTAGAAGCTTAGAACTCTGGATTCCCAAACCTACCCCAACCCCATCCTTCAGAGGAGGAGAGGAGCTGGAGATTCAGTTAATAATTTAATGTGTCTATGAGATGACATTTCCATTTACAAATTCCTCAAGTATTGAGTTTGGAGAGATTCTAGGCTGGTGACAGCCACATACTAGAGGGTGCTACCACCCAACTCAGTAGGAAAGAATCTGCACTAGAGACCCCTGTGCACTTTACCCTATGCACTTATTCATTTTTGTTCACCTGAATCCTGTGTCATGCAATGGTTGACAACGCTAAGGTTAAAGTTTGGAAGAAAGTTGGCATTTTTTAAACAAATTTCATGAGAAGTGGTCTCCTTTACCCGAATGTGTTACTGAAATGGACATTTTGCCTAACTAGGAACTGCTTTCCCTACCTAATATTGTGAAACAGAGGCTCGTAAGGCTGCCCTCAGGCTTGTCTTAATTGGACATGCTAAATGGTAATCACTAGAACTTCCCAAACCCACACAGGTGATTAATTTAAAACAATATAGGATACCTGGTAGGCAGAAGAGATTACCACTTTAATTAATAACATGCCAAGGCTGAAGTGCTGGTACCAACAAATCCTCCCGAGTAGTGCTGTAAAGGCAGGTGGCTTATAGAGCCTAACTGTAGACTACTGAAGCTTAAATGCAGCTTTGTATCCCACAGCCTCAACAGTTCTAGGCATGGTTTAGGCATACAAAAGGCAACCA
The DNA here is from genome assembly GCF_034190915.1 of Cavia porcellus. NCBI lineage: Eukaryota > Metazoa > Chordata > Mammalia > Rodentia > Caviidae > Cavia > Cavia porcellus. The sequence goes on along the minus strand of NW_026947487.1, from coordinate 25,881,533 downwards.
GAGGAGACAGGTGCTTTTACAAATGTTTTCTTCATCTCAATCTCAAAAAGAGTCAAATAGGGGGCTGGGGATTTAGCTCAGCGGCATAAGCGCCTGCCTTGCAAGCAGGCAGTCGTGAGTTCGATCCCTGGTACTGATAAAAACAAAAAAGACAAAAAAAAAAAAAAGAAAAAAAAGAGTCAAATGTTGGTTACTTTCATTTAAAATGCCGATTTGCATTTACTATACTGCCACAGAGTTGTTTAAACTCATCAGTGTACTGCCATAATTGGTGAGAGAGAATTTAGACCCACACTTGTCTCCAACGTTATATTACACTATATTGATGACATCAGTATATTATGAGAAAGCAAAGAGCAAGCTAATGACTGATTTGAGTGTAATGGTAACTTACATGAACAATAGAGGCAGGTAAGTAAATCCAGCAAAGGTCCCTCATGGAATTAATGTTGCGTCCACCAGCTGGTGGAGTCCCTAGAGAAGTGATGGAAAATCTTTCAGAGTTTTCAATGATGCAAGCAATCTGAGGTGGCAAGCAAGTCATAGGTTCGCCATCGCCGCCATTCTTAGGGAATAAATCCCACTCTGAGACCAGGAAGGCTATTAAAGGTTTATGGGAAGCTCAAACAAAAACATACTGACTTGCAATTGTCATTCATTTAACATTAGAGGGGACCCAACAGTTTTGAGTTTGCAGAATGTATTCTAATTGCATTCAGATACATGGGCAACAACATGTACGGTGAATAAACAATACTGGCCCACAAAACAGAAATTCTGCAACAGAGGTCAGTACCAGTCTAGGCATCCTGTGATGGTCTGAGCTTGCTTTTTGAGCAGAAGATTTCAAAGAGAAAATAATTATTAACTGGAATAGGTAGATGTGAGGGAGTTCTCTTCCAAGAGGAAAGCGAAGGATGGGATCATAGTGGAAAGATAACAAGGCCCTTGCAAAACGAGTCAGGCAGACAAAAATAATGCTGTGTAATGCTGGAAAGCTGAAATCTAGCATTAGGAAAAGACCTGTGCTCTGGCCTAATAGCAGCAACTCTAGTATTTAAAAGAAAATAGAGGCTGATGTGGTTATGGACCAATGGTCCTGAGTCTCGATAGCGGAAGCTCAAGGACCACATCTATTTTGTTTGTTTGTCAGCCTTTGGGGGGGGGGAGGTACCAGGGAACACATTCATGACCTTTTACTTGCCAGGAAGGCGCTTATGCCACTGAGCTAAATCCCCAGCCCTATTTTCTTATTTATTGGAGTAATGAGGTTCTGGAGACTGAATCTAGGGCTTTTTTATGTTAAGCGTGAATTGTACCTCTAAGCTATACTCTCGGCCATGTATTTATAAATTCTTAAATTGTATTTTAAATCGACATTTAAATATCGTACATATTTATGAGATAAAATGTGATATTTTGATACATGTATACACTGTGTAATGATTAAATAAGAATTATTAACATGCCCATAACTTCAAATATTTATAATTTCTTTTTGGGTAAACTTTCAAAATCCTCTCCTCTAGCTATTTTGAAATATAGAATACATTATTATTTAACTGTTGACACCCTACTGTGTAGTAGAAAAGCAAAATTTATTTTTCCTTTTTAACTGTAAAATTGTATCTGCTTAGCAACCTCTTCCTATTATACTTTTCCCCTAAATTTCTCAATCTCTGATAACTGCTATTCTACTCTATGAAGTTAACTGTTTAGATTCCTCATATGAGCAAGATCAGGAAGCATTTGTGTTTATGTGTTTGGCTTATCTCACATAATAATTTCTTCCATGTTTATTGCTGTTGTCATAAGTGATAGGATTTCATTCTTTCTTATGGATGAATATTATTACATTAGATAGATAGATAAATAGATAGACTTTCTCTGTCCTTTTCATCTGTTGAGAGACATAAAAGATTGATCCTATGTTGTGGCAATTACAAATGTTGTTATAATTAGCATGGAACATAGATATCTATTTTACATACTGACTTTCTAGTCTTTATCTGTATACCTGGTGGTGAGATTATTGCCTCATATGGTACTTCTATTTTTAGTTTTTAGAGAAAACTTCATACTGTTTTCTACAATGGCTATAGAAATACGCATTAGTGTATAAGACCTCCTTGTTTTTCTATTTGAACTCCAACAGGCGTTATCTTTTATCTTTTGGATAATTTCAATAATAACTGGAGTAAGATGATATCTTATAGATTTTTACTGTATTTCCCTAATAGTTAGTAATTACAAGCACTTTTCATATATACAACTATCAAAATGAAAAATAGACGAGTAGAATTGCATCAGAATAAAGTTTCTGACCACTGAACAATCAACAGAGTAAAAAGAAAACCTATAGAGTGGGAGAAAATAATTGCACACTATGCATCTGAAGAAAAGATGTATCCAGAGTATGCAATAAATTCAAACAATTTAGCGGTTAAAAAATAAAATTAATCTAATTTAAAACAAGAAGAATACCTAAATAAACATTTGTCAAATAAAGATGTATTAGACAAAAATATATGAAACTATGGGGATCTTTAAGATCCTTTAAATTTGTGAATATTCTCTGGACATACTTTTACTTTGTATCAATATAGTATAATTGTTTTGGTCTCTAAAACAGATTGTTTTCCCTGTATACATAACATACGTAGAAATCAGTCTCAGCACAAGGCAACAGTGTAAAATGAAATGATTGCTTTATTCTTCATTGTAGATTCTGTTGGAAAGGAAAGCAAATACTTCTATATTTTTTATTTAGAGGGAAAAAAAGCAAAACAGAATAAAAGGTAGAAATAATACAGAATTTAAAAAAACAGTAAGAAATAATTAGTTGATAAATTACATATTGTTATCTTAGAAGTAGTTGCTCAAGTCACAGAATCAAAGCATAAAAAGTGGACATTCAATGACGGTACAAACCATTCTGTTTGATGAACTAAACGTTGTACTGTCTCTCTAGTATAAAAAAAAACTCAAAGACCAATAAGATCCAAAATGTATAATATATAACATGATAATGAAGGGAAAGGAAAGTGCTCTAAAGGACATAACTATATATGTTTAAGTGTGCAAGATAGAAAACCATGCTACTAAATTTTGGTTACCTCTATATTTCTTAAAATCTTGTTCTGTAATACAACTGAATTGCACCATAATCATACCGTGCTATGGTCTAATACTAGTGGTGGTAAGATTCAACGGTCACATGTGAATAAGTTTTAAGACAATACTAACCAATACCAAATAGACTGGGATATTGAATTGAATTCTCTATAGCACATTAAACCTATGTATTAATGCTTACATTTTATGGAAAATGATTGACTAGAGGAAAAACTAGGCAGCCATCACCTGATTACTATGTCAAACTATTTTGCATAAATTCATTATATGATACACAGATTATAGAAGGAAAAGGGTACTCAAATTAATATAAGAATATGAAATACATGTGCTGCTTGTATACCACAAAGTAGTTTCTTTGAAACTATCTCTACCTCACACTATTCTTCAAATATTTGCCATAATCATATTGATACTGTTGCCCTTTTGCAAATACTACAACAAAAGTAAATATCCGGACAGGTACTCTTTCCCTGTAAGGGGTTTATGACCAGGGACCCAGGGGTTGGAAATTTTTTATTGTTAGCATTATGAAATAAAATCAAAGCCTGTTTTTGCATTTCTACCTAAAAGTGACTTGTTTTGATTGACTATTGCATGAAAATTTTTCTATCCTTGAAGTTCAAGAAATTGAGAGATTTATTTCACTGTTGGTTATGATGGTGATGGTGATGATGATGATGATGATGATGATGATGATGATGATGATAGCATACATTTCCTAAGACAAACTACCTTAGTTCAAATTTTAGCTTTTATTATTTCCAGGAAAAACTTTATTTCATTATTTCTTTGAATTCTTTTCTATTTTATTTACTGGTATTTTGAATTATCATTAACCTCAAATTCATCATCCTTTCCCTTGTTTTTGTCTTTATCTTTAGTAATTCTTCTGATGGTCTTGAGTTTTTCTGGGACAGTAACTTGATATTCAAACATCTATTATATTTCTTAGTGCTATTTATTTGAACTATTATTCAAACTACATTATTCTGTAATAATGTTGATTATATCCTTTGTTCACCAATAAATTCTTTCACTATCCCACTAATTCTTCTGTTGTGAGCTGAACTTGAAAGGAACTTTAATTTGTTCCCCAGAGTGTGGTTTCATACCAAACTAGTATTGTGGGATTTTCTTTTTTTTTTTTTATTGTAATATTTTTACATAATTAATTGACCTGAGAAGTTTTTTCACCTTCTTTCTGGTTGATACAAGGAAGATATATTTTAATTTTTCCCTGATATTCATGCTATTGAATCTAGAATCTGTTCACACTTCTCAACCATCTGTCCACCTTGAAGACTGTAATTATCCTTTCCATGTACTTTTCTGTAAATGCTGTAGAGTGGATGTGAGGAGCTGCATCCTTCACTGGAGGTCATGAGTCCTGCTCTGTCTTTTGGGATCTTCTTAAATGTCTCATGGCATTTCATCTCATTAGGAGAAGGTTTACTGAAAGTGAATTCATTTGAGGCTTTAAATTTTTTCCAAAACTCATCAGGAAGTTCTGGCAAATCTCAAGCCTCTCCAGAGGGTTTTGATCCATTTCCATTGAACTCTGTTGATGTGCTCTTTTCCCCACAAGACTTATCCTTAACTCCTCCTGGAATAAATTGTTTATCCTGGAAGCTTTAATTTGCATACTACTCTCTATCATGGGAGTAGTAGATTCTATCTTAGTGAGGGCAGTAAGATTTTATTGATTCAACTGTTCTCTCCAATTATGCTACTGGAATATGGCAGAAGTGAAGACAGGAAGCACTGTGCTCCTCTCCAAGCCCGATGTGATTTCCTCTCCAATGCACTATATTTTGAAATTGATGATACATGCTTATATCTTTTCTTGTACAGTGCTGAATGGATTTTATACTTTTATTTATTCATATGATATTCATTTTGTTATCTTCTAAATAGCATAGCTTTTGTGCTTCAGCTTTATTCTGCCATTTTAAATCCTGAAATGTATAGTTTAATAACTATTATTATGGATGAACAGTACCCGTACAGAAACACACACACACTGTATTCAAGAAGAAAATCTATAATTCTACCAAGAAATGATAACTATCATTACCATTGAGATAGCATTTTCTATTATATATATATATATATATATATATATATATATATATAATCAATTTTGTTTGGTTTTGTTAGCTACCAAATTCTCCATTTAAAATGTTTCTTAAAAATTGATTTCATGTTAAATATTTTATTAAATTGATCCAATATATTCCATTTTATAAATCTATTTCTCTTACTAGTATTACACTGTAGTGTACTTCAGATTTTTTTGAATTAGTCCTATTATAAATAGTGCATAGTCACACATTATATTTTCTGGTGTTGTTTATTTCCTTCAAACAAAGCCCAGTTAAGCAAACTCAAAAGATTATTGAAAAAGAAGTCTACATTAAAACTGAGACTACAAACAAAATTTTCTTCCTCCAATTATATAAACATACATAATATAGATACAGGTCTTTTTTTTACCATTGTATGATAAATTAAGCCCTAATGACCAAGATTTTAAAGTGTTTAGAAAGCTACCATCTGGCTTGTACTAGAGTATTGTGTTTTCTTGGATCAGGAGACACCAAGGTCTAGTCTTATGATTAGCCATTTGAAGTGCTATTGAAAATTCCATACCATGTGTAGGTAACCAAAAATCTCTGTGTCACACCAAGACAACTAGCAAGCTTATGGCTTGATTTTTGCTTTCTCCTACCATCACTTCTCCTCCTTAGCTCTGTCAGCTACCAGTGAGGGGAAGGAAGGGACAGAGAGGAACATTTGCCCTGCTGCAGACATCTGCAAGATCATCTTACAAACACTAACATCTGTGGGAACTTGAATGGGTCAGCTCCCAAGGGAAGCTAAGGAAGAGAGGTTGTTGCTCAGTGTTTGTTGGCTGCTGGTGCTAGCTCATCCTCCATGAACCCACCACAACAGAATAAGCCTCTATAAACCAAGATATGGTCATGCTGACACCCCTGCAGTAATCCTAATGACAGGATGCATGGTTTGCTCCATTCCAGATAGAACTGAGTTATTACTGGTAGCAGTCCTAGGGCCACTTCATTATAAGCTCCAGGTGTCACATAGAAAGAGACAGCTCATCTACTCCACTTTGAAAGGACAGAGAATTTGATTCCCAAACCACACTGGGGCTGGACAGAATCCCAAATTTCCATTTCTGAAAGAAAATATATACTTCTTATCTTAAACATTATTTTTTCTGTAGTAGAATTTTATTTTGCTCGCTCTGTGTCCCTGCAGGCTTATCTTGCATTGTTTTAAAAAATGAAATCTCAGGCCCAAATAGGAAACCTTCATAAAGTGGTACTTCAGCTCACAAGATGGTTAGGATGATCATGTGCACTAACGCATCTGTTATTGCCATCACCTCAAGCAAACTCTAACTTATTGAAAAAGCAAAGCAGGGAATTAAGAGAAATGAAAAAGAATGTCTAAGTTTGCATCCAAGAACAGAGGTGGTGATCATTAAGAAATGCCTGCCTTTTCCCAACTCACAATCTTCTATTATTTGTATCACTTAAGTGTTGGACGAATGGAAAGATAACATCAATTTTGTTCAGTCAATCTGCAAAATGTAAATTTGCATTCAACCAGCTCTGCTAGGTGACTTAGGAAAGTCATCAACATTATGTGTGCACATACACACACGGGTTGGTTATCAAGTGATAGGAAAAATAAATCATGTTTTATGTTAGGGTGATCTTACCCTAAAACAAAGACTATGCAAAAAATATAATTTACTCTTTTTTGGATCCTTGAATAAAATAAAAAAGGATACTCAATAACACATGATACAGTTAAAAGTAAGGTACAACTACAATGCTGTGAAATCACACACCATACATAAAGAAGTGCCACCGACAGAGAGAACAAGCAAACCTGTGTACAAGGCCCAGATTAAAGGATAAGCAGGCAAAGCCCCCAAGATAGAGCCATTGAGGTAGGCCAAGCTTTGCCACACATGCTCAGTGTGTTACCAATCGAAACAGATCCAGAAGTGAAACAGGTGACAGACTGTAGACAAAGGCATGCTGAGAGTGACTGTGAAAAGTATAACTATCTTCATGTGTTCAAGAAGGTTGCCATGGTTAATTATGATACGTCAATTTGAATTGAGTAAGAACCCCTAGGGGATTAGCAAATCTCTGGATGTGTTTGTGGATGACTGACAGGCAGACTGCAAACTGAGGAGGTAAGACCCACCCTGGAATGTGGGTGGAGCCGCACCACTTGGTAGACCTGCAGCCTGAATGGGTTTTAAAGGGAAAGAAGGCAGTTTCCTTTTTCTGTTTTTGTTGTTGTTTTTTGAGGAGCTCCTCTCCTTGTTTACCTTCAATCTTAGTCTTCAGTTTTGTCAGGTTTTCAGCCTTCCAACATAGATTCTGTGGCTTTCCAACTCAGATTTGCACCAGTGACTCTGCAGCAAGTTTCCAGGACTTTACGTTTAAACTGTTAATGGTTGCTCCAGCTCTCTGATGTGCAGACAGCCATGAATTCTTCCAGTTCTGACCTTATAAGTCTATCCCATAAATCCCTTTGTAATCACACATATATTACGTGCCACATTTTTTCCTCTAGAGAATCCTAAATAATACTAATGTACAGGAAAACAAAGGCACATTAAAGGAGACAAAGGAAATTTTAAAAAGGCCTGAATTAAAATTGCAGAATGAAAAAAAAATGTGTAAGTACAAAATATGGAAATTATCCTAAGAATTTCTTGGCCTTAAGTATGGAGGTTTGATTGATTATTTCCCATTTTCCATGAAACTTTGTTAGTGGCATATATGTCTGCAATGTACGTTACAGTCCTCATCTTCTACCCAAATTTTGCCATAAAATGTCTCATTTTTATTATTTTGTACAATGACAAAGATAGCAAGGACATTCAGAGAAAAAGATAGTATTATTTGTGTCAAATATGGTGTTCCTTTTTGTGTTACTCTCTGCGTTGAAACTATACACAAAAAATTTTAAATTCTGATCATCGTATACATTTCTGTTTCATTAGAATTAGAGACAAAGTCTGTTTAGAAATAAATCCAAGAACAGGTTTTATATTTTATTTTCACATTGAAAATCAATCAGATTTGCCTTAGTTTCATAGAGTGTACTTATGCAAAATTAAATAAATGCTAACAGGAAGCTGCACTTTTTATTTTTTTCTAAATAAAAAATGTGTTTGAAATTGCTTAAAATAATTCAGTCAAAGTATAAGGAGAGATTTTTTTTTTCTTTTTGTTTTCTATGTTTTGCCTGTCACCCTCACTTTATCCCATGTTTTAGTTATTTTTCTCCTTACTGAGACAAAACACCTAACACCCAAAGTTAAGCGAGGAAAGCTTTGTTTGGCTTACACTTTGTAGAGGTCGCAATCTATAGTCAGCTGACACCAAGGCAGGGGGCACGGTAGAGAGATATCACAGAGGAAAAATATTCCACAGCAAGCTAGCAGATGAGAGAGCACATTAGCCCTCTTTCTGTCCCTTATATTTTATGCAGACTTCTCCCTCTAGGGCAAATGTAGCATTCACATCTTTAATCCTACCCAGAACTATTTCAAGTCAATCACTGGACTGAGTTAGTAATCACACACTTAGATTCCTGCATCACACACTCTAGAGCCAGCCTCTTCTTAAAAGCACCACCTTGACCACATGAAGCTTTGTGGGGATGTCTAAACACAAGCTATCATACCCCAAAAGAAATTGTCTCTGAAACCCCATGAAACCTCATCTGACAAAGTGTGCTTTCTGTGGATTCACAGTGAGAACCTGTGGCTTCTCAGGTTCTTTGACCTCTGCAATGGTAGTTTCTCAGGTTTTCTCATCATTGCTCTTTGTTCTTGCATCTTCTGTTGTAAGAGTTAACTCCTTATTTCCTTATTTCTAAAGAGGGAGATTTGAAAAAGAACGAAAAGCATTACATAATACTTTTCAAAATGTTGTGCCAATCATGTAATAATACGATTACAAAACCTCTATAGTCAACTCTTTAGCATATCAAAAAATATTTTGTAGATTTATCACACAGAAGTGTTTCATTTCCTAGTGGAGACATAAAGAATCTTGCATTTTGCTTTTGACTATACACAAAATGTGTCATTGGAAAAAATCCTGTTTAAACAATCAAACAGTTACAATCAAAGTCTCAGTTAATTGTAAAGAAAGAGATTCAGAGGAATTTTGCTTGTTTACTTTCCCTAACTCTTTTTATCCCAAATAAATTTAATTATGTTTTAATTGGTTTGAATTTAAGTTCATGCCCTCAGCACTGAAATTTTCTTTGCTACATGTCACCTCCTTCAAAGTTCAGATGTTACTCTTACAAATAACAGAAGATAACTTGAGAGGACTCCTCCCTAAAATGTGAACTCCCAAGGGACACTGAACTACATTTTACTTTAATTTTTTTTTTAAAAAAGCATGTCACATTCTGATCCAAGATTGCCCCATTGAAATATGTCTAAAAGAAAAATATTTATGCAAATCTTATTGAGTTATTTATGTTTTATGATAGCTACTCTTATGAAACACATTTTTGAAAAAAAGAACTAGTTTGACGCACTTTGGCACCAACAATTGCATTGGAGTATAATGGATGAGTTTGTCAGTTTTAAATTAGCTTCACATGGATAAAACAAAGATTTTCTTGTACCAGACAGTTAACTAAATGTAAGTATCATAGTTTATTTTCATGAGTAAATAAAATTAAAACAGAACTTAGTCTAAATATTTTAAATGATTTAATATTATCCATAAAACAGTTTTTAGATCTCGAAATGATATGTAAATTAATGCTTGTATGGGTAATTCCTATTAATTAATGACTTAAAAATCAGAAACTGACTAATTAATTGATCTGTGTTTCTCTCAGGCAAACTGTATTTCTTCAGACATAACTACGCATCTGGATCATTAAACTGATCATAAAATACACCTAAATAAGCATGAAATAAAGTTTATACAAACCATTAAGCAAAGTATGTCCAATAAAATTGTTCTCTGAGTAAGTTAAATTCAACCACATTGATAGAACATGCAAAGCATATTTAAAATGTGCAGAAGACACAGAGATCATACAAATATATTTCCTGTCACCTTGAACCTTAGATCTCTTAAATAGGGTGACAAATAAATAAAATGTAAAAGTAATGAAGCTACATAATGGAAATTTATTGAGGATGCTACGTAAGTTACTTTGGTATGTATTTATCGTAGATTAACCTATTTTACTGCCTAACAACTCTTAGGAGATGAGCACTGTTAGCAGTTCTGTTTTACAGATGGGAACACTGAGGCTTAGAGATAATGACTGGAGAACCAGAGACAAAATTTGAATGAAGGCAAGGAATGCAGAGATATGAACAAACAGTCACAGATAGTAAGTACAGTGACAGGAGAAGAGGAAGCAGAATCTAACTGCACAGAGTTGAGTTTAAATTGTGGCTCTGTTTTTCTTCTAGCGGTGAAGTAAAGAAATATGCAAGCTTGGCTTTCTAAGGCTTATCATCTATAATTATGAAGAAAATATTAGCTATTCCACAGGTTATTTATGGGGCTTACATTGTTGGTTTTTTACAGCAAATCCAGTACAGTATAGTATACTTGGCTCCTCCCTCTGAAAGTTATAACTATTTTATAAAGTTCTTACATAAATTGGAAATAACAGTAAGCCCTTCTGAATCAAATGCCCAAAGTTCTATTTCCTCATGTAAAAGAAAACAATAATTAGAATGTTGGAGACTGGTGCAGTTACTCTATAATGTCACTAAATATCCAGACTTCTCTGTCCCTCTGCTCTGCCACACTCGTGGTAGCCATGTGAAGATCTAGGGTGGATAATAGGGTTCCAGTCATCTCACTCACACTCCAAAGAGCACAAAGAGAAACAAGAGAAAGCAAACTGAGTTTCTTTCTATGGAACCCCTCCTATGGCTTGGCTATAGTTTGTGTTCCTCAATTGTCCTCCAAAAAACTTGGCTGATCCTGAGGGTGGCGGTATTGGGAACTGGCATGGAGATTTGAGAAGCAAGGCCTGGAGAGCAGTCCCTAGGTCACCTGAGGCCTTATGCGCTGCCAGTCTGTCTTTCCTCTTGCTCCTACTTTAGTAGGAATCATTTATTTGTTCCTTCTCATGCTCCTACCACTGCTGTTCGCCATGACATGAGCCTTTGCAACTGTGAACCAAGTAAACATTTTTTTCTTCATAAGCAGCCTATGTCAGTCATTTCATTATAGTAATAAAAAGCTGGATAATATAATCCTTTACAGGATCTTCTAAGAAGTCTTTTATAACACATCTACCCTCAGAGATTAAAGTGAGTATGTCCAACAGCCCTGAGCTGCCTGGGCACTTTCATCTGTACTCCAGTGGCTTTTGTCAGACAAAATTGGTTTTTGTGTCATCAAAGAAAGAGTGAAGGATATCAGATTGGTAGTTGGCACTCTGTACCTTGACCTGATAGAAATACACTAAAAACAGTGCACAAGAGTGAGGAGAAAAAAAAAGTATAGCCAATGTTTTTCTTCCTTTTGTGGGATCATATTAACATACCTTCATGCAAAGAAGAGAGTGATCAATCATAAAAGCATGGAGAATTTGGAAGTCACAGAGCCTGACACTAAATTTTATATAATCACATTTCATCACTCCCCAAACTGGTATCCAAGATAAGAATTTTCATATGGAATATAGTAGTTGGCACCACCATAAACTTAACTAATGAACTGGATGGTAGTAAGTCCTGGAACACAATTTCTATGCAGTTACAGAAAAGAAAGCAGAATGAGAGTGAATCAGTAAGCATACAGTGGTCAAATTTTGTGACATTAAGGACAAAAAGGGGTGAACTAAAGCATTCTGTTTACTATAACGAATTGTTTTGCTCTGTTTGACCTCTGTGTTGGGAAGAACAATGTTATTTGAGCTTCCAACTAGGCTGCTTCCTTAGGCAGTGTCAGAGGTAATTCCAGAAGGGGGCGTACAGGAGAGAGTGCAATCTGTCTGGAAGTTTCACTTGATCTGCAATCTGCCACTCCCACCCTCCCACCTCCACTTCGTGACATTTTCATCACTCTTGGTCTTTAAAAGGAAGTGGAATGATCTCTAAAGAAAGCGGAATTCTGGATAACTGGGCTCAGTTTAAGCTGAACCACAAGCCGACCACATAAACTCCAGGTCAGTTGCCAGCGTTAAACCTTGGTCTAGTCATCTGTACAACAGACATGTTAATACCAGTAGTATTTATCTCATGGAGTTGTTTTAAGGATTAAGAGTTTGGTGGGCTACCTCATATTTAACTAAAAATAAATATTAGTTATTCTGCACTTTGGAGTCAGATTGATGCCCCAAGGAGCCCATTTACTATCTAACTAACTTCTGAATTTTTATTTTTTTGCATACCCTTCATCAATCTAGGTTTCAAAAAAATGTACCTATATTTGTAATTATTATATCTACTTTATTATAAAATATAAAGTAAATATAAAATCCAAAATAAAACATATGTATATGTCAAAATGTCTTCTGTATAAAGAACAATCATTGCAGTATAATCATTTTAAAAGCTCAAGAGCTTTTGCAATCTATATTTTGTCTTTGATTCTGTATTTTTTACATTATTTTTTAAAAAGTCACATTTTTCTCAGAATGAATCCTAGAAATTTTCTCTTACAAATTGTTTAACTGCCAGCGTACTTCATTACAATATCCCAATGAACTCACTTGATACATAACTGTCTCCATACTTAACAAGTGATGATGTAACATATGATTTAGAAGGTAGATATGGATTTGATTTAGTCATAAACCATTGTAATGTAAGATCTTTGCTTCACATATCTGACACAAATTGCTCTCTTTATTTTTTGATTAGTGTATATTTGAGATATGTGACAATTATGCTCGTCTTTAGGAACTGGTACATATCTATATTGAGTCTTGCACATGTCACTACCCCTTGCCTCCATGACCCTCCCTTCTCCGTCCTTTCCTGAATCCTCTTTCCATCTGGACAGATATTACTTCTCTGTTTCCTATCATCTCCCTTTCATTTTGGTCTTACAATTATTTGTATTTTGGGAACCACATATTAACAATACTGTATTTAACCTTCTGTGTATGATTTATTTTTCTTTGTATTATGGCCCTGAGATCTATCCATGCTCTCCTTAAATGGTAATACAGAATTCTGAAATGATTGTGGAACTGTAAACTTATGTTTTTACTTCATTAGAACATTCAAACTTCATTGTATTTATCATTGAGTCTCAAAGGGCATTATCTTTTACCTGCCAATACTTAAGACATCAGACTTCTGAATTCCAGAAACTAGTTTACTGACATAAATATTTGGAAAGGAGGTACTGCATTTCCCCAAAAAGAGAATAAATTCACCACAGTAAATTAGTCAGAGAGGGTAAGAGGTTACCCTTGTGTTTACATAGCATACATTAGTGATAATATATTTCAGTACATTGTGATAATCTCATAAGTGGTACTTGAGTATAAGATTCTGCACCCAGGTTTGCTAATTAGCTGTTTTCAGGAGGCATTGGGTTGAGTGTTGTTGGTTCTTGATTCCCTGTTTTCATTTTTCATTTTGAAAAGTACCAACTGTTCCAAAATCAGCAACATATTTTTATAGCAAAAAGCCTGATATATTAAGAAAGTATTTTGCAGGTGAATTTAAATTTTGAGATTGATAATTTACTCCAAATCTGTGAAAGTCTACTATATTAAACATAGGAGCAAGGGTAAGATTCATTCCTATGCACTCAATTTGAAAACCAGTAGTTAACCATTGACAGGCGACATCTGCTGGCAGTAGTACTTTCTTGCTTTTTTTAGGTGAGCCCAACATTAGTAAATACTTTTCTCGTAGCTTGAGGACCAAAATGTTCCTTGTTATTATTACTTTGATACAAACAATATTCACACCCCCAAACTATTTGAATCTCATTATTAAAAAGGCATTTGTGATATAGGCATTGTACTCATGCACAGTCCTGTGTAAATACATCAGCTTTAAGCTTTAATTCTCAGTACTACTGCTGATTATGAATTTCTCCCATCCTCTGACAGACCAGTTCTTTTCCCAAGAAAGGTTTTGAAAATATGAACAAATTCTGCAACATCTGTGGTATAGTAGAATGCATAATGGTTTTCAGTTAAGAAAATTAGAGATTAAATTTTGTGACATTAAGCTCTTAGTTCTTCATTTATTATTTAATTCAGTCATTGACTATATAATTTGTTCCAATCATTGTTATAGCTGTATAGAAGAGAAGTAAAGGGAAAATTTCCTGTTCTTTTGGAGCATGGGGAACACTAATACAAGAAATATATTTTTAAAAGTATAATGTCAGCTTGTAGTGCATGCCAAGAACAAAAATATAGTGTTGAAATATTGGACATAAACTACAATTCAGACCAATAGATAGAAATCTACAGAACATTCAACTCTAAAGCAGCAGAATACACATTCTTCTCAAATTTACATTCTCTGACATCATACATAATTTCACAGAACAATTCAATAAATTTAAAAAGACTGAAATCATATAAAGAATCCATTCTAGTCAAAATGCTATACACTTGGAAAACAGGAAAAGGGGGAGTTTTGAAAAAATTCATAAATGCATGGAAATTAAATGACATGTTCCTGAACATCCAATGAGTCAATGAAGAAATTAAAAGGGAAGTTTAAAAGTATCTTCTCAAATGTTGGATGTCTTTGCTCTTCTTGTTCTCTCCCTTGTCATCTAAGACTTGTAGATGTCATTTCTTATTTTAATCTTACTCCTTTATTTTAATCATCTCTACATAATTGCAATGTCAATATCTCTACTGTGGCAGAATTTTATAGTGCATATTTTAATAAGTTTTTCTCAGTCACTTCTCCATGCATTAATAGAGTTTTAGAATATAGATGGTGCTTTGAAAAGTATTCTAATCTCCTGTCACTTAGATTTACTCCACAACTCTTGGGTTACAAGATATTTTTGATTTGACTTACTCTGTTAGAATATTTTGACATCATAAAACAGTGAAGAGTATATTGGGCCAAACAATGTAGTCCTCAGTACAGAGACCAACCAGATGACCTAATCCATCCTTTCAGTTTCTAATTTGTATGATATCTTACAGTATGGAATCTTTTTATGGCATAATAGTCCTTTATGTGAAGAAATGAGTGTATCATCTAATTCTTTATCCCTTTTGCTTTCGAACTACAATATAGCCTCTGATTGAACTACACATTGAAATTAGAAAACAAGAAGCAATGTCTTCTAGTCTTTGGATCCCAAGGTAAAATAAAAATTGTTGAGAGACTATTAATTGATATTTAAAAACAAGTACAATTGACTTTCTTACCTTATTATTCTATATATTAATTGAGACAAAAAACGTTAAGTTCCATTCATTGTTAAATGGTAGATGTTGGAAGAGGTCTTATTTGTCTTTTAAGTACTACATATGACAAATCTGCATCATTAAAGCTGGTTCCCAGAGTAGCCTCTGGCAGAAGGCGATGTGGTTCTATACACAGCCATAAATACTAGTTTACTGGATGATTTTCACCAAAGTCATAAGAGGAAAACCATGTATCAGAAATGAGTACAATGTTATAATATTTGTTAATAATTTCAATAGACTTTATTCTTTAGCACAATTTTAGACTTAGCAAAATTGAACAGCAGAAAGGAGATTTCTCATGATTATTTTTAAGCTAGTTGACTCTGAGATTGTCAGAAATGTAAAACAAGTCTGCCTTTATACTTGTATCACCTCTAGTAAATTCATTCAAGGCAAAAAAAACAGTAAACACAGCTGTAATACATGGAACTGCTAGGGATACATCGACCTGTTTAGTAGTTCAAATCCACCAAGTAGTCAGCTTGGACTACTTGGACAGATGGAAGACTGCAGGAAGCTGAAAGGAAGGATGAGAGAAAAGATAGATGAAACTGCCAAAAAGAAGATGAGGAAGAGCTCAAGAGCTGTGAAAACCCAACATCAGAATCCTAATACCTGGAGGTCAGTCTAGCTAGGGGCATTTTTAGTATATGTGCTGTCAAAGCAAGTACCCAGAGACATTTCTGATGTTTTATGTTATTCTGAGGTTTTGATAATGAACAGCCTTGCTAATAGTCTCATGAAAGACCTAGTGAGCTTACTTACTGAACCTGACTGCAGGTTACACATTAGGTCTAAAGTGAGCCCCCATAGTATCGTGTATTAGAGGCAGAGCTTTTAGAAGGTGATTGAATGACAGGGGCACTACTCACCAGCGAATTAATCCCTTGATGGATTCACAGCTGAAAGTGCTGTTTTGAGATGTGGCCTGGTTGGAGGTGAGTCACTGCGGACATCAGCAGGAAGGGTATATTCCTGTCCCCAGCTCCTCCCTTTTCTCTCTGCTTCCTGGCTACCTTGAGGACCTTTCCTCCTCCAGTTCCTTCCTCCGTGCCATTTTGGCCTTGGAGTCGCTCAACCATGGATTAAAATTCCTGAAACTTTGAGCCAAAACAAACCTTTCCTCCTTTAAATTGCTGTGTTGGGATTTTGTACCATTAATGGGACAGTGATTAAAACTGAGTGTCTTTATATATTCAGTAACATCCTAAATGGAAAATCTGAGGGCTCAAACTCTGTTCACATGGCCAAGATTCATAAATTCTTCAGAAAAAAATGACAAATTGCTTAAAATAAAATGTTGCATCTCAGATTTTTCCTTCTATAACCACTCATCCAACAATTCAGTGAAGATCAATTTAAAATCCCTCCACACTTTAAAAGCACAGGTATGAGGCACTATAAATAATTTGGTGATGTGAGCTATCAAATAAATAAATTAGCACCACCCCAAACCTTGAAGTTCTTTGCATGTATGCTGATTTACCCTTTTTTGTGACATCTTTTGTCACTACTCATAAATCAGTGCATTTCTATTAATATCTATCATGAATCCAATATAAATAAAGTATAACTTTCTTCAATATATAAAAGATACAGATTCCATTATGCTTTTCATTGCACAAAAGTCTTCAGTGACTTTTCTTCATTCCAGTAGTCCACATTAAATTATAATCTGATTTTTTTTTTTTGGTCTATAATCTGAATCTCACATACTTTCTTGGCTTTAGAGCCCCCTTCCCATGGGCTATGTGTACCACAAAATCGGGATGACTATTTCTTTTCCAAACTTGCTTAGGCCCTTCCTCTCCCTCTGATGGGACGGGAAATTTTTTCCTGATTTATAATGTCATTCTCTACCATTATTCTTCCTCCTGTCATCAAACAAGAGTCAGCCAAGTCTGCTGATGTCTCCAAGCCCAGTGTAACTTGCCGTTTCCCACACTTTCTTTCTCTGAGGTTTTCCCACTGGAAGTACTATCTTCATGCTTTGGGCTGTCATAGCGGCTGATGTCTACATCTCTATCATGGACCACTTGGTACTACTTTGTAATTACTGCAGGCACAGTAGGTCACAGTCTCTACAGTTACTAACCTCACTTAAATATGCTGCCCAAACAGGTTCTAAATGACTTGTCTCAGTTTAATGTATAATAATTTAAAAATATTTCTGAAATATATTAAAACATTAAAATATTTTAAAACATTAAAATATTTTTATGTAAATATGTCATAAACATCTCAGTATCTGAATATAGGCATGTACATAGGCATCTTTGTCATCCCGTATCTAAGAAATATAGTACTTTCAAATTCAAATGACTAAATCAGCATTAGAGAAACACAAAATATAAAGAGCAAAAAAAGATAGATAGTAGAGAATAGAAATAAATCTTTCTCAAGTGAAAAAGCAATCAAGAGATGGAAAAGGGAGAGAGAGAAGTGGAGGAGAAAAATGAATTAATATGTGATATATATTTGCCAACTCCCCCACAAGGAGTATAACCATTACATACTGCAAATAAGAACTAATGAAAACTAAAACTTGAGAAACAACAATAATTCATATAGCAACAAAGAAAGTCTAATAGTAAGATCAAATTGTAAGACAAAGAAATCCAATTTAAAAAAATCTCACAGTGGTATAGGGGTTAATGACAACCATTCCCTACAAGTTCCAAAAGATATCACAAACTTTTCACCTAATTAGGTGAATAAGGAGACAAAGAGACATTGCAATGTGGGTCCATCAGTTGCCACCAACCTCTGAAGCTAGTTGTTATCACTTTCTTTTTCCTGAAGAAATTGCTGATTTTATGTCCTGATGCTATCTGGCCCTATCAGAAACTGAGAACCCTTGAAAAGATTTCCAGTGCTCCTAACATAATCAATAACCCTATTGCAATTATGGAGACTTGCAAGGTGTTAGAACCTTAATATACTGGATTCCTTTAGAAATTAATATCTCCCAATTAGTAATTGAATCCTCTTTTTCAGTTCATTTACACTAAAAGTTATAATAAGACTAGAAGTCTGGGAAAGCTAGAAATTTCCTGAAAAGTATTTCTGCTCTACACTTAAGCTTTGAGACATTTTACCTCCCAGTAAAGCTTACCCTCCTCCTAACTCTTCTGCCTTCCCCTCTTTTGGAAACACAACTGTTTATATTTCCCACCCTTGAAGCCTAGGATCCATCTCAGAAATATGAAGGAGATAAGAGTACCTATAAAAGTTAAGATACTTTAAATTTAGAGCAAACAATGGACTATTTACTTGCCTTATCTGAGGATGGGTGTTCCCTTCAGTTCACTAAAGAAGGCTAGGGCAGAGGAAATTTACACAAGGGACTCTGGGCCTCACAAATCTCCTAGGAAGTGGCCAGATCTTCAGGGTACCAGCCCCCTACTGACCTCAACCAGTCCAGCCAGACTCCAAACTTAGTATGCTTTTCAAGTAAAACCCTTTTTTTTCCTTGAAAATACAATGTTTCAAAACTGAAATAAGAGACATGCAGGCTGATCAGATAGATTACCATATCATTCAGAGGTGGAAATCAATGAGGACTACCCAAATAAAAAAGTAGAAGCTAATCATGGGAAACGTTCAGTGGTTTCAACACTTGCATTTTTCAGAGGCTCAGAGCAAGACCGAAAGTGGAAAATCTATCAAAAAGCAAAAAGAAGTCTCCAGATGCATTATCTCATTGCAAGTTTTGGAGGAGAGAAGCTGGAGATAGACTCATTAGAAGGAGAGTATCTTATATAATTAGTATGGAAGGTATATTTGACTTTCTGTGGTTAATATTGACTTGGAAGCAGGGGCAAACATTAAGGAGGTTTGCATGTACTGCGCAAATCCTGACTGTTTGGGGCTGATTGCTGCAGAGATTGTTGATCAGCTTCCTCAGCTGACTGTGGTGGGGTTTGTGGGTCACATATGGTCTCACCACTGTTTATGTGTTCATTCTTTCACACAGTTTTTGTGGTGATACAATTTTTAATCATTCTAAGATGAAATAGTATCCAGAAAAGTTCAGAGTAGAAACTACTTATAAACTTATCCCTGGATATTAACTCTAGAACCATTTATACTATATCTTAAAGGAAAACCTATGATTTTTGGTCCCCCAAGACAGCTATGCTGAAACAAGTTTCATCGAACTAGCATCAAATTTTTCCACTAAGGAAAATTATTTGATTATGAGCTGGAAACATGAGCTGCTCAAATAGTAATTTCGTTTATCCTATTTCAAACTGGAATTATAAAAGGATAAGTGATTTGATACATCAGTGTTCAACCAAATAGTTACTGAACACCGGACAAACAGGCCCTGAAGACCTTATGAGCAGAAGAATGATAAAATAATCAAGCAGAATGTAAAAGTGATTGTGAGGATAGTGAAAAACATGTAGACACAAAAAAATACAAAACTACAAAAGCTTGAAGATTGCTATGCCCTGGATGTGAGGCGGAAAGAGAGTCAAGCCTGGTCCCCACTTTTCTCATTTGGATGACAATTAGATGATTAGACTGTGAGAAAAAACTGAACATACAAAAGGGAAAACATCCAGAAGAGCGGCACAAAAGCTCTCAAGTCCCAAGGAGGAGACAAAACTGGATATACAGATGCTGGAGTCATTCATCCCAACATCTCTCTGCCTTGGAATAGGGAGTTCAAATAATAAACAACCAACCGCAGTTGTAATAAGCGCTGTCATAGAACTATTGTCTCAACTACCCTAGAGGGATATTTTGGAGGATTGGATAATGCAGAGATGACACATAAACAATGTCTAAACTAACAAGGGTCAGCTGGCCCCTGGGGGACAGTGGGGGAATTATTCCTGGCGAAGTGTTGGCAAAGGCACCTGGATGGGAGAAAAATTACACTCAAACAACTGACAGGCAGCTAATGCAGCCAAAGAGGAGGAAATGGAGGACTGAATGGCTCTAAATATGCTTGATGGGTAGATAGACACCACATTGTACTGGAGCTTGTGGTCCATGTTCAGAAACTGGGATTTTATCTTGATATAAAAGGTAAACCATGAAAGAGCATTAACCAAAGGAACTGTATTAATATAATTTTGTTTTTGAAAATTATTGTATCTACAGTGAAGTGAACATATTAAAGAGCACAAAAAAAAGAGGTAAGGAATATGGAAACTGTGAAAGTAGGCTAGGTAAGCATCTATCACTTTAACTAGTAAAATGATTATTAAATAAGTAGAAATAAACTAATTTGAGAAGCAATTAGAAGAGAGCTTGAGTGACTTGGTGATTGACTGAATATGGGTATGGCAGTTTTTTTCCTCCCTTTTAAATAGTGTGATCTTTCAGATAAGTGCTCTATTTTAATACAGATTTACATTTTTCTTTAAATTCACAAGAGATCAGGAATTGAATCTTACAAGAAGGGAAGGGGCTTTGTGCTTTTGCTGTTTGTTTGGGTATCCAGAATCAAACTCAAGACCTCTAGTTTGCCAGGTAGGCGCTGCGCTACTGAATTACACTCCAGTTTTTACTTTCTAATCCATTATGTGACTCAAGTCTGTTCTTTTTTACATATTGTTTAGCAAAATCTCCTCACTAACACAAGCCGTAATACTTAGCTTCCCTGGTAAACGGTGAGATTCTCAGCAGAGGCTCTGTGTCTTGTTCATGTTAGAGTCCTCACCTCACGTAATAATTTGACTGGTTGAGTAATTGCCTGAATGAGTAAATGAATATTTGACTACTCTCACAAGAAGAACTTTTAAGAATATTTATATAACTGCCATGTAAATTCATAGTATATGTAAACGATAAGAAGGTCCATCAGGCACTTCAAAATTTAAGCTAAGATTGCTTTGAAATTTATCACTCAGATTAAAGTGAAATGGACAGGGTTATAAATGACTTCACCAGAACAACATGAACTTCAGTTCAGGTTCTATATAAAATGACAATGAGGTAGCTTTTTGTTAGGATTTCAGCTATATTTAGCTTTTCAAAATCTCAAAACAGAAAACTATGTCTCAGGTCACATTCTAGGGAATCTTTCTAGAAAGCATTGGAAAAAAAAAAAAAAAAAAAAAAAAAAAAAAAAAAAACTAAGCTACCACTTAATGAATGCCTGTTACGAGAAAGGGGCCAGAATTTTTTTTTTTCTTTTTGGTACCAGGAATCAAACTCACGACTTCACACTCCCTAGCAGGCGCTTATGTCACTGAGCTACATTCCTAGCCAAAGTTGCCAGATTTGTACAAATGTAATTTATGAATTTTGTTTAATTATCATAACAATACACTGACATGTTTGTTAAACTAACAAATGCCATAATTAACTAATATCATTTTATATGCAAAGCTGGTAAAAGTTACATATTAATGGCTTTTATAGTTGTCAATCAGATCCTAACCTCTGCTAGAATTTTTCACTTTGGACAATGTAAAAGAGGGGAACAATATCCAACTATGATATTTTCCTTTCAATGTTGAGACTAAAATTAATAAATACTATAAAGGTTTTTTTATATATACAAAAAGAACTGAGTGGTTTGGAAGCTTAAAATAGTTTCAAATGTTTCAAATGATTTTAGAGTTAATACACTGAGCTTTTACTAATGTTCATATTTTCCAATTTATTTACTTATCCATAAAATCCTTTGAGTCATAATTTTACTCCACCTATAAAATAATAATGAAGTAAGAACAAGTTACAGAATTTGAATGAGATTAAGAAACAATTTTTCTGCCTCTCTTTCAGCATTTGTTGTTCATACAAAGAGTTTGAAAAATAAGTGAAAGAGACTATCAAGAAAAAGGATTGAAAAGGATCAGAATTCTGCTTGTGAGATGGAAACTCCACTGACCCACTGTCTAGAAAAACAAGTAAAAACAGTGAACAGTAGTAAAAAACTTGGTCTTTAAAAATTGTACAAAAAGGCATATAGTAAATGAATAAGTATTCCTGAAGATCATTATGCTAATGAAATAAACTAGAACAGGAAGACAAATATTATATGATATCATTTACATTTGAAATTTAAAAAGAGAGGAATTTTTAGAAATAGAGTATGAAATGGTGCTCAGGGAGTTGGGAACAATGGGAAACATTAGATGCTGGTCAAAAATACAAACTTTCAGTAAAAAGTATAAGCTTGATGGATGCAATGTATAGCTTCAAAAGTATAAGTAATAACACTTGAAATCCTCTCAGAATAGTTCTAATGTATTTATACTATATAAAAATATTTGTGCATTACGTAACTTTAATATAAGTATATATGACTTTCATTTGTTAATTGTATTTTAATAACAACAAGAAAAAAGAAAAATTTTAAATATATTAAAGAATATCTACTAAAAGTAAGAATAGTGAGTCTGACACTTGAGCCAATGGTCTGCTCTTCTGTTTTCTCTGCCAATCTCTCTCTCTCTCTCTCTCTCTCTCTCTCTCTCTCTCTCTCTCTCTCTCTCTCATCTCTATCTCTTCCCCTCCCTCTCTCTCTCTTTCTTTCATCACAGATAGGCTTCCTCTCCCCTTAGATCCCAATCAATAGTTAACGTATTTTATTAGGTAAGGACAAGCTCCAGCATGTTAAAGAGGCTAATTCCCAGAAAATGTTGCTAAGAGGAGGACGCTACATTCCTACAGGAAGGCGGGGGGGGGGGGGGGGGGGGGGCTCTTCTGTGCCTAGTAGGCAAGAATATCAAAGTTCTGATCGCCTTTACCTGAGTTCAGTCAGAACAGCAGTGCCACGCCAGAAGAGTCAAGCCACAAAAACCAAAGGAACAGACTGACTTTTTTAGCCAGTGCTTGGAGAAGGGTTGAGAGATTTTGCCATGGTGGAGAAGAGGTCCATAAGAATAGAGATCTCAGGCCAGGGATCTAGCTCAGTGGCATGAGCACCTCCCTGGTGAGTGTAATGTTATGAGTTCAATCCCTGGTACTACCACCAAAAAAAAAAAAGTCTCTGCTCTACAAGAGTAGAGACTGCTAAAACTTTTTCCTAAGGAATTGCTTTTATTTGAACGTAATGTGATAAAGGCAAAGATCAAGTGCATTTGTGAAAACAACAGCTTCTCTTCATTGAAAACAAAAGACTCATCCATAGGCCAGCTAGTTCACCAGGGAGCCACAGAAAAAGATAGCTAAGAAATGATCTTCCAGCATAAAAATGAACTTCGAAGACTGTCCTCAGAAACTATCCCTGTCTGAT
Organism: Cavia porcellus; assembly: GCF_034190915.1. Classification (NCBI taxonomy): domain Eukaryota; kingdom Metazoa; phylum Chordata; class Mammalia; order Rodentia; family Caviidae; genus Cavia; species Cavia porcellus. The sequence goes on along the minus strand of NW_026947487.1, from coordinate 25,857,733 downwards.
CAAACCACAGACCACTCTGTATCTCTGATCCCACACTGAGAGGTTCATCCAAACTTGGATCAAAAACATTTGGAAAAAAATTGCATCTACTGAAACTCTACCAAATTTTTTCTTTGTCACTATTCTCCAAAAAATACAGAGGAACAACTTTGTACATAGCATTTACATCATATTCTATATTATGAGTAAAATAATTTAAGTATACAGACATATGTTATTTGCAAACTATTCCATTTTATATAAAGGACTTGAGTATTCACAGAAGTTGTTGTCTTCAATCTTCCTGGAACCCATGCCCCACAGCTAACTGAGGGGACAAAATGTACAGGGTAATTTACAATTCAGGCTATTCCTGAAAACAATAGAGCTATTATATGGTAATGAATGGAGCCTGACAGATGAGTATGACACCAAATGAGACGGAGAAGTCAGCATAAGAGACTCTCAAACAGAGCTTTGCCAAGACCGCTGCCATCCCGGGTAGCTGTGTGCATGCCCTAGGTTGCGCTGCTTCAGGAGAGACATCAAGGGTTTCACTCTAAGGAGGAAGTAGATTTAGCTAAAATAGTCTATCACTGAGCAGAACATAAGCAGTCAAGCAATCCCAAGACAGGGTGGGCAGGGGAAACATTAGTGTTTACCGAGGCTTAGGGGAGGCAGGGTGGTTAGAAAGCAGGGGCTAAAGAGCATAGGGCTCCTCTTGGGGGTGGTGCAAAATGTTTTAAAATTAATTGTGGCAATGTTTTCACAGCTCTGTGAGTACACTAGAAGCCATGATGAATTGTATGGCATGAAAATCGTATCTCAATAAAGATATTTGATGAAAAAGTACTTAGATTAAGTAGAGGTGTAGGAAGTGACAGTTCACCCTAGAAAGCTCTGAAGTTTATTTAGACTATCAGTGAAAAAGATGTTTTTCAGCCTAGACAAAAATTGCTAACATGCCTGGGTTTCTTTGCATAATCTGGCAAGCGACCCATGGGAATTGGGTTTGGAACTGATGTTGGGTCACCATTTCCAGTGACCAGTGGTGACAGTGTCCGAGTGGCACATCGTTTGATACATTCGTTGCTGGCTGGAATAAACACTGCAGTCTCTGGGCATGCAAGGTCTTTTTAAGTTTGTGCTGTTCAGGATTCTGTAGCCCTGTGTATCTTATCACGGATCTCACAAAGACCTCATACCTGTGAGCCCCACCACAAAGGAAAGTGAAAAACTTTAGGTGAGTAGCAACACTGTTTTCCCTCCGTGTCATTCCACTTCTCTGTTTCCCATAAAATAAGACCTGCCCAGAAAACAAAATCACACTAGCATTTGTTTTCTGGGTAGGTCATGTCTTCAGAGAAATAGTTACTGAAAAAGGTCACAATATTCACTGTAATACTACATTTTTTACTACAATTTTGAGTGTATTAACCAAAATGTTTCTTTAACTCTTACAGATTCGTTTCTTCAAAATGGAAACCTCTTGTCTGGCTTCAACTTTTTTATGGCTTAGATATAACAGGCTGGTGAAGTTCATTCTAGTTTGCATAAGAAGTTATTTATTTAGCCTTGACTGTTATTTATTTAGCCTTGACTGTGGAAATCTGTTCCTCTCTGAAGCTGATATTCTGTGACTTTCAGTGCAGTATGCATGGAATAATTAAGGAAAAATTTTATCTTTTTGAACAATCAAATCAGTGGCAGTCATTGAGATGACCATTAAGTCATCTACCTGGCATGGTGTCTTGTGGTTGCTAAAATGGAAACGTAATATATCTTCCCATCCACCACAAAGACAGAGGGTGAATCTCTAGTAACAAAAGACAGATTTGCAAGAGAAAATGTAACAAGTTTACTTAACACAATTGTACATGCCCCAGTACCATCAGAAATAAAGAGCAAAACATCTAGGGAAAACTGCATTTTAATGGTCGTTTCCTTGAACAGGTGGATAGACTGAGTAAACAAAACTGGTGTGACCTAATGGGAAGAAACTGGGTGAGAGTTCAGCAAGTCCTGTTTGTTCAAAATTCTCTCTTGTTCTCCTTCTGAAGCATCCGGCGCCTAAGGTATGGGGCAGCACACCAGCCATACGAAGGGCCCAGAAGAGTAGGGGAAAGGTCAGAGTGAAGATTGTAGGTTTTATGGCTTTCTTTCACTGAGGAGACTCCTAAGTTTTATGACCTGCTTTGAGAAAGAACTGGGGGAATGAAAAAGTAGGGCAAAAGAATGCTTTGAAAAACTTATTTCTAAAGGTTATGTCCTTCAGTTCAAAATATTGAGCATTTCAGGGTGGCATATTTGGGGTACCATGTTTGGAGCCCCAACATGGCTACGGCAACACCAAGGTATGACATCCAGACCAAAGGAACACATCACACAATGCCTTTGCCCTACAGCCAACTCCAGCTGGCACTTTGATGAGCAGGCTGTGGTGAAGATTACTGTTCCAGCGCCCAGGCAATTTTCTTTGCTTTCTGTCAGAGAAGGAGAAAGAATATCCCCTTTTTTGTATTAGAAAGTGTTTATTCTCATGTCTCTGAATGTTTGACCAAAATTGACTAGAGAAATGTAGTAGTGGATTATAGGTGTTTGCACAGTCATGATAACTAGAATACTAACCTCCTTACTTTTACTCTGAATTACTTATGAAATCAAAAGATAGCTACAAAAGTATTTTCCTCCTTTACCACTCTCAGGCTTTTAAAATACTGTTCTGTTGAAGTTCCTCAACTTTTAAAGTTGAAAAATTTAGAATCTATCAACAAGAGGTCATAATGTTAAACTTCAAAAACATGGTGGTTTCAGAGTAACATGTAAATCATAGCAGAGGATTCAGGAAAATAATATTTTCAAATAGGGTAGGAAGAGGCAAAAAAATCTTATTGATAGGGTAATAAGATTCAAAATCTATAGACTTTTCATTACATGGCACTTGTTTAGCTGGTCTTGCAAAAAAATCACAAGCCAAGAATTATTGCTATACTCTGGAACAAATGTAGTTGTATTAGTATCAGCTAATAAAGAATCTCCACATCACTGTTGGAGTTAAAGTGCCTAAGAACACCTCTTCTCTCCTTGTGCAGGATGCAGTCACTTTTTAGGACCAACTCTGCTGAAGATCTCCACTGACGCGACATGGGGCCACTTGGGATCTGTGTCATTCTACAGGTCCTCCCTCATCCAGGACCATGTGTAACACCAGTGCACTTCAGTGCAAAGGTTTGTTTCTGAACGTCTTTGTAAAATATTTTTAAGTCTATTTGTTGAATCTATGCTATTCTTTCACCTCATTTTTAAAATAAATACTTAAATAATATTGAGAAGCTTACATAACTCAGCCCCATTGAATGGAGGTGAAAAGTTACAGTAACTGTTTTCACATTTCTGTAGTACATGCTGCTGTGGTTATGGCTTGATTAGTTTTAGACATCACGTATTAAAGACTTACCCTCCTTACATTACATCTTGTCTTCCTGTTTTAGTTATACCATGTTTCATTAAATAATTTATACTTATAATAATATGCCCATATAAATATAAATATCATAGAATTAAATAGCTACCAAGGGATTATGATGCTATTTGATTTTGTAGCTAAATATTTTTGTTGTTCCTGCCCTACAGGCTAACCAAATACTGCTAATTCTGAATTATGCATCTACTGTATCAACTGTTTCAGATTCTATAGACCTTTCTTCTGTATTAGTTTTCCCTCTGTTCCCTCAATATCTAATGCTGGAGAAAGAGAGAGAGCGATAGAGAGAGAGAGAAAGAGAAAGAGAGAGAGAGAATCTATGACACTTCATATTTGGTAATACTCCACCACTGTAAAATATAGTAGCATTTTTCATTCTTTTTCATAGCTGCATAGTGCTTACTTGGAGTCTACCATATTTTCTTCCATTAGTGTCCTAAAACTAGATTTTTCCTTCTAGCACTTGGCTTTTGAAATAGTGCTGAGTTAAACCACTTTGGGGTACATCTTTTTATGTACTGTTTTGATTAATTCCTAGAATTGATCCTTGTTGGTTAGAAGATACATTTATATGCAATAATACTAAATATTTCAAGAGCGTCTTCCTTTGGTTTTATATTTTGCATTCTTGTGAATTATAAATGATATTGTATGTTTACTCACAATTTCTTGAATTTGGTAATTATCAAATGAGGAGAACTTTCAAACTAATGGATGAGAAATGGAATCCTGGTTTTGGTTTTACTCTGTTTTTTGGTGAGTGAGCCAGAGCACCTTTTCTCATGATTCACATTTCTTAATAAAATTTCTTTCTCTGTCAACTCTCTCTTTTCATATTTTAATCTCATTTAAAAATTATAGGGGAATCTTTCACTTTTAACATCACTATAACCTCAAATTATTTTAGAATTATAGATATTTCTAGTTCAATTTTGATAGGGCCATTGGTCGTTTACTTTGGTATTTTAGAAACTTTTCACATACTCAAATAATTTTTATTTATAATTATAAAAAAGCACTTGGTTTTGTTCTAGATTTTGAATTTAGAAATTTTCTAGATTCAAAATCTAGATTTTGTAAGTATTCTTCTCTAAAATAAGATGATTGGTAGTGTTATTGAGTGTATGTAAAACATACTGCCATGTTAAGGACTTATGCATCAACCTTAACTGTATATATACAATTATGTAATAAGATAAACATATATATTGTTATGTTAATATAAACATATATTTCTTGTAGTAATCTAAACATTTGTACTTATGTTTCTTACAATGTCATATACTAATATAAACATATATACTTATGTGTTTATTATAATATAGACATACATTCCTATAATAATACAAGCCATACTAAAGACTTACCATTAATCCCAACTTATATATGTATATATATATATAATTGTATAGCAATATAAACATATATATTTATAATAATATAAACACACATTGTATATAATTATATGAACATATATATGCATATATAAATATGTATTGGCTTATAATCTTTCCGCTAGTTCAAAGTTTACTTACAGACACATGAGAATTTTGCTTCTGTATATCTGTATTGCAAAGAAACCTTGTAGAATACCTGCTAAAAATGTCTCCCTTTTTTTTCATTGACGTGTATAATTTGATGTACGAAGCAGAAGACTTGATTGACTGAGCAGAACTTAGTATCTTTTTCTTCTAATTCCAAGACACTTTGAAAACAGTGATTTTCAGGCCTTGATTAAGTTTTTATCACGTTATCCGTGTGCTCTGCCATTATTCCCTGCTTTGTGGCTTCATGACACTTCTCTTCCTTCTTTCTAAAAGTAAATGACCTCCTTAAGCTCTTTCTATTATCTGCTAGAAAAAGATTCCCAGTATTTTATTTACTCCCAGTATAACTCATGTATTTTTGAGCTTTCTTTCCCAATTTTAACAGCTTTATGGAGACAGTACTTTAATACTGTAAGATCCTCCCACTGAAGTCACACAAGTCCATATTCACAGCAGTGTGATTTTTATTGCTGTCAGCTCTGGGGCGTCTTCTCACCCACAGATGAACTGTGCTGATGAACAGGAAACACAGGGCACCCAAGTCTCGCTCTCTAAGCAGCCCAAACTCTCCTTCCTGTATCATGCCTTTGCACAGTCAGGGCTTTCATATCCTGAAACTGTGTGACAGGTAGTCTTGTGTTTTTTGTTGTTGTTGTTGTTTTTTGTTTTGTTTTTTTTTTTGTAAATGTTTGTAGTACATACTGAAAGGGTTGCTGGCCCAGGCCGGATACTGTAGCCAGTAAAGCCAAGGAGCTCCTATCTCCCCCCACCCTTAGGAATTGCTTCTGGCGCCAAACTAAGACCAATGGGCTACCTGTGCATCCCTAATGCCCCCTTAGGTTCCACCCCAGGCCGAAGCTACTTAGGTGCGTCACTCCACGTGCGTCACTCCACGTGTTCCCCGGAGAGATCGCTGCCCCGGGATGGAGATGCCACGCCCCAGGGAGTCTGGGGTGTCTCTCCCCGCATTCCCAAAATAAAGGTTACTTATATTTTATACTTCTTATCTTTTCAGCCGCCTCTGCCGCTCCTCTTCCTCCTCCTCTTCTTCCCCCTCTACAGTTCTATCACACAATGTTTATATTTCTTGTGTGGAACTGACATGCATGTGATACACCTTAATTCATTTTCTTTTTTGATTTTAATTTTAAAAAGCAAAATGGAAAAAAATGGATACAGAATTTCAAAATATAGTAGGAAATCAATACTAACTATATTCATTCTCTCACTCAAGTTTTCATATACTTGTTCTCTCAAAAGTTGCTACATTTATTAAATAATGTAGACTAATATTTTTAGTCATGTTGTTGATGTTTCATAATTTTAAGTCAAAGCAAAGACTCAGACATTTCACTATCCTACAGGAAAATTTGCAGCACTAATTGTATTTCGACTTCATTTGCTGACATTTTGTGATGTTCCTTTATTTCTGTTTTATTTTGAGGGCTCCTACAGTTGGGGATTCAATGCTGGGAATCATGACCATGGTAGAGTGCCTTTCCCAATCCATCCCAATTTAAGAGGAGCACAGGAAAGTGAAAAAGCAGTGTCTAGAGTATATGTAAATGACAAGGACATGTTTCATTATGTAAATAGATTCCCCTGCACTGGTCTCCATTTAGATTGAGCATCTGCTAATTAAAACAGAAGGCAAAACTACAAAAGCCAGTTGGCATTCTGTTTGTGCTGTCCTTGATTTGTTTCTGAGAACTCAAACAAGATAAAGTGTCAGGAAATTTAATTGTCAGCAGTCAGTCTCTTGCCTGCCCCAGTGGCTCCCGGGTCTGTGACTCTACTTTGCCTCACAGCCATGAACCAGCGACTCTAGGGAAGATCTCCAGATCCTGTCAGTGTAGCTGTAGGGCTGTCATCTCTTCCCTAGCCACGGACTGACTCTGCTCAATATACAGATGATCTCTCATTCCCAATGGTTTGATTTTCAACGTTTTTATTCTATGATGATGAAAAATCCCATTCACATTCAACAGAAACTATGTTTTGAATTTTGATTTTTTTCCCCCAGGCTAGTGCTAAATACTGCGATGCCAGAAGAGCAAGGAATTTCAGCTCGAATCAGCCACTGATACTCTACAGCGTGCTATGTGGCTAAGCTACAATGTTTGCTAGGCTGTATGTAGTAAATGGTGTCTGTTTATTCAATATAGTATCATATTTTTATAATGATATTTTCTCCTACCAGTGAGATTATGAGGACATTACCCCAGGTAAGTTGAAGACAATCTACAATGAGAAATAAAATTAAACAGCATGCTGGTGACCTCCTTCTGATGAATTGTTTTCTCCCTGTGCATCATGTTAGCCAACTGACAAGAGATGGAGCTGTTCCCTGGAGTAGCAGCCATGAGACTCTCACTCGTTTTTCAAATGAGTGACCTTAAACATTTTTTTATTCAAATCCCATATTTGAAATGTGGAATCAACAATTTACATTTCACAGATATAGCATAATTAATAGTAAATATGAAAATATTCATGAAATCTGAAATACCGTATATGAAGTTAAAAATCCCACTGTCTTTATATCTCTTATTTATTTAAAGGTTATACATATGAGTGTCTCAGGTGTATTTTAAATTATACTAAAACTTTGGTATTTTCAACTTCTCGAAATAAGGACTATTGTCATTTTATAGATAAGGTATAGAGCAAATAAATGCATGAAGGTCATAGAAGCAGAGATCTGATCCACAGCCTGTGTTTCAGCCACAGTGTTGTGTTCCTGCATCTACAGTCCTTTAGTAATAGCAAGCTCTCAGAAAGAAGAGAGGAAATCAATGAAATGTAGCAAGTTTCATACAGTGAAATATATTTATTTAAAATATTTCAATAATGGTCTTAACCTACCTAACAATATTGGCCATTAAAGTAAGCTCATCAATTTTTTTAACTGAGCCTAAATTATAATTGCTATTTCATATCACTCTGGTTTGAATGTATTCCCCAAACTTTCTGTTTTAGAAATTTATACCTCAAATTCATATCTGATGATATTTGGAAGAGGAGCACTTGGGAAGTAATCATCTGTCTCAGGCCCCTGCGATGGAACTAATGCCTTTATAAGGAAAGCAAGAAAGATCTGAGTACCCACACACTTACTCTGTCTCTCCATGTGATTTCCCTTACCAGGTTATGCAACAAAAAGAAAGCCCTGACAGATATTAGCAGATGTGAGTGTGTCTGTAAATCTTCAAACTACATTCATGTCTGTTCTTCATTAGTTACCTGATCTAGAGCATTTTGGTGTAACAAAGAAAACAGACTAAGACACACAGTTATTTTTGAAATTGCTTATGAAGGGTTGGCACCCATAAACTATCCATTTCTTTTTCATTCCAGAAAATTACTTTTCCTCATGGTTTTATTGGTAAAAAATTTATACAATAATGGCAGTTTTTTTAACTCTTTGAAATTTCATTTAAAGAAAAAGTTGGCTTACATGCTATTTAAAATGTTAACTGTCAACTTCAGGAAAACAAGCGATGTTTAAAGTAGCATACATGAAGCTGCTCAGAGGCGAAAAATGTCTGCTTCTGGCTTGTGCAGTAAGAACTTGTCAACCACTTTATCTTTCAGTTTCCTTCAGAGTGTGAGCCAAACCACACTCTTTAGATTTCCATTTCAAGCATGTCCTCAAACATGCTAGTCTCATGTTAGAAGTTAAAATCAATCTACCACACTGCACATATTGTAATTGCATTCCTCCCAGCCAGAAGGTATAGTGAACTTTACAATATGTAAAATCTCAACTATTATGGGATTTACTATGATAATCAGTTTCTGAAAATAATACAAACTTTTTTCTTCCTAAGAAAACTACACATTATCCTGGGGTGGGGCATGGGAAATGGGTCCCAAGGTTAAGTTATCTTTGGTTCCAAGACATCTATAACCCCTTTTCTGACAAGTTCATTTGTAACATACAATACACATTGATAAGCTATCAGTCACATGAACATTTGAAGGAAAGAAAAGTACCCACTGAATGAAAGATTGCTAATCTTTTATAACAAGGTTTCAAAACATTTTCAAAGTATATTTTGCTCCTGCTCCCTAATATTATGTTAAGATCATCTACTCTCTAAGAGACAGTGAGACAATAAACTCATTTTTTCAACAAATGAAATTAAATTAAGAAAACATCAATCTCAGCAAACAAATATTTGGATTAAATAAGGTACATATAAACTATATATTTCAAAAACTACATCAGCAGTACTATTTTTTATTTTGTAAAGGAATTGTATCAAATTCTATTTAATTTGATGTGCAAAGGCCCCTGAAACACTTGTCTAAGTAAGAGCAACATGGACATCAAAACTAGCAATCATGGTATGTGGAAGACACATTAGTTCAATAAATGTGTGTGCCATTTTGCTTTTATAAAAAGTGATCCATGTCCAGTCCATATCTATGCCATACTTGAGTTTTAAGTGAATCAAAATGGAAGAAATTAGGAAACTACATCTTTCTCAACAATAAGATACCCATGTTCTTGGTCGGAATTTAAAAGAAATACAAAGAAGTAATTGGATTTCCAGAAGTAGAAGTGCTACAACAAATAGAAACACCAAAACAACACCCAAGATTTGAAGGCAGATTTGTTTGTGTCCGTGGGTACTGATTGGGATCATTTCAAAATACTGGGTCCCAAAGGCTTAGAGAGGCAGCTTTTTCTGGAATTGCAAGGGGGACGTATAAAAGTAGAGTACTTGGCTCTTTCATTGGTTCTTAGACTATGCATCACAGTGACCAGCCATTTCTAGGAAACAGAAGCAACCAGAACTGCAATGGGAACTATTGCCTAGGCAACTAAGAAACTGAAGTATACTGGCTGGGAGAGGGAGGAATTGAGACTTCTGGCAACACTGTCTCCCAAGATTGCCATCCCAATATTGCCGTCAGCCTGAGGGATCGCACTAAGCCAGAACTCATGGCCCAAAAAGAGTTGCTACGGTGGGACTTTGCCTTCCAGGAATGGAAACTCCGAACAGTGTTACTCACCATTTATGAGAACTGATGGTTAGAGCTTTTATAAAATCGCATTAGTAGAAGGACCTGAGAGAGTAGGAAAAAAAAAAAAACTAGATAAAAGGGTAGAGACCACGTCATTCACTAAAGTAGCATCTGGATTTGAAATATGTACAGTGTAGAACATGAAAGATGAATCTGGAAGCTACTATTTCAATTTGGATAGAAATCTCAATTTAGGAACAAATGCCACAAGATTAATTTAGCCTAGATAATTGGGATAATATAATAGAACAATATGAAAATCAGTTTTCAGTAATATGTATCAAGAATCCTCAAGGAGATATAAGAATGCAAAAGACTGCTACAAAAAAGAAAATATAAAATACTAACAAAGAAAATAGGAAAGAATGAAATATAATGAAGTCAATACAGGACAATACAGTAATTGAAATAAAATGCAAAGCCAGAAAATCTCTAAATTGATTCCAGGAATAGACACAATTAGTGAACCAGGAAAAAATACTGAGGCATTCTTCCATAAAGTTGCAGAGGGACACAGCTATGAAAAAGACTTTAAAAGGCAAAGTAGTTACTGCAAATGGAAAATAGCTTGAGAAGGTTTAGCACATAATAGCGGGGACTATAGGAAGTAAAATAGAGGGAACGTCAGAAAAACAGTATGAGAGGGAGAGGGGGGGGAGAGACAGACAGACAGACAGAGACACACACACAGAGAGAGAGAGAGAGAGAGAGAGAGAGAGAGAGAGAGATTGAGATTTAGAAGCACTCCAAACTGGAGCACTAAGCGGCAAATGGTTTAAATAAGAATAGTCATTTTGATATACCATGGAGGAAATGCAGCATCAAAAATAAAGAAAATCCTATAAAGCAGTAGAGAGGGACACCTTCCTACATTTAAAATTGCACCATCAAATGGCAGTGAGGATGTGGATCAAAAGCCATGTTCAATATAGTGCCTTACTGTATTAAAAAGAAAAAGGCAGAGATGTAGAATAACCTTTTAGTTAGAAAAAAATTATAGTGAAATATACATGCAAAAATAAAATAGAAACACCATGTATGGATTAAAACATGGTGTTCCATAACTTCTGAACCTGATAAAAGTGACCTTCCTTTTCAGCATCAGGTAGATTTATTCTGGAGCATCATATTTTCATTTCAATCATCAAGCTGTACCTAGGATTCCTTGCATTTTGTTACCTGCAGTGAAATCCATGTGGCTCTCCCGTCCTTCTCTGTGTCCATGTATTTTTTGCATTCCGCCTAACGAGGAAAATATATTACTACCCGTGGACTTTAGATTCAGTCGTCTGACTTGCAGTTTTAGTGGGTGCTGTAAGACTTGAAAAGCACTTACATTCTTCAGCTTCCTCCCCTCCACCTTTGCATTGCCATGAGAAGACGACGTACTGTATGTATACAGGTGAAACCTTAATGAAATCCTTCTCTTACTCCTGCTCCACTAATTTGATAATTTGGTTCTTTAGATCCTGTTTTCGTTACTTTTCTCTCATTGCTGAGACAAAATACTTGATGCCCAAAATGAAGGAAGGAAAGATTTATTTAGCTTATAGTTTTGGGAGCTTTCAGTCCATACTCAGCTAGCTCCAAGGCACGGTGGCGTGGCTAAGGGGCAGCTGTTCATGGTGGCCGCAAGAGACAAGAGCGAAATGGGCACAAAGGGGAAAACATGCCTCCTTCTGTCCTTATATTTTGTGCAACACTCCCTCCACCAATCCCAGCGCTAGACAATGAACCGACCACAAGCCTCCACTCACCGCCTGCTAAAGGCCCGCCCCGCCTCCCCCTGACTGCTTGAGATTTTGGGGGGACGTTTAAATATAAACCATAACTTTGATCCTTCACTGTTGCATAAAAACCTACTCAATACGTCAATTAAATAGAACAAAATATGCACTGACATTAGAAGAAGTTTCTTGACTACCTAAAATATTTTTATTTAGAAAATGTAGACTTGCTCTACTTTTTATTTTTTAAAAAGACATCAGTTTGCTTTCAAAAAGGCAAATGGCATGTTAAAAACTAAACTAAGTTCATGCCTTGCTGAATTAACCTTGACTATTTGCAATTATCCCTTCATGGATTATTTACAATGCTAAATATCCCTTGCATGTTGCCAGGATACAGTAATTGAAAAAGAATATTCAATCACTTTAAACAGATTTGAAGAGGCAGTATATTTAGAAAGAGAAAGATTTTCTGCTGTTCATATATTAATAATTTTTCTATTCAAAGTCATTAACTATGGCGACTTAATGCCATTGCATCTTCATGTTATAAGGCAGACTAATATTACAAATACATGTGCGATATATCTGATGGGAATCCATTAAATGAAAAAAATGAAACAGGCTAAAAAGGAAAGAGAGCTTTGATAAAAGTATAGAGAGTGGTTTAAGAGACCTTTCTGATTAAGTGATTTACACAAAGACTATAAGCAAATTTAAACAAAGTCTAGAAGGAAGTGAAGGAGTCAGCCCTGGATATTTGAAAGAAACAGAATCCTACATTATAAGAATAACAAATGCAAAGGCCCTGAGTGTTGGGCATGTTTGTGGAAAGTAAGGCAGTCAGTATCTACAGGGAAGGTGGGTTGTGTGGAGCAGTCAGAAGCAGACAATGGGGAGCAGGGCGGGCAGCAATGGGTGGGTCCTTCATGTAAGGTCTGCCATGTGGGCACACTGCCTTTTCACTGAGTTAGAAGTGAACCTGGGGATGAATCAGATCCAGTGATTTAGGACATGCTCCAGTAAATTACCAGAAGGAAGCCTGGTCGTCAAATATTTATTACTCCTGGATACCTAATGCATGGTTCAGAAAAAAACAGATCTCTTTATTGAGTATAAAGTAGGCAAAGTCCAGAAGTACAAATTCAACTTAATTAATAACGAACTAGTATATTGTATCTTAATGGCTATAAGACAAGATTGACCAAATCTTTTGATCTAGAGAAATCACTCTACTAAATCTATCAATTATTTTTTTCTCAAAAGAAGCACATACAAATATAAAATGAAAGCTGTACCCCCCCAAAAATACTATTTTTATGAAAAGAAAAATGCTAGCAGTACTGTGTGTCTATACATTACTTCATGTTAGACAAGCTTATAAACTTGAATAAGAAAGCTGGTCATAATGATCTGCCTGATTGTAAAATATGAATTAAGCTAAAACTCAGAATAATTTTAATGTTCTGCATTTTCCTAACCAATGTGATAACTATGATCATAGAAATGATGAAACAATGACATACATGTTTATTTTAGGAAACTTGAGCGATACTTCAGGTAATAATAGACATTTTACACACTCATTTAGGCAAAAGTTGGTAAAAAAAGTTACTGGACTATATAGTTTTTGATGAAAATCATAAAAATAAATTAAAATTGATTCAATGATAGTACTCTGGTTTTCATTGTATTAGTAGCTATTTAATCTTTAAAGATCAAGTTTGATGTATTGCTCTGTAGTAAAAGTTAACTTGTGTTCTTCAAAGATAGTCTGAAAGTGTAAAAATTAGAGCAAATATTTATTTGTTTTTTTTTTCTTTTATTTCTGCAGAATAGTGAAATCAAGAATCCAACTTCAAAAGAAGATGTATTCTGGAAATTTAATTCTTGGGCTTCCAAATTTTAAGAAGAATGCATATTTGGAGTGATTCTTTAAGTAAAAATGAAAACATGTGTTGGCTCAATCTAGTCATATTGAAAACTTGGATTTTCAATCCACAGTAGCTAGAATTCTTAAGTTATTTACACATAAGAAAGCTGAATAATACAGTCTTTAATAGTGGAATAAGATGTAGTGTTCCAGCTGGAGAAAGTAGGTAACATTTTAGAACATTTTGATACCACACAGAACAAGATAGTATGCTCCTTGATCTTGATAACTAGAAAATGATCCCACTATGAGGGGTTACATGAAAAGACAATACCAAAGTTCTGCCTTCATGACCTACCCGGGAGTGAGTTGATACAGCCAGGGATGCTGTTTGAGCAAAATTAACTTCCTTTTTTAGACTACCTGTTTAAAGGGTGGACTATTGCTATGGAAACTCCTGGCACTGCTGGTTTCCTTTGTCTTTGGTACATCTCAGGAAAATTGGAGGAAGTGATGACCTGGAAAAGTTAACTTATTCCAACTCCACCCCCAACTTCCTGTGCACCTGCAGTGCACATTGCATTGCATAAAATGAGGCAATAGGGAACTAGATTCACTGAAAGGGGAGCTGGACCTACAGTCAGTTGTAATGAACATAACCTATTGCACGTATTGAAAATACCAGCACACAGATCTGTGTGTAACTAGGCAAGCAGGAAACTATTGAAATTAGTATTCTTCTCAGTTCTTCCCTAGCTAAGATATACTAATTATATTATTCATATAGTATTGCTTCTGTTCTCTATCCAGTGGTTTATATGTGGATTATAAATTGAATTCATTTCAGACTGGTAAAAATCATTAGTTATATATATAGACTTTGCCTTGGTAGATCTTTAATTTGTGAAGGATGATATTGCCCAAAAAAGAAAATGTCTTTATTCAATGATAAGTCAACCACTATCCAATATAAACATCTACCTGAGTCCACAGTTTACAAAGCAAAATCTATTCAGTGTCTTCAGATAAACAAAGCTTCTTCCTAAACAATTTTGTCAATATTTCTCAAAGCTGAATCTGACAACTATGAAATTCTCTACATAATGTCTTTTCTGAATGTTCCCTTTACCTTTTGTTTCAGGGAAATCTGGTTGTTCCCCAAGACTTTCTTCCCTAGCAGCCCTCTCGAGTGTAGTTTTATTATTTTTTGCCCTAACATCCTTCCATTTCTGGATCTGGTGCTGAGGAATATGTCTTACTGATCATTGCTATTCCCAAGTGCTTGCCTTACCTTACTTTCTGAAAACACTTACTTTTGAAGCTCTTCATATCATAAAGCTTGTCATTATGCTTTGTTGCACATATCTACAAATATCTGGGCCCTCCTTGCCTTTGTTAGAAGTTTCTTTTAGCAGATCACTGTCAGTCTGTTCTGAAGGTCCTCATTCTTGGTAATTTCAGTATCTGTGTGAATTGTCTTTTGAACATCACAGTCACTTTAGTTCCTTGAATTCTCTACTCTGAAGACGTAGCCTAAAGTGTGATGTAGTCAATAACTACAGCCCTTTCACTATTTTACATGCAGCCAATTTACTTCTTACCATTTCCTCTTCCTAGCTTGCTCTAGTACTCAAATTCCAATACTGATTTTATATATAAAGATTGTCCACTTTGTCATTGACCGTTGGTTCCCTTAAGTCTTCTCTTCATTGTTTTCAGCCTATATTGTTTAATCTCTGATTATAACTTCCTTTTACACACTCTCTCTTGCCTCCCTGCTCTCATACTCTTAGAAACTTTCAGGGAAGAAAGATTGAAGGGAGGGGGGTGGGAATAGAAACAAAATGAAATAGCAAGATACATCTTATACAGATATAAATTCCCTATGATGAATGTTGTTATGTACATCTAAATGTACCAATAAAAAATTTTTGAAAAAGTAGAAAAATAAACTCTACACGTAGTTCAGGTCAAATTTTTGCATTCTCTACATGTGAACTGGGCCAAAACATACTAGAGAAATGTAATCAACTATGCTGATCTTAATCTACAGTCATTTCTTCTATGTTATTTATTATTAGTGCTTTGATTCTATCATATTTCATACTCTTTAGACATTTTATCATTGCTGTTCTTATTATCGTGGTTTTACAAAACCTGTGATGACTTAGAATTACCCTCTTGTTAATGAATTTTTATGATAATAATTCATACAGTATGTACTCTTTTATGTCTGACTTCCCCTCTTTGACATAAGTACTTTTATGGTCATTCATGTTGCAGTAATGGCTAATTTCTTTTTATTGATGAGTAATTATTCATTGTAACATTTAGCTTCCTATTCAGACTGGAAAATTAGGCTGTTTTCAATTTTAACTATTTCATTTCCAAGTGTATAAATTTTTAAAATTAAGTCCAGTTTATTAATTCCTTCTTTTTATAGTGTGCTTTAGGTACTGTAACTAAAAAGTTTTTGAACCAAGCATGGCACTGAGTGCCTAAAATTCTAGCAAATTAGGAAGATGAGGTAAGAATACTACAAATTCAAATCCATCTTAAACAACTTAGTGGACAACTTAGTGTCTCAAAGTAAAAATATGAAATATGTAAAGTACAGGAGATGTAGCACAGTGTTTGCCTACTATGTGTGAGCCTCCAGACTCAATTCCCAATACTACAAAAATATTTTTTATTAATTCAGGGTAATAAAGGATTTTTACTATGTTTTCTTCTTATAGTTTTGCTTTATATTTAGTCTGTGACTCATTATGAGTTAACTTTTGTAAATGGTATAAGGAATAAATCAAAATTTTCTTTTCTCTCTCTGCCTCTCTGTCTCTCTCCCCCGACCCCATTTTCAGATGGAGATAACCAGGTGTTATTATCTCCTTGAAAATTCATCCTCTGTTAAAGTGTTGTTGGTAGAAGCTGACAATTGATTCTAAAACTAATACAGAAATGCAAAGGACTTACAACAGACAAAGTGACTTAAATAAGAAGAAAGCTGAAGGACTAAGACTACCTGAATTCAGGACTTACTATGACGTTAAACAAATAAGCATATCGTTTATCAAGATAAAAAGCTGACCAGTGGAACATCAGAGTCCAGGAACAGTCTGGAAATGATTTTCATAAGAAAACTTGAGTGGAAAGTACAGTCTATTTCATTCCCCTAATCTTTCTCAGCTCTTAAATTTATCCCTAATTAATAATGCACATTAATGTGCTACCTTTGTTACAGCCGACAAATCAATGTTGATATATTAACCAAGATCTATAACTTACATTGGGATTCACATTTGTATTATACAATTGCATGGGTTTTTATAAATGTACATTATGTTCCAGCACTACAATATTACACAGATACTGTATCATGAAGTTTCACTGCTCCTAAAGCCCTCTGTGTTTCACCTATTCATTCTTCCCTCTTATCCCAACCTCTGACAACCACTAGTATTTTTTACTATTTCTAAATTTTTGCCTTTTCCAGCATGTCATTTAGTGGGAATCACTGTTTCAGACTGGCTTTTTCTCTAAGTGATGTGCATTTAAGACACCTCCATGTCATTTCATGGTTTGATAGCTTGTTTCTTACCATCATTATCCGATTGTATATGTATCATGGTTTGTTTATCCAGTCACTGAATGGACAAATCCTTCTTTCCATGTTTTGGCAACTGTATTGCTGCAATAAATATTCATGTGTAGGTTTTTGTATAAACATATATTTTCACCTTGTTTAGATAAATATCCCAAAGTACAAATACTAGGTCACATACTAAGACTATATTTAGCTTTACAAAACATCACCAAAATGCTTTCCAGTGTAATGGTCTCACTTTATATTGCTGTGTTCCAGTGAGAGTTCCTTTTCTTGTACATCCTCCTATGCATTTGATGATTTCAGAATTTATATTTTCATTATAAAGGCATATAGTATTATCTTCCTGTTGTTTTGATTTGCAATATTCTTATGAGATATGAAGTTAGGCGTCTTTTCATAACTAATTTTCTATGTGTATATCTTTGGTTAGGGGTCTATTTAGATTCTTTATTTTTAAATTACATTGTTTTTCTGATTTTGTTGAGTTTCAACAGCTATTTATATACTTTGTTACTAATTTTATAAGATACTTTATCTATGGGATGCTCTGAAGTCTCGGCTGAACATGTATTACTTGCTTGAGTTTAAGGCATTGTATTCTGAGGCTACTAAGCTATGAAAGCTCAAATCCTCCAGTGAAACAAACCTGCAAAATTTACCAGAACAACTTCAGCCTCATATTCAGCTTCAGTTGCATTTTTGCTGCAGTAATTTCCTATATTTTTCCACTGAGGATTTATCCAACTTCTAGAATACATGACATTTAAAATATAGTTTTATTATACTTATTATTCATTTCTAGATTTTGTGGTTTTTAATTTTTAATCCATTATTTTGTTAAAAAGATAAACTCATAGAGGGTATGAACAGTATCTTTTCAATATATTTTTTACAAAGCCAATAGCCTATCTAAACATATGCTAGTTGTCTCTAAGTAGAAATTAATTGGGTTTTATTCCCAGTACCAAAAAAAATTAATTGGATTTTATGTAACACTTTAATGTTGATTTATTCCTTATACCATTTTATACCATTATAAAATTTTGATTTATTCCTTATACCATTTACAAAAGTTAACTCATAATGAGTCACAGACTAAATATAAAAAGTTGTTAATATCTCCTAAGAATGGTTTACAAGTTTGATTTCTTTGTGTACCTCCACAATCTGTACACAAAGAAGACATTCAGTAAAAATCAATTGAAATCTTAAAATCTCTACAATCAAATAATGAAATACATGAATGATGTGCCTTCTCCTTGATGCTGGTAAGCCTAATAAACATTTTTAATAAGGTTCACTTCCAAACCATGTGGTTGGATTTTCACTAGTAATTTAAAATACTGTTTTAAATTCTGCTAAGCATTTCTATTAGGGGAAGAGCTTTTTGAGACCCAGGAACAATGTTATATATTAATTTTCTGGGAAGGCTTGGTATACAGCTACCATACAGGTGTTTCCTGTTGAGAGTCCAAGTTCCCATGTAAGAACTTAGAGGGCAGCTGAGAACAAAACTTAGAGCACTTAATTGCACTTGCCCAGTGTGCTGCATAGAAAGTCTTGGACCAAAAATAACATGTTTAAGTACAGTTAGAGTTGAGATACAAACCAGCAGCAGCAGGAAATTCAAAATCAAATCTGATCTCCACCCTTCACTTGCCTCATTGTGCCCAAGCAGCACCAAGGTCAGAAATTAATTGGAGACAATGCAAAAACACACAGCATGCAATATTTCAGTTCAGTGAGGTCACGAAGAAAATTTAGTTAAAACCTTATTAGAGCAGTTTATAAGAGCAGATTAGTGTACATATGAAATTAGAGTCTTGCCTTGATTGATGTGTCACCTATCCAAGGTAATTTGTTGGGAATAATTTGACAATATAACTGAAAAACATGTAGCATCTGTTTTATGGCAGTTTGGTTATTTGTCTAAGATTTGACACTATAAATGCCTAGAATATAATGGGACACATTTCAATCATTCAATTGTAAGTTAAAATCTGGTCATCTTTGAATTAGATGCATTTTAAAATTGAAAAAGCTTTTATGCAATTTTCCTTTTATGGACCCATAATTATAAGATAAAATCTCAATAGTAACATTACCATAAAAAACAGTGGCATATTGCAGTACATCCCATACTTCAGCAAAATCCGTAGTCAATGACGCCTAAAATGAAAGGAGCCACACTCATTTGGGATTAGAGGTGTCCACCTAGTCACTGAAATACTTCAAGTATTCTCTGGATTAGAGGCAATCCTTTATGTCAATTTGTACTTTCTTTTTAGACATCTAGACATTTCCCAACCAAAGTAATCAATTCGTGTCAATTTTATTTGAGCCACTGTACTTTAAAGTTAATTAAGCTATCTTTTATAAAGAAAACAGTATGTCTTTTCTCAAGAAAGGTTAAGGAAAGGAGAAAAGGAAAACAGCTGTAGAAAATCAGATTTGACCAGGAATTTGATTTACTTCATATCATATTTAATCACTTGTGGAATACTAATTGGACGATGTGATTTAACTCATACTAAAAATTCCAATCATATTAACCAACATTGGAAAAAAAGATGCAAAAAATCATTAATGCAAGGAGCTATTTCCTAAATTATATCTTGTTATTTTCTTTTCATTATCAAATTTAAACTAGCAAAATTCTTTTGAACGTCAACTATATTTATTATATTTATTTATTCAAAATAATATTCCAGAAGTAGATTTATATAGTTTTTAAAATATAATGGTTGATATTCCTATTCACAATGTACCATTCAAAGTGAGATCAAATACTTTCAATATGATTCTTTTGGGTACTACTTATATTCTTTGATATAGAAAAAATAAAATTAACATTAACCCAAAAAAGTACCACAAATCAAGCATTCCTTTAAAACTAATGCTAAGAAAATAAGTTCAATTCGATAAAAATTTAAAGTAAATATAAAGTTGCCTTGAAATAGAACCTACTGTTTATTTACTCTTTATACTAGGATTGGTGTAGGACGTCCTGTGTTACCTTGTCTATTCTTTTCTCAAGAGATCTGGGAGAAGGGCTTGCTGTGAGATTTTACTGTGTTGCTAAGCACATGAGCTCAATATTCAGATATTTCAGTTCTAATGTCTTTTGAGCTCTCTGATGTTCCCGTTAAATTTTTGTCTACTGCTTTCTATGCTTCCAAAGAGCAGGCAAACACATAATGATAAACGTCCTATGTAAATGCCTGGTTCTCTCACTGCTAGGGAATTACACCAGAACAATTCTGTATTCACCATTGTCAGGCACAAAAGAAGAGCAAAAGCCCACCCCAACGTGACCTGCTACACAAAATACCTTTTGTTACCAACTTAAGTGCACTTTTGAATCCTCAAAACACCCATTGACAGATTTTCTTTTTCCCACATACATAATTTATAAGCCATCTAATTAATTTTTCATAAGTCAAACAATTGCTAATATTAGTTTCTACCCTTCACATATGGCAAAAATTAATTTTTCTACCAACTCCACTTGCAATAATTTCTTCTTTCTCTCCAATACTATACAGAGCAAAAACTTGAATATCTATAGGTTTAAAATGAGAAGCAGTTTTAAAATTAAAAGACTCCAGCCAAACAAAAGCTTCCACATTATGAGCAAGTCTGAGCAGAGGCCTGCTTAAAGGGAAATTCTATACCACATGATGTATCACTGAACTTTTTCTTCTGTCTTGTTACATAGAGACATGAAACCCCCATTTACACAGTATTTGACAATGACTGATAGTTTTAAGTTTTTCATTGCTGTCATTGCATTAAACTGTGGTTATTACTGCAGGCAGGTTTGGAGGGACGTAGTGAAGTGACATAAACAGGAAAGAACTGTGCACTACATCTGTCAGATACAATAGGATCCACAAACCCCAAATTACTAGTAGCTTTAAACTCCTGATACATAACAAGAATGTGGAGTAATCATACCCTACAACAAATAGAACTATTTGAAATGTAAATAAGGACTGTTGCCCTGGCTTCCGGATGGAAGCAGGCAGATTAGATGTAAGACCATATCAAGAGGCTCTAAGGACTTTTCTCTTTTCATACACATCACAGAGCTAAAATCATCAGATTGGAATCAGACAAGGGAATAGCATGAAAAGAGAAGTTACATCTCAAGGGTTAAGTTGAAACACACTTGGTCTTAAAATACGTGGTTAGAAACCACTAGCAAACTTCAACTCCTACCTATTCTCTCTACAGTCACCCAATTCAATTGACTTTACTTTTGTACCACTTGATTCTGTCAGCTTTTCCATATCAAGACCAATTTCCAGAGTTCAGCCACCATTAACTCGTCCCTCGAAGCTTTCCACCACTTGTAACTAGACGGCTCACCTCCACTTTCCCCAGCCTTTCCAGTAAGTGTCATCATGTCACAACAGAAAGCTAACCGTGTCTTTATTCTGCATGAAATCCAGCACTGGCTTCCTTTTAATGCTCAAATGAAGTCCAAACTTGTCAACAGGATTTAGTAGGGCAAGTGAACAAGTTTGTATTTATTTCCCAGTTTTGATCCTCTGTTCTTCCCTACAACCTCTAGGGCACTCTCATCTGGGAAATTCCTTCAGAACCATGCATCTGGCTAACTCCTCTTCAGGTCTGGACTTTAACATGACATCATTTTCACCCAGAGACTATCTGATCTCCTTGATCTGGGTTAGCTGCTCCTATTATATATGAATTTTCTCATTTTTTTTATGATGATGCACTATCATTGCTATTTAGTTACTTTTCTGTTTAGTCTATTAGACCTGGAATTATTTTTGTGTAGGGACTATGTTCACATGAAATAGGACAATGATTAGCCTATTCATTATTGAAGAAGCAAAAATAAAACAAAGAAAAAAATGTCAAGAAAGAAAACCTGGCAAGTCAGCACAGAGAAAACAAAGTCAAATCACGTTAAGGAGCTATCCTATTCAGAGAGGTCCAAATGAGTTCAGAAATAAACATAAAAGAAAATGAAATGATGTTTTGAATTCTTATCTAATAAAATACATTGTATTTGAATATATCAGACTATTACAATTTTCTATTTCTGATACTTAAGCCTCTCAGAAAGATTTATAGTCTTATGAATACTCTCAAGATTATCAAAATCATTTCATTATTTGGAGGGACATGACAAAGAAGTAGCCTTTAGTAAAGAAAACAAAACATTTCACTGTTAATTATTAAAAATGTAGGTTAGAGTCTTTTTTTAGCCTTTCATAAGGTATACAATATCTGAAAACAACATCTAACAATTAAGGCTGTGTTTTGTTTTTCCAAACTGAAAAGCCAAAATGGATATAATTTTTACTACTTTTAGTTTGAAGTACTGTAGTAAGTACTAGTGACATCTTAATGCTTTATAAGAGGATATTGATTTGATATATGACTATTAAAGGCAGAGTAACAGGTTATTATCATTGTACAGTTTATGCATACATTTTACGCTTTATGCATACATGCACAGAGACAGTTCAAAGTAACAAAATGTGCTTGACATTTTGCAGTAACCCAATGTTGATGTTCTGGTCAGCCTGCCACCTTCAATTGTGGTGACTTGTAGATTCACACTTTTTGTATGTGGTGGCTCCACTGTCCTCTCAGGGACTAGGAATACTTGGCTACTTGGTTATAAGTGTTGCCAGCAAATGTGGCCCATGGTGGTGAGGTAGCTGCCTCTTAGTGACAAATTTGCAAGAGTAAGCATGAATATTTGGAACACATGTGCTATCTGCTAGAGGGAGAGAAAAAGAGACAGAGACAGAGAAACTGAGATCATGAGCATTTATATTCTCTTTAGTTGGTAAAGATAACTTCCAGTAAGTCTGTGTCACTTCTTAATGATATAACAGTGCTTCTTTTTAATAGGGACCCTTCACTCAAATGTGTCATTTTACCAAATTTCAACACATCATAGACAACATTAGGCAAATATCCCTAGTAAGTTTGCTCATTTGGAACAATCACTCAGTGAAAGTTTCTCTGTTATAAGCACATATCGCTGATCAAAATTACAGCATATAATTGAGACAAAATTCACAGTTCTGCATTTTCACTTTTCAAAAACAATTTTAAGGCCAGGGATTTAGCCCAGTGGCACAGGCACCTGCTTGGCAAGCGTGAGGTTATGAGTTTGATCCCCCGTACCAAAAAAACAAAAATAATAATAATTTTAAAGTGCATACATATTCCTTGACTTAAAATAAGGGTACATAAGAACATTACCACAACCTAGGTGTATCACAAGAGTTTCCATTAAACGCTAGATAAGACCTGAGGAGGTTTATCTTCTCTGCTGTCTCACACTTGGTCATTAGAAAGACAATACCAAGCTACCATATGTACATGATACTTATTTTTTGCAAGTGTAGATTTGGGATATTTTTTATAGTAATGAACACGAGCAAATTTTAGACATTGTTGATCACATAGCATTCCAGTGTGAGGCATTAATGGATTCTAAGCAGATAAAGATTATGAATTTAAGTGCTGAGCATCTATTAGTCATGCAGCTTCCAACTGTGTGTTGTTTCCTTACAGGGGAAGACAAGATGGAATTCAGACTATGGCTACTTCTTTCCAGATGGTAGAAAAGACCTAGTGTTGGGGCTGGGGATTTAGCTCAGCGGCATAAGCGCCTGCCTTGCAAACAGGCAGTCGTGAGTTCGATCCCTGGTACCGATAAAAAGGAAAAAGACAGAAAAAAAAAAAAAAAAAAGAAAAGACCTAGTGGAAGTTCAAGACAGTACCCTGTTGTGTCTCTTTTATTTACATAAATGATTGACAGATCCATCACAGGCCTCACCCCAAAAACAAGGTTCCTGCAAACTTACCTTGCATAGCTCCTAGCAACACAGCACAGTGTCAGGAATCTCATAGGAGTACTAGTTCTGTAACAGTGGGTGACAAATCATCACGAGCTATCTACCACCATCCATTCACTTTCTCACAGTTCTGAAGGTCAGAAACCCAGGTAGGCTCAGCTGGATTCTCCGCTTAGAGACTCACATGACCAAAATCAAAGTATCAGGCAGCCCAACCTATTATTTGAGGCGCTGGAGAACAACACACTTCCATGCTCATGCAAAGTGTTGGCAGGCTTACAGGATTGAAATGCTCATTTGTATCCCTATTTCCCTTCCTTGGGATCTCCATCTTCAATCCAGCAGCACCACATCAAATCTTTCTCACACCAAGAATCATCGATTTCCTTTTCCTCCACCAGAAGAAAAGTCTGCTTTTAAAGGCTCTTATGATAGAGTTAGACCCAACCAGTAGTCTCCCTATTTTAAGATCAACATATTAGTAATATTCAAAAGGCTTTTTGCCACATAAGAATCAGTGTAATTCCAGGTGACAGAAGTCATGGGAGCTGTATCAAAGTTCTGCTTATTCATTTGTGAGTGTGCCACTCAACAAATATTATTTGCATAATCAATAAATTAATTTACTGAGGGACTAACTTTCTGTTCTAGTTGTACATTCATAGGAATCTTGTTTCAATGAGTGTATAACTAGAAAGATAACACAAATCTCTTACCTTGCAGTATGTGACTTTGGGATATAAACTGTCCAAATCTCTGTCTGTTCCTCAGTGAAATGAGGATCCTGCCAGATTAGGAATATCAATCATTATCCCTTGTCTATCAGTTGATAGTTGAAGCAATTGGCCCCCACCCATTTGTACATTCATCCCAATCATTCTTGAGTGGCTATGTTATCTTGAAAAATATTAGATCATGTTATACTGATGTTTGAAAGCCTTCAACAGCTTCCTGCTGCTCCTTAAAATACTCTAAAGGCCTGTGTGATCTAGCTTCTTTCCACATCTCCAGCCTTATGTAGGATTCTTTCCAATACTTCACTGCTTGTGGGTCCTTCTGGACAGATTCTATGATCATACGTTCTTTCTTCTTTCTGTGACTCTTTCCAGTGCACCCTTTACGTCATAGAACTTTCTCAGATCAAGTCAGAGCACTTAGTTTTCTAGCATATCTTTCTGTTGCTAATACAACTTACCACATGTTAAATATATGTATTTAAATTGTATAGCTACATGGTTAGTATCTGTCTCACCCTTAATCTGAGAACAAGCAAGGACTGTTTTACTCACCATTGTATCTTGGACACTGAAGTTTTATAGGTATTAGTACAATAAAATAATAGATCAAAGAGAGAATAAATCCCTATACAATAACCTGACATAAAACAAGACTTCAGTGAAAGGTACTTTTTAGAATGGAAATGGTGACAGTCCTTTTAGCTCTAACTGGAAGAATCAGGTGAACACCAGATCTCTGAAATTGTCATGTGCTTCAGAACCCCTTGTCACAAGCAGAGCGCTCGACTGTGGGCTTCCCACACAGCACTGGTGCTGACCCCCGGTGTGACAGCCTGATTCTCATTTCTCTCGTCTACAGCTCTGGTGCTGCAGCTACATCAGCCCGCCTTTGCATCTCACTGCTCCTCCTGACCACTTCCTCCGTGTTAAACTACATCCCCATTTCTACGGTTTTTTCTTCCACTTTGTCATCTAAGAGAGACTTCTCCCTGGTTACTCTCTTACTTTCTAGGGTGTAAAATGCTGACCTAAACTCAAGTAAGTGCACTACCGTTCCCCATCATGGATGAAGTAAGGAAATGAGCAGTATTTCCCTCTTTTAGACAGAAGCAGTTAAAAAAAAAAAACACACACTTTCTGTTATCTAACACATTGGACAGATTATAAGACACAAACATTTAATAAAATCATTTTATTCATACTACTTATAAGATATGTTGACAAATATCCTAGTTTACTTCTGGGTATAGTATTTGAGTTTATCTTTTTTGGTCTGTATCTGCCTTATACTCCTCCTTATTAAATTCTAACCTTAGATGAAATCAAGTTTCTCAATATCATTTTTTTTAAACTTTGGTTTCCAGAATATTGGATTTGTCACTTAGATAGTGATATTTGCAAATTTGATGAGCAATTCATTCATTGAAATCACTATGAGTTAGACTAGTGTATCTGTCTAAAGTTTGGAGATCTAGTATGCTAAACATTTCAAATATTTGAAAATAGGATTAGGGAATCTTGCCATAACAGTAAATCTCTAGAAATACATCTGAATTTGCATCCTGTCATAGATTTAGGTCTAGACTAGGGAAAAATGAGAAAAAAATATATAAAGAATATACCTTTATTATTTTTAGGGTTATGTTTTTTTCTTTATGCAATGATTTTATAATCCTTTGAATAGCATCTGTGAGAATTTTATGAGTTAATTCAGTTGTTTACACACAAGTTATTCTATTTAACACATAGTTTTCATCTTAATGCACCATACTGATTTAATTTTAAAATCTTAACTGAACACTGAATAATTGATGTAGTATTTTAATACTGGCTTATGTACATATTCCACTTGAAATTTACATAAAAAGCAAAAGAAATGGGTCCATTCATTTCAGAATGTTCTTCATCTCTTTGATAAGAAACTAAGAAGCCAAATTGCATGCTGGAATCTTGTGTCTTGAAAACACTCCATGTCATGAATAGAGGCTCAGCAGCTGCAGACTCGTCCCCACAGCACAGAAGAGGCCTCCACAGACAACTGCTGAGGCCACTGCTGCGATCCAGAGGGCAATGGCTGATCTCTGACCCTGCCTGACAGCCAGTGCTCTTGTCATTCTGCTGTGCAACAAGTCAAATTAGGCTATAATTACTCTGCACACAATGGTTTGTAATTATACATTCAAGTCCCCGAATCTGGTAGGAGGGAGATGATTGGGGCTGAGAGGGAGAAGGAAAAGTCAAAAAGTCAGTAGACAAACGGCTTTTTGATACTTTTCTCCAAAGCATGGTTGAACTGTGTGCTCCTTAAAGAGGAGAAAGAATCAGACCACACTGGACAGCATCCACTCATTCAAGATACCATAAAGACACTACTCTCATGGATATTAGTAGATTTAATATACCAAAGGCTATGTGACTAATACATAAGCGGAAAGGCAACTATAGTTCCCTCTGCAGATGCTGTTTCTATTACTGATTTTTTAATTAAAGAAAAAATAATGAAAGAAGGGAATCAGGTGCAAAATAGGAAAGACGTACCATGACTGTATTTTCTATATAGTTTATCAAATCAATTACATTTTTTCTTATTTATCTAACATCTAGGAGTTGCTCATTAGGGCAGGTCATAGTCATTCTGGACAAATATTTCTAAAGCCATATTTTTAAATATGCAAAATACTTTAAACCAGAAAATCAAGTAGACTGAACTGCTTAGAAAAGCCCCTCACAGTAGTTTTGCCCTTGTTACCTTTGAGATGGTCTACCCAATTATTGGTGCCTCTTATTCTTCCTATCCAAAGCTGTGATTTATCACATAATTCATAGTTTTCTCAAGGACAAGGTAGCTTGTTTATCCAATTTCTAGCATTGGCTTGTTCTTTATCCTCTTTAATGTCCAATGCTAAATAATTCCATGTAGTATAATCTTGAAATAGTTTTGGGTATTAAAAATATCTTTCCAATTTTGTTAAAATGCTTTGCCTTAATTCTCATTCATTTATCCCAAGCTTATACTTGTACAATGATTTTTATTCTACTTGGTTAATTTTTAATATTTAAAGATAGCTATAATGCTTCTCTCCATCCTCCCCCCATTACAGTTTTTTTTTAATGATAGGATTTCAACTCAGTGTATACCATACAGGTATACAGTCATATAATTGCTATAAGACATCTGAAATGTAATAGAATATTTCAGAGATGTCCTGGAAAATAATTGTGTGCTTTTCCTTCGTTGTACTAGTTCTATTTGTGTTTGATCACATAGCTTTGCTGAAACACAGTGTTTCATCTCTAGAAGTTCATTGTGAGTCAAAGTCTTGAAGACACTTCACATATGCTCCCTGTACATTGCTTCCTCACAGGTTTCCTTTGCTATTTTGTCTGAATGGCCAGTTCTTAAATTTATGTTCACTAAATTTTATCTTGCTCATTTCAACCTAATAAAAACAATTTCAATATAATTCTGGATCCTAATTCATTCAGAGAACCCAATCAAATGTTATTAATGGACTATATTAAATAAAACTACCAGTAACATCAATTATCTGTAATTTAATACTACTAGGAGGTTAAAGTTACTTGATTATGGATCACTGGAATATGTCTTCCGTATTTTATTTGAGAACGCAGTTTATCAAACTAAGCAGAGACAAAAACAGCACTAGGCATCCCCTGCTCTGATACAAGTCTAGTGACAGAGAATGTGGCCTTGGAGTCACACAACTTCGGTTTATATATTATCATTTTCATTTGCTTCTTGAGTGATACTGGAAAGTTATTTAGTCTCTTACTTTCAGTTTTCTTGTCTGCAAAATAGCAACACATCTCACAAACATTCCATGAAATACTAAGATAATATATGTGTTTAGTACAATAGTGACATGCAATAAACGTTCATGGAATGATAGCTACTAGGTGATTATAATATATGAATATTCTTTGAATAAAATCATTCAGCTCTTTCTAAAAATATTTGATATTTTAAATATAACCTATATTTTCCTATTTCTTTCATTAAAATCTCCTAAAACTTCAACAGCTTTTCTAATGCCCATACACATTTGTCGTATAACTACTTTATATTCCTGCTCTTTCAAGCAGTTAAGATTATGAAAAGGTGGGTATGAATTTCATCTAATATGACTTCTTCCAAAAATCTCAGGTAATACACATGAAAACCTAGTAATTATACCTTAAGAATTAAATTCTTTAAATATTCATCACAGATTTTGCCTGGTGAAAATACCATTTTTTGCCTAAAATAAACATCTTTACAAAAAGTTTTAGTTTAAGTATCCTTTTTCTAAACATTAATTCACAAGTATAGTTCTAAAACCAAAAAATCTAGTAACTTAAATGGTAAATGAGAGTTATATTCAGAATATTCTTATTACCTATAATTCCTAATTACCTATAATTCAGTTTGTTACAGTTGTTTCAGTTGTTTTTGTCACAGTCTCTCACAAAATAATTTTCAACCAAAAATCTCTAGAAATCAGCCTGTGTTGACAGACAATCCAACTAGAGGAATTAATTCATGCATTGATTCAGCAAATTAAAATAATCTCTATGGCAGCAAATTCCAAGACTCAAGGACATTTGATGCTAAAAATTCTGATAAATACATAAATTCATTGTATATATTTGTCATCTGCCAACAAGTCATAAAAAATTCTAGAGAATTATTAATATCATGTATTTATAATGTCTGAGTTAGGCAGTAACTTTCAATTAATTTTAATATTATTTTATCTTGAAGATTCATTATTTCTCACATGCTAAATGAAATGAAATATTTGGGGAAGGTTGAATTTGAATAAATATTAATATTAATGATGAATTAATAATTATTATATAATTACTCTTAAGATTCCAATATTTTGCCTGACTTTTTACTTTCTTGGGAAAAAAGTTTCAAAATCATTAAACACAAGTTAGACTTTTTTCCCCTTGTCAAAGATTGATATATCAGTGCTTCATCATTTCCAGATTACTTATTGAAGCATACAAAGGTAAAAAGGTAAATGACAACAATAACTGTTTGAGATCAGAAGAAAAGTAAAAAAAATCAGTTCTTGATTGCAAATCATTTTTCCATCAATCTCTGGTGCTCTGCTCTGATGACTCTTTCACATTTCAAGAACTAATGTTCAATACTATCTCCCTACCCTGATCCAGTCTACCATTCACCCATCCCTATGACCACTGTTTACAGTACTAGTTATAGAAAAATCAGTATGCACAAAAAAGAATATGACATGGTTCAGCAAAGATCTGGATAGAGCAGACTCGTATGACCATGATTTATTAAACTAAAAAGGAGGATTAGTAATGTTGCAGAACCTTCAGTTCTGGTAATCACAGACTGAATTCTCTATAGAAGATTGTGACCTCTCTAGCTAAAAGAAGTGTTAGCATATTCAGTTCATTTGATCTACAACAAACTTCCACAACGTACCTATGGAAACTTGTAGGGAACCAAAGGGCCATAAAAATGTGCGCAAGGTTTTTTTTTTTGTTTTTTGCTTTCAGAACATTTATAATTGTCTTTGAATTGGAAGTTAAATGAAAACAAGCTCTCGTGTACAATTTAAAAGCGATCAACATTTTAGAGTCAGGCTTAGATGACTCAGTTGTATAAAGGTTGGAGTTCGGGCAATCCAATCACCTCAAAGAAATTGCAAAAGTAAAAAGCAAGAATGAAACATATGCACAAACACATAGAAAAACCATCATTAGCTAGTCTTGCTTTCAACATTAAGGACTGTCTGGCGGATGCTTGGCTGAGGTCCCAAAGATCGAGTCCTTACTTAGTAATTGTCAGATACATATTTTTGCCTACAGTTCAAATTCATTTGTCAAAAATTCTTATCTGTTTTTCATGCCAAAATTAAGTGTTGTATATCTAAAAATGTAAGCAAATGAGTAAAAATGATGAAATTATCCAAGGATATCATAAATAAAGACTCAAATGTACAAATATATATTTATATGCATAACTATGACTAATTAGCTAGTTTAATCTTCCATGTTTATTTTGTTAAACATGTTTTTATTGGGCATCTACTCTAAATTATGCTCTGTGCTATAATCTCTGAATAAATGCTATGATCAGAACCCTGTTCCTAGGAGTTTATAATCTAAGCAAAGAACTTTACATCTTCTACAAAATATCACTGGCCAAATTGGCATTTAGACTTTACTATCAACTATAAACAGACCATTGTGTTAATTGATTCTTTTTTAGTGGCAAAATTCAGTCTTGATCATGTTAAATTAGGAAGAATAGAAAACATTATGAAGACTCAATACAGTACCTGTGAATTTAGCAACAGAGACACAGCCAGAGAAGGTAAAGAGCCAAACTTGAGAAATTTTAGAGAATGAGGTCTATTCTTTAAAAAACTGGTGTCCAAGAGCAACTGAGTCTCCTCTTGTGGAGTTTAAAAAGTAAGTCTGGCTGGGTTTTACTAATATTCCATACGATTAAAGAAGCCAGAAAAAGTTTAACCAATGAGTTCTCAGTACCATGGAAAGTATGTCACCCTTGCCTACTACCAAATAAGAATTATATCCTTTACATTAGATTAAACATATTGCCAAACAGCTGAATATATACATGAATTTCAGAAGAACTGTGACTTCTAGGCTGTGATAAAAACCAAATAACCATTTTACAAACAGATAATGAACCAAGACCCAATAACATTTTATTAATCCACAATGCCAAATTACATATGCTTGAGAAGAGCAGCCTTTTCCTCCCTTGCTAGTGAAAATAGCAGCTTTTTATTAAGTTTATCTCCTAAAACTTAAACATTTTCTCTTCCTGCCTGCTGCCTAACAGTGAGAGCTCCAGCTTCTGGAGTGTTTTATTTATTTATATGGCATTTGCCATGACGTTTCCCAAGTAATAATACACAGTAACAGAGACAGATGAGAATTCTGTACCATCCTTTCCCTCAGGGCAAAACAGGCACAAACAGACCTCTTGAAAAAACTCCACAGAGCAGGACAGTAAATAATAGGGAATAAAATGGGAGGAAACAATTTCCTAGCACAATCTTGGAAAATTACAGAACTACTCAAAGTGAGGCAAAGCCTCTTCAAATTTCACACTGTACAGTAGGTTGTATCGTCATTACTTGATCCTGTTTCACTGCCAGTTTGCTTCCAAATCAGATATCATTTTCTTTATTTTAATAAACTGCAATGACTTTGAAGATGCTAAGGATATTCAAAGATGATGTTTTTTTCCTGTATAGTAGCTGAAATACAGATTTTTAAACATAAATATGATTATTTGGAGTGTGGTTATTTCCTGCCAAGCAATTACTGGTTTGTTCAATAAATAGCTTGTGATTGTTAATTTTGTTGCCATATACCATGCTATTTCTTGTGTAAAAATGTACATAAGACAATCATTTATCAAGAAATTCTGGCCTAAATGAGGGGAGTAGTCTACTAAGCAGGTTAGAACCAAAAGAGAAATGGTATCCAGCCTGTCCAGACCCATAGGAAGAGACTCAGGAATAATATTTAGATTAAGAAAAGATGCACAGGAGTTGGTTAAAGAAACAGGGATAAGATGAGGGATAAGAGTGGGTGAAGGCAGTAACCAGCTCTCAAGGATGAAGTCTTCAAGCAAATAAATATAATATTTAATGCCTCTAAGAGCCAAAATCTATAGTTCAGAATATTCTGTTATGTGTTAAGACTGAGAACAGGAATCATACATCCTTAATGAACTCTACACATTTTATTAGTGTGCATGCATTTCAGTTTTTATATACATAATTTAACCATAATTTTGGGTCTTTATACAAATGACTCTCATTTCTCCAACTTTTTCATTCATGTGGTTTCTCATAAAACCCATCTCTGTCCCTTGTTGTGTTATTTCTAGAGGTTGTTAGAGAGAATTAAAACTGACCAAAGACACCAATGAGTCTATGTTTTTTCCTCCACAAGACATTTGACAATATTGACAATAAAACATTTTTGGTTGTCAGAATTGATAAGAAAGAGATGCAGGAGCCAGGGAGACTGTTAAATACTCTTCAGTGCACAGATACCTTACTCCAAAGAGTTATCTGGCCCAAAATGTCAGCTTACAAGTGCTGTCAACCATCTGGAGTGACCAGACAGCTCTAAATACAGGATCTCCAAGCATTCTCCCAACTTGTACTAATTTTTAAAGATAGAGCTTTAGGTTAGAAATTGTTCTATCTGCTTCTTCAGCTGTGCTCTCAATCAATGAAATAATCTGCACGCTACTCCAAAAGGTGACCATCTTCCATAGATGACTTTGGTTTTGCCTGTCTGTAATCTGCTTCTCACATTTCAAAAAGCCTCATCATAGGAGAATTCCAGCTTGACAAATCATTAGCAAACAAAATGAAAACAGAAAAATAGAAAAAGTTATAATTTAAATATTTCCTTTAAATTCATAGCTGAGCTGTTTTTTTCCTCAAAGTCCTTTTTCTAAGTTGCTTCCTTTATTTTCGTGCCAATCTGACAAATATACATATAACCTCTATTACTTTTTAACAATTTAGCTTTGAATCTCAGCCTGAAAATCTCAATAAGTTAAAAAAATAAGAAAGGAAAGAAAATCAGAAGTTAGCAGTTGCTTCTACCCCCCTTTAAAAGGATGTCATCTATTGTTTCTTAAGACTCTCTCTTGGGATTTTTGTCTCAGGCTTCATCAAAGCTTTCCTTTAGAAAAGGATAGAAATTTTCTATGAAAATTCCTTCATAGAAAGGAGGGAATTGGGGAATAGGAAGGGGTTCTATTGCTAAGAAAATAAAAATAATTTTCTCTATCATTTTATATACATAATTTAACCATTCTCTGAATTAACTTTAAAATTTTTTCTACCCAAGTATAAAATTCTTAAGTAATAGTGAAAGCCACAATAACAACTCATATAAGCTACTACTCATTATGAGTCAGAAATTAGTTTAATACAAGGTTAGTAAACTACAGATTACAGAACAAATCTAATCTATTTCCTATTTATGTAAGGTTCATAAGCTGAGAAATAGTTCCTTTTAAATGGTTAGGTAGGAATCTGCACAGTAGCCTCAATTCTGCCTCTATGCTCACTTGCGATTCCTTGTGTAGTTCAGCATATTTCTATACACTTCATAAGAAGCTCGTTGTGACATTCAAATCATTTTACCATGGTCACAATGTTTTTTCAAAGAGTTGGAATAAAATACTGTTGCTGATGGTAATTCTAGCTACCTGTGTGTTCAAACTCCAGTTCTGTGACTCCTAGTGAATCACTGAATCCTTTCCTTTCCCTATATGTAAAATAAGAACAGTGATTGTGACGGTATTTACAAATTAAAACATTCAAAATCATGTATTTTGTTAAGAGGAATGAAAGATGTATATGTTCATATAGCTCCCAGCTTTGACTCTTTAGAGAAA
The DNA here is from genome assembly GCF_034190915.1 of Cavia porcellus. Lineage (NCBI taxonomy): Eukaryota > Metazoa > Chordata > Mammalia > Rodentia > Caviidae > Cavia > Cavia porcellus. The sequence continues at coordinate 25,823,452 of NW_026947487.1, read as the reverse complement.
AATAAAATAGTCACATAATTTCCAATTTTACATTAGTTGTATTTCTGTAAGGTACTAAAAAATCTTACATGTGATTCTGTAAAATACATCACAGTCCTCCATATGAGCTCCGGAAGGACACTGCTTTAACCAGTGTCACAACCCAGGGTGTAACTGCAGGACTGGCAACAGCTGGAAAGTACTGTCCTCAGAAAGAGAGTACCTGGAGAGATGGAGGAAAATCCTCAGCAACAAGGAGATGCATTCTAAATGAGAGATCCAGCCTTGGATGTGGAATTGAGCAAGGAACTTCCATAAACTTTTCAGGTAGAGGTGAGTCTGGCAGCAGTAAGCAGAGACAAGTAATAAGAACTTGAGTACTGCAAGAAAGGACTGGACTACAGTCCAGTTTCCATAAACACCAGTTATATTTCCCAGGATAAGGCCAAGATCCAGTTTCCAGCACAGAGTCAAAGAGTGTCAGTACACCACAAGAATCAGTGAGTTCCACCAATAAAGACCAGATCCCCTCACATGTCTCAACAAGGTTAGGATAGGCGTTAGAAACTTAAAAGGCAATGGAAGATGCAAGACACAAATAGCCACAACTGTGAGAAGAGGTAGATACAATGTCAGAAATTGAATGAGGTCAGCAGAAACTTAAGAGGAAGATATAATTCCCACAGCTGAACAGGAAAAGCAGTGTTGGATAACAACTCTTTAAAAATGAGTGGAATTGAGTTAAGCAGAGGGAAAGAACATGCCTGGTGGGATGACTACCACAAACAATGAAAAACTGAGTTGTTACTAAGGAATGACGAGTTTTATTAGCTGGCTAAGCTGAAGATAGTGATAGGTCTCAGGTGCCACCTTGAGGAGTTTAAAAAATAACAAAATAAACAAAATATGAGAGAAGGAACAAGTGAAGCAGAATGGGCCCATGTAATTATATGGTTTGGGAGCCATATTTAGGAATTTTACCCTTATTCTTTGGGCACTGGAATCTCTTAAATATTCAAGGAGAGGGTTAATTAGCTATCACTTCTTTTTTGGAAGATAACTTTAGATACTGTGATGTGTTTACATTCTAGGCTGACCAAGACATAATAAACCTTAAACGAGGACAGCAGCAGCAACCCCATAAATAATGAAGAGACTTAGATTTCCTTTAAAAAATGCATAACTGAGATAACTTAAAGCAGTTAGAATTCTAGGAGAAAAACATGTCTCCCAAATTCTATCACTTGATAGGATGCTGCAGAATTTCCCAGATACCAAGATCCACCATAAAGATTCCAATAGTAGCTTCCAAGAGAGACCTGGAAATCTTCACTTTGAATAACAGTTTCAGGACAAGACTTGCATTCACGCCTACATGTCTGTCAGGTCAAGTGAACAGAAAAGACCTGGGAAATTTCTTGACCTAGATAGAGGTTACATTGATGTGTTAAATTTGTGATAATTTTTGAAATGCCTCTGTACTGTTTACACACTGTTTTTATGTACTTTAATTTCCAGTTCAAGTTTATTAAAATACATAAGAGTATTTGAATAACAAACCAAAATTTAAATTATTATTATACTTTGAAATTTCAATTTTTTGAATATTTTTATTTCAATAAATAACATTTATTTCTGATAGATAGAATTATGTTGTAACCACAAATGTTATATGCTGACTTGGATAAGCAATGCCAGATGATTGGTAAAACATTATTTCCATATGTATTCTTGAAGGAGTTTTCAGAAGAGAGTCCATCTGAACTGGTGAACTGAGTAAAGCAGAAGACTTCCTAATACGGGTAGGCATCATGTAATACCTTTAAGACCGGAATGGAACCAAAAGTGGAGAAGGGCAAATTCATTTTCTCTGATTGAGATATTCATCTCCTTCTACCCTCAGAACTTCTATGTCTCAGTCTCAGACCTGAGTTTATATTACTAACAGTACACCTCTTCCTGCAATCCTATGTTCAGGTCTTCAGATTCCAACTAAATCACAACTTTCCTGGTTCTCCAACTTTTGGGTGAAAGATCATGTGACATCTGGGCTTCCACAGCCCTACCAATGCCTATAATAAATCTTACCTTCTATTTATCTCTACATATATTGGTTCCGTTTCTCTTGAGAATCCTAATACATCTGCCTATGTGGAAAAGTGAAACTTGCAGATAGTTAGAATTCACCCCCTTTTCAAATATTGAATATTGTTGAATGTAATTTTCAGTGAGAGCATAGCAAAATGATCAGGAAATGTCCCGTTTAGTCAAAAAAAAAAACATAGTACCATCAGACTCTCCTGCAGGTAGTCAGCACAGGTGGGGAGAAGCAGCCAGCCCAGCCCTCATGTGCATGTAAGGCACTATCAAGACTTTCCCAAAGGCAACCTTCACTGGGGGAATAAGAAGACAGCCCAGCCCCCACGGCACACAGGTCACCACTGGCATTCACCAGCAGATATTCAGCACACCAGCCAGTAGAACCAGCCAACCACACATTGGAGAAGATGCAAATGCCTGGAGAAGCCCACCCAGAACCCACCACCTCCTGGAGAACCTAGGTGAGGAGAAACTCAGGAGCCTGACCCGCCCCTACACTGTGGATGGATAGCCAATATGGAAAGTACTTGGATCCCACAACCCACTCATCTACAGGAATCAAGATGAAGGAGCAAAAGGGAATCTCAGACCTCCAGCTCACACATAACAAGTCCAGGAGACATGGAAATGAAAGAAAGCAGAAGTCACACCCTTGGCATTTCTGAGATGACAGAAACTGAACTAAAGAAACTACTTCAGGAAACTGTATCCAAAATCATAGTAGAAATAATATCTCAGGTAAAAGAACAAGAGAAAAACATAATAAAAGGCTTGCTGAGTGTATCCAAAGAAGATGTAGATTTTTTTAAAAAAGGAGAACATAGGACAGTGAGGAAAACCTTGAATGAACAATATAGAGGACTGAAATGCATAAAACAGACTCCAAGAAATTAAAAATTCCCTGAATGCTAGCAAAACTGCTTGAAAGAAACTGAAGATAGATTTTCAGACCTTGAAGACAAGATGGCAGCTAGTGATAATGAAAGGAAAGATCTCTTAAAATAAGAAGAAACCAGAAAATAACAATTCAACAGCTACAAGATAATGCAAAGAAAAATAATTTAAGAATGATAGATATCAGCAAAAAAGCAAGACTCAACACAAATGCCATATACTACGTACAGAAGTAATAATAGAAAATTTTCCAAGCATAAGAAAAAGGATCTCACACACTGATAACTGAGGCATAGAGAACTCCAACTAGCTATAACCACATAAGTCTACACCCAGACACATAATAATCAAGATCCCAGAAATTCAGCACAAGAACAGAATATTTAAGGCTTTTAAAGAAAAGAAACAGATCACCTATGAAGGAAAACCTAACAGAATCACAGCAGACTTCTCAATACAAACCATTAAGTCAAGAAGAGGTTAAAATGAAGTATTTCAAGTCCTGAAAGAAAACAACTTCCTATCCAGATTGATGTACCCTGCAAAACTAGCTTTCAAAATTAATAGAGAAATAAGATATTTCCATGACAAAAATGAACTGAGGGAATTCATGACCACCAAAGCAACCCTGCATAGAATACTGAAGGATATTCTAGAGAGAGATAAAAATGACGATGGTACCAGGAACAGCAACAGAGTTCAATCACTGAGCAGGGCTGATAATTGAATGGAGAGGAAAAGTGGGGAGGACACAAGCATGGCAGAGATGAAGCAGTTCATGTTAGCTGTAACCATTACTGTAGGGGACCTCAATTCACCAATAAAAAGAAACACAGGCAAAGTGGATCAAGATCCATCAAAATGTATGAAGAAACACATTAACTCAAAAGGAAATTAATACAATGAATGTCAAGAGAGAGAAAACAATGTTCTATATAATGGGGAGCCAGAAAAAAGCAGGAATAGCTTGCCCATCAACCACAGAATGAATAAGAGAGATATGACATTTTTATACAATGGAAAGCTACCCAGCTAAAAAGAAGGATCATCATGAGGCGCTTGTAGGTAAATGGATACAACTTGTGATCATGTTCTTGAGTGAAATGGTTCAGACTCATCTAAATGAACATCATGTTGTCTCCCTAGTATAAAAACTGAAAGAGTGAGTGGAATCCAAAATATACAATAGATATTGTGAAAGTGAAAGAAGAAATGCCTAGAAAAGGAAAGTGGCAACCATTGTTAATTCCCTATTATTTTGTTTTAAAGCCCTGTACCATTTTCACTGTTTTGTTTTGATTGGTTTTATTTTGTTGTTTTATTTTATTTTATTAGGCCTGATGGAATGGGAAGCTATTTTGAAGATAACAAGAGGCATTATAGTAGTGACTGTTGATTTCTTATTATCTTGTTTTGAAATCTTGTACCACTTTCACAATTCTGTTTTGACTGGTTTTCTTCTGTTTTGTTTGCTTTAATTTTATTATATCTGATGGTATGGACAGTTAGTTTGAAGACAACAAGAGGCATTATCGCAGCCATTTTTTGATTTTCTGTTATCTTGTTTTGAAGTCCTATATTGCTTTCACTGTTTTGTTTTAATTGGCTTTATTCTGTTTTATTTTGTTTGGCTTTATTCTCTTAAAATTAAAAATTTTAAACTTAAAAAATTTTTAAAAATATAAAGAGCATATTCAAGCACCACAATGAAAATGTTTTCATGATTAGAAACAAAAAGTGAACAAATTAAACATTCAGTGGCAGAAATCACAAAAAAAAAGGAAGCCAAGGAAAAGTAGAGAAAGTTAATTATCATCACATTTAAAATTAGAAAAAAAGAACTATGCAAATAAGGTGCTTTAGTCTTAGTAGCTATTTATTACCATATCACACAAAAATAGCTTAACAATTTTATGAAGTTAAAGATATGTAATCTCTCACAAAATCAAACATTTGCCCATCGTATTAAGCACATAACTAAGTTAAGTATTAAATCTGCAGACCACTTGTAACAGAGGAATGTAAAAGAGACCCATGTGACCACCAATTGGAAAATCTGAATCTGAAGATGCCATAAAAAGAGAAAGAAAATAATGATTTCAAATATAAATCTCAAAATAGAACTTGTACTAACTCATTTTGTTTGAGAATGAGTTGCTCTGCAAATATGTAACACTAAGCAGCATGTTTTATGATTTATAAATGTTGTGATGTACCCTGAGGTATCTAGACTATAGAAAGACTAGACTACAGAAAGAAAAGTTTTAACACCTCAGTAAGAAGACACAGCATCTCAATAAAAATGATCAAAAATTTGAGAAGTCCTTTACTAAAGAAGTTATACAATTTACAGATAAGCACTTGAAAACAATATTCAATATCATTAATCATTTGGGAAACGTTGATTAAAACCAAAGTGAGAAAACAGTGCAAACTCAGTGAAATGGTTAAAAAAGTTACTGTTAAAAAGTTTGGTAACAGCATCAGACAAAGCAGCAGGAAATCCTCATGCTGTAGGAGACACAAAATGATACAGTCAATGAGATAAAAAGTTCAGAAGATTTTTTTATGGCGTTAAAAATACACTTGGCTCAGTGTAGTTGCACACACTTGTAATCCTACAACTCTAGGGGGTTGAGGCAAGATGATCACAAGTTCAAAACCAATGTGGACCACTTAGGAACAGTCTTTCTCAAAAACTAATAAAAGTCTGGGGATATAGTTCAGTGTGAAAGCCCTGGGTTCAACTTCTAGCACCACAGAAAGAAAGAAGAAACCTACAAGAACCAGGAGTCACATGCCTAAGTATTTACTCCAGAATGGTGTAAACATATAGCCACACAAAAACTTACACTGCAGAATATTTATTCATAACAGCCTAACTAGAAAAAAATATAAATGTTCTTCAAGTGATGAATAGATTTTTAAAAATATGGTGCATCTGCTCAACAACATGAATGAATTTCTAAAACATTACACTTAATGCAGAAACCCAGACACAAAAGACTATGTAATGCATGGATGCATTTATCTGAAATTCAAGGAAGGCAATGTTCCGGGGACAGAATGTAGCGATTGGCAGAGAGAAATTGACTACAGAAGGACACCATGACACTTTCTGTGGTTCTATATCTTACTTAGGGTGGTACACACATGACAGCACATTTGCCAAAACTCCTTAATATACACATAAAATACATAAATATTATTTGCATAAGTTATTCCTCAGTAACACTGAGCATTAAAAGTACTCAGAAGGGCTTCTGGGCATTTTCCCAGAAGAACTGAAAACATTATACCACAGTGATATATGTGCCCCCATGTTTATAGCAGCACAATTTGTAATAGCCAGATCTTGGAAACAGCCCCAAGTGCCCATCAATCAAGGAATGGATTTCTTAAATGTGGTATTTTTATACAATGGAGTATTACTCAGCTATAAAGAAAGATCACATCAAGACTATTATAAGTAAATGGACGTGACTTGAGTCCATACTAATAAGTGAAATAAATCAAACTCATATTGCCTTCCTAGTGTAAGAAACTGAAAATTATATATGTTCCAAAATCCACATTGAATACTGTGGAAGGGTAAGAAACTGTTGAAAGAGGAAAAGTATTTAGAATAAGGGAAAGAAGAAAAGAAGGAAAAAAAGCAAACAGGGACTTAAAGTTGTATATATATAGATACTTATACATGATACCTAAACTGACCATACTACTAATTATATTAGTTATTGGAAAAGAATAGTTAATACTCATCTGTTTAGATCAATTTTACATGTCTATACCTGTTAATCTAAGCAACCCCCTTGACGGTAACAATGTACAATATTAGAGCCATTGTCAAATTCCTGTCATCTTGTTTGGTAAACCTATACTGTTATTGTATTTGGTTTCTTGTTGTTTATTTGTCTGTATTGCTTTTTTGTTTTTCTCTTCTGTCTTTTTAATCTTAAAGAAAAAAAATCAAAAAAAAAGGTACTCGGAAGGATAGTCTCTATCTCTTGATGAATATGCTTCATTTACCAAATTAGTATGTTATAGTTTAGTTTTTATTCATTGAAATTTCATGAGCCCAAACTGATAACATTTTTCAAAGGTTTTTACTTGGGAAGGTGAAACAAACAAAAAATAGTGCTCATACAATATGATTCTCATTTGTTTGTGTTTGCTTAATCAAGTTTATTGGTACATTTTAGATATACATAATGATAACATTTATTATATTGAATTTGTAGCTGTACATGATCTATCTTGATCCTTTTTTTCTACCCTTTCTCTCATTTCTTTAAATCCCTCTTCCTCTTCTTATTTATAAAAACTTTGTTTCCATCTTTTCTCATTTTTTCCTTTTTCCTTCCTTCCTTTCCCTTTCCCCTCTTCTTTTTTCTCCTCTCCATTTGAACATTTTCTTCTCGTTTCACAATACATATTATACATTTTGGTCCTTATTTACACTTTTGGTTTCCCACAATAGAGAAATAATGTGGCATTTACACACTTGGTTTGATTTATTTCAGAAAAGAATATGATCTCAAGATGCATCCATTTACCTAGAAGTGTCTACATTGTTTTATAGCATGGTTATTTTGCAATTTTAGACCATTAAGTTTGTAGTTACTTGTTATGAAAGCCACAGAAAAACACACATCAATTTGCCTAAAAAATACAAGATTGTTCAAAAATAGAAGGAAAAAATGTACATGTAGGCTCACAAAAGGCCCCTACAGTGACTGAGGCCAAGGCAAACAGAAATAACACAGTATTAAGGCAGAGAGTTGGTGCTGCACCTCATCCTCGGGACTTGCCCCAGTATTTCCTTGACTTACACTAACCAGTAGGAAATTTCAAATCTTCATTTCAGCAATGACAAATGAAGGGTCCAATAAGTAGCCTACTGTTCAATGATTAAGAAACAGATGATTAAAGATTTGAATTCAAGTTTGTCTGACCCAAACTGAGATAAGATAGGAAAAAAGACCAGTTGCATCCATGTATAACATGTATAATGGAAGTCATTCCAATTATTATTGCAAGAATTCTGTGAAGGCATCAGAGCAAGTGATTATAGTGATTATATATTTAATATATAATAAATATAATATTTATTATATTTTATAGATGAATAAACCAAGAATGAAGTGAATAAATTATTCACAGCCACCTCTTGGCCAAGCCCAGAGCTCCTGAGGATTATAGAAGTGAAAGTGAAGAGCATGAACATGATCAATGGCATATACTTCATGGAACACACTGCAGCTGGAAGGCTTCTGTTTCTAAGTAGCTGTTTAGTGTATCTTTTACACCCAGGTGATAGACATTCTTTAAAGATCAGAACAGCATGGTTCTGGTTTCCTGGTGAGGGCTCCCTAGCTGCATCACAACATGACAGTGAAGCAGAAAGGGAACCAGCCATGTGCAGGAACAGCATGTGTCCAAGAGAGTCAGGCAAGTCCTCTGGACTTACTTTATAACTCCTCATTCTTACAGGAAGTGATCCAGTCCCAGGAGACCTGACCAGCTCCTTCCAGACAGCATCAATCTAAAGTCCCCATGACTTAATTACTTTCCATTGCATCCAACCTATTAAAGGCTCCAACACTGCCACACGGGACAAATTTCTAGTTCATGAACTTTTTGGGCACAATTATAGCCAAATCATAGCAGTGGCAAATCATCATACAAATTTATCACAGAAAAGGGAGTGCAAAAGTCTTCTCAATAGGCACATAAACACATTGCAAGTCTTGATCTTGGCCTGACCCATAAGTGATTCCTTCTAGATACCCACTGAATCTATTGAAATGTCCATTAAGAAGATACAGAACCAGAACTTGGGACACCTTGATCCACATTTTTATAGATCATAAGGAAATAAATTGGAAAGTAATATTATAAGAATAGATGTACTTTTATAGAGAAAGTAGCCATAAAGAAAGATTTTCCTAAGACAGTGTAATTCTGGGTTTGAAAACTCACATGTTCAAGACCGCTATTCAAATGTAAGGCAGTTGGTGAGTTAACAAGGATTTAAAAACTTTGAGGTATTATCAGAGTCTTTGCTTCCTACCACATTGGCCACTTACCCATGTATGGCACAGAAAGAGGCACTGGCAACCCAGAGTGTGAATGTTGAAAGGTACCTGAATAGAGGTCGGAACTTAACAAAAACACATCAAAGTAATTTCTGAAGTCCATTTGGGACAATCTTACTCTTAAATATAATGAGGGCCTAGCAATGTAATCAGAATTTCTATTATAACTACCAGCTTTGTTTATTTTAATCAATGTTCAGTCTATTTAGAATATATCAAATATATTTTTTAAAAAGAATGAGTAGCTTTTCAAAATGCATAAAGAATTTGAGACCCTTCCTTTGTGGGAGGGCAGATATTAGCCTGTCCTTGCATAATGCTTGCAAATAAGATCAATTACCTTTCAATGGAGGCTTCTTCTGTGCCCCTTTCTGAATCCTGGTACAGATCATGGCAACTCTTGTCACACCGTGCTGCAGAGAATGTTGACCACATTCATTTAAGAATCCTAGGCTCTGATTGGATGGTGATCTCAGGTTGCACAGCTATTTTTCAGAGAGATCTGTCTGGTTCCAAAGGCCTCATTAGTTTTTGGTGGGTTTTTTTTTTTTTTTTCTTTTTTCTTTTTTCTTTTTTCTCTAGGGCATTGGTATTTTAAATTCTGAAATAAACTGAAACTCAAATTGTAGAAAGGAAGGAGAAAACAGAATATATTTCTAACCTTTCTAGGAGCTCCTGTTCAGTCATATCTATCACAGATGGCTGACTGAGTTGCATAGGTGCACTTCTGGATGATTTTAAGCACTTCTTAACTTTTCTGTGATACTTACAGATTTCCCCCAAATGGTTTGAGTAAATAAAGCTTTAGCACAAATCCTCATTCTGATAAAACATGCAAACTGATCACTTTGTGATCTCTGTTGAAGTAATTCATAAGAAATATGGCCCTAGAGATTGTTTATCAAGGGAAAGGGACAACCCATCCCTTGGTGGGACAGCAGACGGTACATCTGTGCTTATTTTTCTTATTTATTATCTCTAGTGTTTAAAAAAATGTATTTGCTAAGAACAAAATATTTGTTCAATATTCTAAACAATTACAACCTAAACTAGGGAAACTAAATATATCAGGCCCAAGATACAATACCCAAGGAAGTAGTTAAATGTCAGGTGCAGGCCCAGTCATTATTTATTTATTTTTCTGGCCCGTGCTGTGGGAACCTTTAGTCTTGATTCCTCTGCATCTCAAAACATAATCTTCAGGAAGAGATTCCAGCCACACCTACTGTCCTAATCCCTAATCTTAGCTCAGGAAGCCAATAAGGTACAAATGCTACCAGGATGTTTTCCTAACCCTCAACAAAGTCTCAAAAAGGATAGTGTTATTTTAAAAGTGGGGCACCACTCCTTCCACTCCCTTCAGGTTTACTGCGTCAGACGAGGTGTCACTATGTCCCCAGAATAGACTCATTCTTGCTAGGAACAAAATGTGTTCTTTATTTTAGTATGGAAATGGAACTCTCTATCCATCAATCAGAAAGAGAAGTGAAGTACTTACATATGCTCTGATGAATGAAGAAGCCAGGAAACTTATTATAAACAAAAGAAAATATTTAGAGGAGTCACCAAAGTAGAAAAAGTGTTTTGCTCTCAGGTAACATTTCTCAGACAGGAAAAAGATTAATTCCTATGCTTTGGAAAATTTTATTTTTTAAAAAGGAAAACATTTAAAGTCTCCCCCTGAAATTAGTAGCAGTCTCAGTCCTAAGTTTATAAACCATGAAACAGACTTTCAGTCTGAGGCCCTGAGAAAATCATAGCATCTATACTTGAATATCAATCACCCCTTTAAAATAGATAACCTTTTAAAATTAGTGAGCCACTGGCAATTTGAGTATTGCTACAATGTGCTAAAAACGTACTCTAATTAAGAAGCAAAAATGGTTTTCAGCTCTGCATATTATTCCTTAGATGAAAAATATCTAAAGTAGGTTAATCCACTTATTTGTACTTTGTCCAGACTTTACTATATGAGTCATTTCACTTTTGTGATATTGTGAAAACTTTTTTAATAACTGGTGGTCAGCTGTTACAGAATTTCTAAAAGCTTCAAATGAAAATTTAAAACCTCAGATCTATACAATTTAGTGAGTTCTTGCAACTCAGAGGATATAGTTTATATGATATTCAACCCACCAGTTCTTACTGTTAGAAAAGGGTTTTATAGTTTGATGATACATGAGATATGTAAATGACACACATATTCTCATCTTTAATCCAAATTTTCTTTTTGACAAATGTCTTTACTAAAGTCTTAGAAATAAAGTCTGATAAGAGATTACTGAGCAATGACACAGTACTTCTAGTCAAAAGAAAATTACCAAAAATAATTTCTTTCCATTTGCTTTACTGCAAATTTGATATGTGCCTATACATGAATAAAATTTTAATTTTTTCCAAGTGATTATCAATCTGATATTGAATTACAATTGCATGTTTGGAAAGAGGAAATATTTTGTAAAACGTGTAAGAACAATTAAAAGAAAATTTTCTTTATGTTATTTTATATTTTGACTACAATTTTAACACATTTTAAAAAAAATTCTCTCCTTTTTAAATATGTATCTGTGTGTCTACATACCTACACATAATCTTTTAACCATGATTTCATGACTAAACAAAATCCAGGTAATTGTTAGGAAAAGATAGGCAACAAATTAAACATGAAATTTTCATTTGTGGTTACTATGAGCCAAATCTGAAATAGACAGAAATATGTGATTAAAACATACTTACGTTACAATCACAAAATAAATAAAACTTTCAAGACTACTCCATCCTTTTGTTTGTCATAATTTTTAGGAGAGAATCAAATACTGTAGTACCTTTGACAAAGAAAGAAAAACATATGCTAATATAAAGTATTACTACTATTACTACTAATAATAATGGCTTTCCCGTTCTCTTTGGGGTAACAAAACACTTAATAGGCTTCTCCCTGGCATTTGGGGTTATGAGACAATCCTGGAAAGTTTCAGGGAGAATACAGCACATTTTAAGGAAATGTGGATCTGACCAATGTTCCATCAGATGTGCTAAAAATAACCCGGTGCTAGGAATTCCTTTTTTATCAAACACCACCGGGCCAGTTTGTCATCTTACGAACGCCAGCATGCTCCGTGGGAAACAGCCCATCCTCTTTATATTTTAAATGTGTATTGTCCCTTATCTGGAAATCTGGACAAAAAGGTGCCGCTAAATTAAGAGCTACATGCCATCTTCTCTTCTTGAAACAGAGAACAAGGCTGTAATAAGTACAAGCTAGTGTATTTTGAAGAAAAGCAAATAATTGTGCAGGAAACATTTATTTATACTCTCTGAAGGAAAGAGGAAATAATGTCAAAATTTAAGTATTCTGTAGGAGAAACAAGTCAGATGCCTTACCACAGATGGCTACAAATGATCTGCAGAATGAGGATGATTATCATCACAATTTGAACTGAAAGGAAACTAAAACATATGTAGTAGAGCAGGATAGAGATCTCCAGGACAAGAAAGTGGCCGCCCTTATGGGTTCTGAACTGTAACAAATGGCCCTCACGCCCAGACTGTAAAGCTAAACGACCACATTTTGTGTAAGTGAAGAGCATGCCTTAGATTTAAACCCAAAGTGGAACTGTTCTAACCTACAGCTTTAACTGTGATGAAACTGCACTCAGATTTGCCTCCCACTAACATTAGCAGCTGCTGCGAATGGGCTTTCTAAGTGCAATTTCCCATTCCCTCACAATAGTGTCTGCTTTTTAAATGATAGAAAAACACCAACACAGAAAGTCTTATTTGTTTGAGAAAATTTTAATCCTGAAACACAATTTATAGTAATGTTCTCAGAGATATAGTAAATATGGTTTCTCAATTGAAATGTATCTATTATTTATGATTATTAATGAGCTTTCAGAGACTAACAGTATAATTCTCCAATGTGAGTCAACATTTCTTTAAAAGAATGAGAGACTGAACCATGAGAATAATAGTTTCATTTTATTCAATACTGTTATACTCTGGGCTCTTAACTATTCTTGATTATTAACTCACCAAGGAACTATAAAACCTGGATAAATCTTGAGTATAAAATCTGCAGAAATCTTGAGTATTCTCATTTAATAGATAAAGAAATTTAAATGAATTGTCTAATATTACACTGAGTTCTGTGATATAACCAACTTTCAACCAAATAGTTTGAACATCTGTGCTCTTAGCAATGCTGGTCTGCCTATGATACTTTACAACATAATTCCTTACTTTCTGTCTCTGAGATGTGATTACATATTTGCTGTAAAGCAGCAGTTGTTTTCTTTTTTAAAATGTTCCAGTAGAATGCCTGTACTTTTCCTTTTCTTTTAATTTATGACCCCACTGTTTTATTTTTTTTTCAATTGGACATGATTTTTGAATTATAGTATTTTCCTGACCCTAAAAGGAAGTTGTGGAATGGTCTATCAGGAAAACAAATTCATATTCACATTACTTTCAATTTTTGTAAGGCAATTACCTTATTTGATAATAGAATTTTGAAGACTGTATGCTCAGAATTTTGTGCTGAAGAATGAAAAGAAAAATCCAAGTCTTTGCCATCTCAGTCAGCTTGCTTCATAATAGGGACCTTGCATTTTTCCTCCTCCCTGAGTAGATTAACAACTTCTGGTGGACAAGTAAGAAAAAAATGTTGTTTGTGAAATTGCATGCAGGTTTGTTGATGAGGGGAAGAAAAGCTAATCTGAGAGCTAAAACTGGTAAGTGACTGTGGTTTCCCCAAAATAGAAGAACTTTCCATCAACAACCACAATGAGCAAGTGTCTAGTCAGTTCACCTTGGAAGATGGGTGTGATAGAGCTGAATTTCTTTTGGTAATAACCTAACAATAGAGACAACTTTAGTACCACACTTTTTAAACTTTAAATTGTGCAAGTCATCTAAGAACACAATCCAATGAAAGTCATGCATATTATTATTATAGTGTTCCCTTCTACTATGAAGTCAAGAGGTAGTATACAAAGGGAGAACATACTTTCTACTTTAATGCTATGAATATAATAAGATGTTGCAAATATTTCCAATTTTCAATAGCTAGATTATTGCTTAGTTATCTGATGCTTTTACTATTTAAGTTAGGCAGACAATAGCTTTAGCAAGTGCAGAGATACTTAATGACCTTTCAGGAAAAATAGGGTTTTTCTTCTCCTCTTAAGCTAATCTACAGTTACTTTATTTAGCAGCTACAAAACAGTTTCCTGCATTTGCTCCATTTGATGGATTGGAAACCATTTTAATCTACCATTCCATCTTCCACTCCTGCCTGTCCCAAACTGTTGATGGCAGTTTTGTTACCATGCCACATAAACTAAAAGGCTTTTTAGGAAGATTACATGGAGGGAGCTATGTTTTGTTACAGTTGGGTGCACTGTCATATTTTGTTCACTTTCTTCTGAGTCTTCTTAGAGTGATAGGACATTTAGACTATGTATCTGCCATGACAGGGGAAGTCTTTGTCCACTGTGGTTTTAAATAGACTTGATCAATTCCTGATGGTAGAATATTCTCATTTACATCTAGAGGATGGAGTGCCATTCAACTGACCTTCATCTCCCTCTTGTCCTATTTGGCAGGAGCTGCAACACACTAGTGATAAATGAGAGAATGGGTCAACCAGCATTACACGTAATGAGAGAGAGGTGATATCCCATCTGTGGCACATCACTGGAATTTTTTGGCTTTTGGAAATTTCATTTTGTAGCACATCATTTCTAAGAGGGGAGGATCTTATTAACTTAGCAGGCATGTGATAAGATCGTGGGGGTTAGATTGTGTGTATAGCAGTCATGGTGGTTTCTGTGAGACATCTGCAGTCAGCCCATTAAGATGGGAAAGGATAAACAAATTCTATAGTAGAAGCACATGGGAACCTTACTTTGGGATGTTTACATGTATTTTAATCTTTTTTTTTTCATCGTTTAAATTCACTTTTTCAACATTATCATTCTTCCCAAGGCTCCAAACAAACCCTAAGAAATAGAATTTAGGAACCTTGACCATGTGTCATCTGACTACACAAAATGCCTAAGAAACATGTGCTGAGTCCCACTTAGTGACAGGCGCTGGGATAGGAAAGACAGATCGTGCCTGCCTCAGGGGAGAACTACTCAGGCCATGTCAAACGACTAAACCAAATTAAAGAGAGAAAATTAAGTTTCTCATTAAGCAGTTACAAAAGGAAAAATCTATCCAGATTTTTCTTATTGAATTCTATCAATAAGAGTTGTAGTTCGGGTGATTTCTCTAAGGGAAAAGAACCTCACTTGCAAAGTACTAAAATAAGTCAAAGGCTAAAGATAATATTTTCAATTGTAGCTTGCTAAAGTTTTACACATTATCCTGATCCTCAAACACTTGGTTAATCTAGGAGTTAGTACTAAGAATAAATGAAATCTTTTTAAAGAAAATATTGAGATCAAAACTATATGTTTAGTGTATATAGTCAATTGTCATATATAATCAAATTCTAACTGACTGTACAGCAGGTATGTGAATGTATGTACTTTTTTCAGAATGCTTTAGTAATTTCAAAGATGATGTTACTGTTAGTTCTAGAAGAAACTGATGTGAAATTAATGAGACTATATTCAAATTTTAGGCAGCTCAAGAGACATTCAAGTTATCAAGCATTTTTGTGGATACATAGATGGTTCCTGACTTTCAATAAAATGAAATGACTTTTCAGATCTTTTTCAAATATAAAAATGTGTTTTACAATGCTGAGACTTACCTCCTCAAAATTAAAAAGTTGCAACTTTCAGAAATACTACAACCCCAGTTTCCAAAGTCTGTCAGGGATCAGCTCTACTCCTTTTCAAACTATCTGCAAGGCTGTGAGGTGAAGATAAGCCTTCTCAGAGAAAAAGCAGGCACACTTATTTCCTGCTGGCCTGCTTTTGGGTGAAGCTTTGGGACACTTGCATCCAGCTGGGTACCGCTCTGTATCACACTTACTGGCTGTCCCTGCTCTGCAAGCTCCTCAAAAGGGCTGTGAATGCCTTTCTGAAAGTAGGTTGAACACTTTTACCTCCACCAGGAGTTGGGGTATTGGTTGCCAGTCAGACTGGGATCTGTGCAGCTGAGACCCAAATGTTCCTCATGAGCATCCCAGACCAAGGATCTGTGTCCCTCGGCATTCCACAGAGCCACGAAAGTGATCTCCAAGGTACACTGACTCGCCATGTGTCACTGTTGATATAATTTCTCCTCCATTGCATAGAAACTGAAAGTTAGTAAAACCGGACAACAATTTGAGGTCACACTGAAGAACTGCTGAAGTATAGCAGCTGCCCACAGCAAGATCTCTTGAGGAAAAGAAAATTCATCTCAGTCTCTTGTCTCAAATCACAGTTTCCATTTTGCCCTATGTGGTAACATTAGTTCCACACTCTGCATTTCCAAATGAAACTGCTGGGTCCCATAGAGAGCATCTTTGATTGATAGGAAATCTCAGATATACTGAGGTTGATAAGCCTCTCTCCTACTAGTAACTCAACTCCAGTATGCACCGGGGGGCCCCAAAAGCAAGTCTGGAAAACCTTTGTGTGCACAGTTCACTTCTGCAGATCACTAAAATAGCCTCTCACTGGAACTCTTAGTTCTGAGTGTCAGATGAACACCATTAACCATGATAATGCTTCACAGTTCCCCACTTCTTACTGTGTATCAGGCCCATTCTAAGAGCTTCTTTCCTTTATCTTATTTAACCTTCGTGAGAACAAGATGAGGTGCACTTCCCAGGAATACTTTCTGGTAAGAAAGCTAAGGCACACAAATGGTGAAGTATTCTGCCTATCTATGGTAAATCTTGTAATAACATAGATACTTTTACCCATGTTATTTGCTGATGCTTATTTATAATTCGCTTACCATCCTTATTTGGTGGATGGGAACAATAGTATCTGTAGAGTGATAGAGGTAGATGGTTAGGGACAAAGCAGAGAAGTCATGTAAGGCAGCATCAGAAAAACTCAAGGCCATAAAGAAATCCATGTCCATTTTTTAAATAATACAGTATCATCAAGAGAAGTTAGCTGTAATTATAGTATCTACAAGGTAAGGAATAAGTGGATACATCTTAGAAAAATTTCAACTTAAGGGATAAAAATGAAGGAAAACAATAAGCTGCTTAGAGTTAGGAAATCAGAAGGAATTCTCTTGATATCTAGCACCAGCTTTTATATACAAATTGCTGTAACACATTGCTTCTAGGGAGAAAAGCAGTTTTCTTATCACTTGTGAAGACCTGTACTAAAATTGGAAATAAGAAGCTCACAAGGAGATCTTGTTCTGGTTTGGCTTGGCCTTTGTTATGTCTTCAGCTTTCCTCTGCCTTCTCTCTTTCAACAACTCGAGAGTAACTGAAGATATCTGAATAAACACAGTGAATTACCAAAATGATGTACTTGGAGAAAACAGCACCCCTAAGATACGTATATTGGAAATTTCTCTCTGAAAGTGGATGCAGCCTCCTTCTGGAAGTTTTCCATAGAACTTTATTCTCTGGGCAAGCTGTGTCGCATTCTTTTGTGCGACATCCCCAATTTTAAAGCCATTCCCAAAAGTCTGCTTTTCTAAGTCAGAGCTGTCATCATTGTCCCTAAGGCATGTATCATAGCAACAGCAACAGCAGAAGGGCTGTGCTCTGGTTTATTCCCCAAACAAAACTCAATAGCTTTTTAGTTTTGACGTCATACAAAAAAATGCACCTCTCTGAAGTTCCCCAGAGGTCCTTTTTTCTTCATCTTCACTGCTATCAAATTCAAACTCTAAAATATCAGCCTCTATGATTTTTTAAAGTTTTATTACAGTATTTTAGTATTGCACCATGGTTATTTTATTTGCAGGTATTTAATAATTAAGACTGGCAATTAGACATACAATCAGTGTGAACCAGACAAATAACTATTCACTTGATCCCAAATTGTTTGATCTAGTGAAGGAATCAGACAATGTACATTACTGCAATGAGAATATATTGTATTATAGTAAGGTAAGGAGTGGTGGCAGCTGTGGCGAGGACCTAGTGGAGGAAGTAATCAAAAAAGACTGCTCTGGAGACAAGAGTTCAGTTCATCATGCACAGACCATGAAGGATTTTGACTAAGATGTAGGCAATGGAGCTGAATGGGAGGTGGCAGGAAAAAGCATTCAGGAAAAGCAGCCTCCTTTCCAAGGTCAGAGAAATAAAGCATAAGTAAGCACAGTATCTTGGTATGGTGAGAGATAGAATTAGATCTATAACTGTTGGAGAAATGAGATTGGGAAGAAGAGCAAGGGTACCAGGAAGATGTTGGACATTCTCAATGATTTCATACTTTTTCTTCTTTTTTTATTTTATTTAAGGAGAAAAAGAAAAAAAAAGCAGAGAAAGGGTATTTTTCTTGGAAGGATTTTAGGTGAGGACTAATGACATTTGTGTTGGATTTAGGAAAGATCATTGTTATGGTTTGAGAACTGGTGGTCAGCTTAACGCTAGCTGGATTTCATCAGCATGCATTGAGAGAAGATGCTCCACCTGAGGAGGGTTGCCAGGATAAATAGGTGGAAAAGAAGGGAGGTGTTGGGAGGGATTGAGGCGTTAAGGAGGCATTGTAGATTCTCCTATGAGTTGCTGTCTGAGCTATTGGTTCTCCTGGAGAAGCTTTGGTCCTCATATCCAGCATTGCTTTCTGGCTCCGGAGGGGAAGACATGTGCTGCCTGGTCTCCAGGATAAACTCATCACGCTGCTTCCTGGCACTTACCTGACTGTGCTTGTTGTTGGAGGAGCTCGGGGCCTCCATGTCGTTGAGGACAGCTGTAGTGCGTTTCAGGACAGCCCCGCTCTTTGTTGTGAGTGTGACTTCTGGGCTCCAGTGTAGCACCCTCATCCCACTAGCACAGCTCCTTCATACTGCTGGCATAGACTTTCTGGCTTCCACCGCTGACCCTTGGGTCTTCCCAGCACGGATCCGTAAAAGAGACTGGCGTGAGTCCTTCTTGTGAGCTCTGGACTTCCAGTTGGACTCGTGGAGGCACTGTCCTGAGCTCTGGGTTTTTATCTGGACTCGTGTGGGACATTGCTGTGGGGTTTAGACTCTTGACTAAATAATCTATGTCGTTGGTGTTGCAGATAGATTTCCTGCATTCTCCTGTGTTAACTTCCGGTGACCATTATAAAAATATTATAAACTCCATGTCCTGATCTGAATTGTTCTCTGTGTACAACCCCTGACTACAACAATCATTTTGTCTGAAATAGTACACTTAAATTAAAAGGAATAAATATTTTGAAGTCAGAGAAACAAGATTAGAAATTCTGCTACCATTGTTCAGGGCCCTTGTGGTATTGTAGAGGTATGACTAGAGAAAGAAATAGATGTTTCCAATACAATTTTAGATAATATTGAACTCAAAATGATTTAGGCCAATCATAGTAATCAAGCAGTATCTTCCTTTCTTATTCATACACTTATTCATTGAATAATTATTAATTGCATATATATGCAATAAATTGCATGCATACTAAAGCCCAAAAGGATGACATAAAACTCATTATAGTTCATATATTTATTCATTAATTCATTCATTTGTTCATTTTTTGGCATTTTTAATGAAATTGTTATGTGACTTGCTGATGAGGGAGAAGAGTGCAATATTACTGCAAGAAACTGAAAGTTCCAGAGGTTAATTAGCCTAAAAGATAAGTAACTGTCAGCATGTGTAAGAACTGAGCCCAGCTGAACTCTTAGTTCTAGACGATATCAGTGTCTCTCTGGGTGAAATCAGACATACTTCCCAGAACTAGTGAAAGCTCAAAATTCTTGCCACGCAGTCCATGACATTCCCTTTCCTATTTTAGTCATTCTTGACTTTCACAGTGTCAGTGGGTACTATAATTCCCTTTACCTATGTATGACAGAGACATATTCTGAGTCAAACTATATTTTATCTGTAGGAGTATATGTAAAATTCAGTGATATCCTTCATACAAATAAACAGCAGAAATTGGTTTGCAGTCCTTTTGGGAGACAAAGGGATTCACACTTCCTTCAGCAGCCTTGTAAATAAATAATGGAGCTGATTTGCTCTCGTTTCTTATCCCCAGTGCTTCCAGATGTATACTTTCCGGTGAGTTAGGCAGGCCTGGTCTTGTGGCCTCAGCCTGGACAGTATCAGTGGCTGTACTTATGTTTATGGCTCCTGGTACCCATAAATTCCTTAAGAAAGGACATGTTGATTATTCAGTGTTCTCAGGCTCTACCTTCTTACTGGCACACAATGTAGTGTCAAGTTGGAGAGATCTGGATCTGTGAGAAGTTTTATAGCTTTTCTTTATTTGCTACACTTGAAAACTCAAACATGATATTAGCAAATTTTCTCCTACACTGTCCTTCATTTTTCTCAAATGCCCAAGTTTGTGGTTATTGCTATTCCAGCTATGACTTTTCAATATGATTGCTGTGAGTCTTGATAATCCCATGATTGCTGGTTTAGTCATAGTCACACTGTTTATTATTTCTATACTACTTTGTGACTATTTCTACTATAGTTTATTATTCTTTGTATGTTCTTGTTACCAACAAATTCTCTGAAGTAAAAATTGCCTTGTTGTTATGCGTCTAGCATCTAGTACTATGCCTGTGTACAAAAAACATGCAATTAATTATTATTCAGTTAATAAGTGCATGAATGAAGAAGACATTGCTTGATCATTATGATTGACCTAATCATTTTGGGCTCAATTTTATTTAAAATTCTCAAAATACCCACGCATAAAAAATGTAGATGGAAGTGAGTTAAAACATTTGATCAACTTACAGAAACATTCACAAAATTCATAAAATATCTAGGAGTAAATCTAGAGACAAATGTACAAGATGACTTTATAGAAAATTACAAAAATTAATCAATAAAAATAAAAGAAGATTTAAACAAATGAGATAGGCCATATTCAAGAATTGGATGGCTTCATATTTTTAAAATATCAGTTATTCTAAATTAAATTACAAGTTCAACGTAATACCAAGAAAAATACCATTGGTATTCAGTGGAAATGGATAGATTAATTCTAAAACATTTGTGAAAGTCCAAAAAGCCAAAAATAGTCCTTGATAAAGATTTCTGTCAGAAGTCAGTGCTGTGATGTGGGAGTAGGTCAGTGTTAAAGCATTATCTCTAGTGTGCGTAAAACCCTGGGTTTCAATCTCAGAACCACAAGGTAAATAAGTGAAAGAATTAAGCTGATATATTTATGGCAGTGTGATATTCGCTCAAGGATAAATATAAAATGAGTAAAAAAGAACAAATCTAGAAACTGACCAACAACAAAAATGATACTGCAGTGCACCAAGAAAGATAATTTTTTACATGAATGGAGTGGGGTCAGTTAATCATCTTAGAGGAAAATGGTGAATCATAGGCCCCTTCCTAACCTCAGTGAGCCACAGAAGCCAGTTTTAGATGTTAAAAGATCTAAATGTGAAGATAAAATAATAAAACCATTGTAAAATATTAAAAATTCTTCATGACCTTCTGTCAAGTGAAGATTATATAAGAAATACAGATAATAAAGTAGAAATTAACCTTCCCTGTTAAAGTTGAAAATTCATATTAATCAGAATATGATTAAGGACTGAAAGGGTAATACATAAATTGGCAGAAAATTTTTGTTAGACATACATCCAAGAAAGAATATTTGATTTGCAGAATTTATGAACATGGTCATAAAAAGAATGAATCTGTCCTATTTGCAAGAAAATGGGCAGATCTTGAGATTACAATGTTAAATTGAAATGAATCAAAGAAAATTACTTCATAGTTTCTTGTATAAGAAAGCTAGTTATAAATGAGTAAAACAAAGGCAGAGGTTGTAGAGTTGTGGAAGAGAAGGAAGAGTGGGTAGGGGGCAAAGAGGATCTCAAATGATCAAAATATGATTTAGACGTATGTCAGTACTCAAAAATGACTGAGAATATTATGCATTACATTCATGTCAATAACAAAAGAAAAAATTTTACAAGACAATAAGAAAATAGCAGGCAATAAAATTTAGAAAATGGTATGAAGCCTTGAATAGACATTTTACAAATGAGAATATCCAAGTGACTAATAAGCGTATGCAGGATGTTTTAATAATCATCAGAAAATGATGATTAAACAGTAGTGATATACCAATACTTTCCAGGATGGCTAAAACAAAACAAAACAAAAAATACCATACATAGTAAGATCAGAAGGCAAGTGGAAATCTCATCTACTGCTATCGGGCACACAAGTCAGTTCAATTAATTTAGCAAACTGTCAATGTCCAGTAAAGCTGAATGTACCTATCTAATGATGTGGCACTTTTAGTAAGTCTATTACTCATAGAAATGCTGGTATGTATTTAACTGTGCTCTGCCTCCTAAACTCACATACTGAAGTCTTAACTAACCCAGTAGAACTAGTCTTATTCATATTAAGAGGAAGAAGAAGAAACCCAAGAATGATGTACACAGAGGAAGGGGCTGTAAGGACACAGTGAGAAGACAACAATCCACACTGACAAAGACCTTGGAGAAACCAAGTTGATGCCTGCTTAAGCTTGGACTTCCAAACTCCAGAGCTCTGTCAGATCGACTTCAGTTCAGATACTACGACTTTGCCATTTTACTATAGCTCTCCTAGCAGACTAGTACAAATGGACTCAGATGTTTATAAAAACAAACAAAATTCTCAAGATTGTTTCCAGCAACATTACTAAGAATGTCCATAACTTTAAACAACTGTATAAATTATAGAACAGAAATAGAATATAATTGAGTAAAAATCATTAGTCTGTGCCTAGACACAATACTGTAAATGAATAACAAAAACATAATATTCAGCAAAAGAACCAGGTATGAAAGAATAATTCTACTCATATAATACAGTGATGAAATAAGCAATATATTTTTGTGGTATTGAAAGTTGGGAGACGTGGGTCAAGAGGACAAGAAGGCTTTCCAAGATGCTGATAGGATTCTGATTCTCCTTTTCAGTGAGTGTTTGTCAAATGCATGTCTCTTTCACAAGAAGTCATTTAACTGTACCATCATTTATGTATTTTTTGTATGCATTGCTCAGTAACAGCAAGCTGGTGGTAGATCTGGGATTCAAATTCAGACTTTCTGTCTTTAAACATCTTGACTTTACAAATGGTTTTATATTTCAATCATGTTGGTTAGTTCATATACTCATGCACATTTTTCTTTGGTAATTTATACCAACAGCTCATGTCATTAAAAGATCTAGAAATGTTTGCCATAGTAAGTAGTTCACTGTAATAAAGTGAACTAAAGTATCTTTTCTCCTTTTCTTCCTGTTTAAGATCATTTTTAGTGCAGACAGCAAGTGTCTTTCACATTCGCTGTTTTCTCCCATAAATCCCAGACATAGGCATATTTTACCACTTGCAAAACTCCCTGCATGCTTATGCTGATTGCTTCCCAAGCTGACTCATCCTGGGAATGTTGCAAAACCATGGCTTTAAAAGTTCTCAGAAACTATTTCAACTCTAGTTCCCCAAACACACTCAGATTCTAATGCATGACACAGCATTTCACATGGATTTTCTCTTCTGACTTTTAACTTGCAACTTTCTATATAAATTACCCAACTATTTATCCTTTCACCTAATAATTTTCATGTTGCTGTAATCATTTGTTTTTCTCCCATGACAGTCATCTGAGAAATGTTTCTCAAGTGTGACACACAAACCAAAGAAAGAGCCTTCGTGCCCAAAGATAATTCCATTTACTCATCTGAAACAAATTAAATTCTGATACTGCAATATTTTACAAATCAAAGACTGTAATATTTTTCAGTGACAACCATCAGTTTCATTGGCATTTTACCAATGTCTAAATGCATATCATATTATGATTACAATAATTTCATTTTATTTTGAAGAAAATATAATTAAAGAAATGGAATTGAAATGCTTAGTAAGTAAAAACATTATATAACCGTCATCCCCTTCCCCATTTACTACCATATCATCCAGCTTTTTTCCAGTTTTGTTTGAAAGAAAAACTTCTAACCTCAACATTTACTGTCAGTTTACCTACTATTTTCTTCTTGGCCTTTGGGTATCAATTGTCACACTCGATTTTCTGACATATTCTTTTTTTATGTTTTATTTTAAACAAGATAAAGCAGAATAAAACCAATCAAAACAAACCAGTGTAAGAGATACAGGACTTCAAAACATTATGAAACCAACCAAAGAGTCCCATAATGCCTTTTGATGTCTTCAAAATAGCTGCACCTAATTTCAGACATAGTAAAAATCAAAACAGAACATAGTAAAAATCAAACAGAACACAATAGAATACAAACAATAAAAACAAAACAATGAACGCGATAAAGGATTTTAAAAGAAGCCAATAGTAAATCCAAAATTGCTACCATAATATATCTTGCCATCCTTGAAATAGCTTCTCCTGCCATCAGATTTAACATAATCAAACAAAACAAAAGAGAGTAAAATCCAACCCAATAAAACAATGGAAATGGTATAGGACCACAAAACAAGACCATAAGGAATCAACAATTGCTGCAATCCTCAGAAGGAGATCCCCCATAGATGTCACACTGCATACTGTTATCCTCTGAACCTATGATCAGATCACTGGCCCTAGACTTGCAATGTTAGTGAAACACCAAAGCACCACAGGCATCCAATTGCATATCATCTTCATAGCTATCATCACAGCCTGTGTTTCTCTGGATAAGCCTGTCTCTTGGTGGTGGGGGTGGCACTTCTTGTTTGCCAGCCCACGTGCCAGGAGGGGTTAGGATCTGGCCATCCTCAGTCCAGCAGCAGCCCACATTCTTAAAGAAGATAATGCATTTGTTCCCCTTTCTCATTCAGCTTGTACACATCCAGATTCCTGCTCCTCTCTCCAAATCCTACTGAAGTCACCTTGCTCCTGCTGATCAGAGAAACACAAATACTCATTTGTCTCAACTTGACTTTTGGAAAAGCAATTGCCAAAGAACTGACAAAGAGCTAAATATAAAACTTTTTCAAATTGTTTGAAATTTTAAAAGACACAGCTATCCTTTTTGCCAAAGAATGCAACCACAAAGGTATATCATGGTAAAAAATAAAATACAATGCAAAATTTTAAGAAAAACTATTAAAATATAGCTGGACAAGGCATTTTCAAGCTCTGAATAGGGTATCCTTACTCTTGACTATAATGGGTTCAACTACTGGTCTTCTATTTCTAGTCTAATCTAAACTAAATTCTAAGTCACACATTCAAAATTTTGTCTCTGAAGTTATTCTTCACATTCCCAATCCTTGCCTCATTTCTTATGATTATTTTTGCTACAAATATCCTTAACCAATTTATTATATTGTTTCCCCTTATCATTAGATCACCAAATACTTATTCTCCTTCAAGTGGTCAGATATTTATCAAAGTCCTATCCTGTATTGGGCATTATTTTAAGTATTAATGCTACAGATTTGAATAAGAATGCTTAAGAAAGAGTCATACTAATACATAACACAGTACTGAATGGTGATTTATTGCCAACAACAAACTATCTTTTAAAAAATAAAGAAAAAATTCCATGCACAATAGCATCAAAAAAAATAAAAGGAAAAATATCTAATCCAGATGATTAAAGACCTGGACATTGAAAACTATAAAATACTGATGAAAGAAATTAAAACTGACAAAAAATGAAGTCATTCTGTGTTCAAAATTAAAATGATTGATATTACTGTTGTTAAAATCCAAAGCAAACTATAAATTTAATGCAATTGCTGTCAAAATCCCAAAGGTATTTTTATAGAAATAGAAGAAAGATAGTAAAATTCTTATGGAGCCACACTCAACCCAAAACAGACAAAACAATCCTGACCTAAAACAAAGGTATTGGTAGCATCATATTTCCTTATTTCCATATGTAATATACTACTATAATCAAAATGTTATAACACTGACATTAAACCAGATAGATAGACAATGGAACAGATTACAGAGCACAAAAATACCCCCACACATATAGAGTCAACTGATCTTCCCCACGAGTACCAAAAGTACACAATAAAGAAAAGATAGCCTGTTCAATAGATGATGTTGGGAAATCAGGATATTGTGATACAGAAGGATGAAAGTGGACTCTTCTCTTTCACCGTATATAAAAATTAGATCAAAAGAGATGCAAGATTTGAATATCAGATCTGCAGCCATAAAACTCTGAGAAAAAAAATGTAGGCAGAAAATTTCTTGATATAGATCTCGGTAAAGGCAACAAAAGCAAAAACAATTGCATGGAGTTGTATCAGACTAAAACAAGCAAACACTTTCACAAGTATTTGTTATCTTCCTCGCCGTGACCCAAAAGTATTATTGAGCAAGTAGAAAATATTTTCAAAACACATGACTGATAAAAGATTAATATTCAAGATATGTAAGGAACTCCTCAAACCCAGTAGTAAAAAGACCAAAATTGTTACCCTTCTCTGCATCAACAGAAGGCTGCTTTGCTAGTTCCTGCTACTGGGAACCAGCCACACAACCGCAACTGACCCAGACTCACTGTAAAAAGCTTTTACTTTAAATAAAAATCCTCATGGACTCAGAAAATGACACCAAGGCACTGAAATATTCTAGAATATTTCTTACGTTTAATGTTCTTTATTTTTAGGGGTTTAACATTTAAATTTTCCATGCTTGAAACTACATGTGTCTGTAAGTATATGTGCATATAAAATACAATTTCTTTATTATTGAATTTAAGAAGTTATAAATAAATATAACTTTCTTCATCAAATAATATAAGTTGCACAAACCCACTAGAAAATAGAGACACGAGTTCATGAAAAGTCTGGGAATTTTATATCTATCTATAGCTTAGAAAGGCGAGTGGGAATATTAGAGAAACATTCCAATCAATTTTGACAGGGCAAAAGCAAACAGACTTTTTTTCCAAACATCATGTCTCTTATTTGTTTACAACACCAGATATGTGCAGGCTTCTTGTGCTGGTGGAATGCAGCTGACCTTGTAGAAACATTTCTGGCTATTCAATTGCAGTTTGAAGATGTTAAAATTTTCCCGAGCAAATATTCCAAATCTGTCATAGCACAGTGTACACTGAGTACAGCAAGGGCACTAGGTTAAAGCAGAGTCAAACTCTAG
Organism: Cavia porcellus; assembly: GCF_034190915.1. NCBI lineage: Eukaryota > Metazoa > Chordata > Mammalia > Rodentia > Caviidae > Cavia > Cavia porcellus. The sequence goes on along the minus strand of NW_026947487.1, from coordinate 25,796,186 downwards.
AAAACAAGATGGTAGTTTTCCATCATAAGCACATTATTCCTACTGAATAGAATGAAAACAGAGGAGGCAGAGCAGGCTTTGAAAAAACAGATAAAGGTTCCTCATGACTTTCCTTGTGAACAGGGGCCTCCGATCAGCCTGCCTGGACATCAGAGAGATTCACGTTACCCAGTGTGATAAATAATGAAACACAATGCGTAATTGTCAGTAAGTTCTTAGAATCTTCTCAGACTCAAGCTACCATGCAGAATGCATTACCTCAGGCTCCAAAGGGTCACGAGGAAGGTAACCAAGTATCTGGACGAGTAAATAGACATTATTGTACCCAACCCTTGTCATTATAACAAGCCTCTAGAAATACTGGAATTCCATTTATTTAGCTCAGCTGCTTTCCCTAGTCCATTGGGAAAGAACAAATAGCCTTTGCAAACAGCAATCCTTAGCATGCAAGCTTAGCTTCCAACCTTATAACTCCACTATAAGTCTAGCTACTGAATTAATTTTTGAGATACTTTTATTCTCACACCTAAAATGTCTTGCTATAAAAATACTTAATGAAATTTAATAATGTGCAACAATGAGAAGATTCACTTATGCTTTCATTATATAACAATAGAGACTCTAGTACTATGGAGCTAAGATGAAAAGGAAGGGCACTAGGAACCAGTGGAATCTCTCTCCACAATAAAAAGGCCTGAAGTAATTGTGGAAAGGTGATGGGAAGTCGCCTTCCTATTACTCCAGCTCATACGTCCAGCACTAAGAGCAATGTGGGACCTCAAAAAGACTGTCATTTCCCAAACTTCCTAAAGAGCAGTATTCATTTTTGCCCATAATTCTGTATAAAGCACCAGGACATCATCAGCTCAGGCAGCAGAACACATTAGCATGGTCTCACTTACCAGTGACCGTTTATCTGTGTGAACTAATTACTCATTTAAATTCAGTGCTTCCTCCCATCCAGTAGCATGCATTCCCTTTATGGCCTTTACAGAACTGAATTGAAGAGAGTTAGTTTTCTTTTCAATTTGCTAGCTATCATTAAATGCAAACTATATAAGGATACAAAACGTGTCTGTGTTGCCTAACCTACTTCCCAGGAGGTAATGCTTACACAAAATAAAAACTCAGTAAATAGGTGTTGCAAAGGTAGATAAATGAATGAAGGTTGTTTGTTTGTTTGTTTTGTGGTGCTGGGGATCAAAGCCAGGGTTTTGTGCAAGGTAGGCAAGTGTTTTACGACTGTATTCCAAGCCCAAGTCAGTGAGTTTTAAAATTCATTTTCCTCAACCGGAAGAATTTTTAAAAATACTATGTACTTCACAAAAAATCTTAACATGAAATTAGATTCTATTTTGAAGTATTTTGTTAAGTAAACGTAGAATGAAAATTAGCAGATATTAATATTTATTCAGCATAAAAGTTTTTTAACTCCTGCAAGAATAATGACTTTCTTTACAGTTAAGAGGATAAATATGCCCAATGTTATTTAATATAACACAGTTATCAAACATAGGCTTCCAACCTACAAACTCAACTCCACATTTAAAAAAGATCATTTTATTATAATATGAAAATATATGAAAGAAAATTCTATTAATTTTTATTTTCATAGTATAACTGATTTAATGTATAGTATACCAACTATAAGGCAAACTTATTTGAGTTCAGATACAATTCTTCATGAGTTTAGGAAATGAACTTGAACATTCATGATACACTGTTTTCTTGCTTCACTTTTATATAAAATATGTACTTGAATGACCTTGTTGGATCATCCCAAGTCAGGCTGAGAGGAAGCATCTGAGGTGAAATAAAGAGAAATGTACACTCTAGATAGCATCAGCTCACTTAAAAGGTGACATGGTTCAGATTGCAATGAGTATTCACAAAGCTCTGGAGAAAAGTAAATATCAAGCAGATGGTAAATGTGAGTAAGGACAGCAAAACAAGGTTAGCAAACCAATAATAACAAAAAAACTAGCCTTTCAAAAGAGAAATTAAAGCATAAGTTTATAAAAAGAAACCTAGGCATAGTGACACACACTTGTAATCTCAGCAATCTTGAAGGCTGAACCAGGAGAATTGTAAGTCAGAGCTCATCCTGCATACTTAGTCACTTAGGAAGATCTTATCTCAAAATACATGAATTAGGAGTGAGTCAAGCTTCAAGAAACATGGAATTGTATTTCCACTAGTTTAGCAATAAGTATTTTTATAGTAAGAAATGTAGTTGACTGCATGCAGATATTAATTATGCAATGACTCAAAATGCCTAAACCACAATCTCAGTGATTCTCTTGATCTTTCATTTACCACCACATGACAAATGTTACCTCTTTGGGGAAATTCAAGGTTTAAAGGAAGAAGAATGATTATGCTCATGAATAAACATTCTTCACCATTTCTCTTATATTAGCCAACACTGAATCATGTGGCACTCCAAATTGCAAAACAGGCAGAAAACTTATTAATGTGACTTCTACAGAAAGGTAGAAAGGGGGGAAATTATTAAAAAGAGCCTGTTAATTATCTTTCTGTCATTGCTGAGACAAAATACCCAACATCCAAGTTAAATGAGAAAAAGATTATTTAGCTCACAGAGTGTAAAAGTTTCAGCCCATCATCAGCTGGCTCCAAGGCAGAATGACATGGCAGAGAGGTATCTCAGATGAAAACTACTTCATGGCAGGCAGAAAGTAGCAAAGCAACAGGGGCAACTATAGCTCTTTCTATGCTTTGTATCTCATCCAGGCCATTTAGGATGGGTAGCACTGACATGCTTAATTATAGTGCCCTTGATCCTACTACTGCACCAGGAATCCATTCCAGCATCAAACATTCTAGATCCAGGCACTTTTTAAAAACCACTATCTATGACTACATGAGTCTTTTGGGGTATATCTAAACACAAGTCATAACAGAAAGTTGGGCAAATTAATCTATATTTTTTTTCACATTTGTTTTTGCCATTTTGTAAAATATTTTTATTGTATTTCACTCAAAAATCATATGAAAAAATCCTCAGAAAGATTATGTTTCTCTTTTACATCAATTCATCCTTCTCTAGATTAATAATGACCTCAGCAAATGGTATCATGAATGATTTGTACTTGGTTTGCTTTGCATTTTATATGTTAAAATTTAAGTATTTTTTTGGAAAGGAAAAATCAGAACACAAATTAGGAATTTTTAGCCACAATTGTTGGTAGACAGACTACTTAGAGGATTTCTTTAGTCTTAAATAACAAGACATGACCTCCAAAAACCCTTTGGGAATTCAAGCTACTTATGATTCCATAATACTATTCCAATACATATATAGCTGCTGCTAGCTACACAGATGTCACTATTTCAGCTAGATGTTCTCAGAAGAAAACATAAATATGAGAGACAGAAAAACAATTTTACTGTTGCCATGACCCTGCCAGATCTATGCTTATCTGTGTTGAAAGGCCAATTGCGTAAAAGAAGTTCCAGATTTTATTTTTAGGACACTATGAGAAAAAGCATCCAAAAGACGTCCAGGGCACGTTATAGCCACATTTTTATTTAAAATTAGCATTCTGTTGCTTGAGAGTTTAGTCATTTTGTGAACTTTGAATAATATTGTTTTGAGAAAGGTTGGACAGAATTATTCACTTTCTGTGACTAAATCTGTTCAGATCAACTCAATTTCATTCAATAGACATGTGAAGCCCTTACAGTGTATTAAACACTATGGTAGATACAAGGTAGGGAAAAGTATAAAGCAGATTAGATTGAAGCAGAGAAGCATGTGCATTCTATGTTGGGATAGTATAGTTTGTACAACATATAAGAAAGACTCTGGGAATGGTACAGGACACATCTGTTATTCCAGCTACTCCTGGAGTCAGGGAAGAGAATTTCAATTTAAAGCCAGTCTGTGAAATTTAACTAGTCCTTGTCTAAAAATAAAATAAAAAGGAATGGAATTAGCCCAGTAGTAGAGTTCTCACCGAGCATATCCAATGCCCTGTCTTTAATATGCAGTACAGGAAGAAAACATAAAGGCAAAATGCTTTGGGGAGCAAAGTAAGGAAGCACCACCTCAATGTCACCCAGATTAGCAAGCCAAGAAATTCTTCGTTATCCTTGGAATGTCCCTGAGGCCTGAGAAGTGAATCTCTACAAATCCTTAGAAAAGTCGTCACAATCAAGAAACTTCATTATTTTCGTCTTCTGATGTTTTCCTTTCCTTGTCATATATTCCAATGGCAGTATTATCAATACATTCTGATTAAAAATCTGACTGCTCCTTACTCTCTGACTCTTTAGAAAGATCTAGAAAATATTTGGGAAAGGAAAATTTTAACTCCTCTTTGTTCTTCTTACTCTTGCACAAGTTTCCAGATCCTCTAAAACAAATTAAACTGGTCAGAGAATCTCAATTTCATTTAATAAGAATTGCATTTAATAAAAACTTCAGTTCTTCAATCATCCCTATCTCTTTTATCCCCCACACTTCACTGTTTTCTTCTCCTATTGCAAATTTTGATCATTCTGTCTGTATAGGAACAACAGAATTCCTAAGCATTTTATCACTCCCTTAATAAATAATTCAGGTACATGAAGCAAAAAATAAAACTAAAATAGTACATTTAACCTGACATTCACACTCGCCCATAATACCTATCTTTTATGAACTAAGATCAAAATATTTCTGGCTCTTGTACTTGCTTCACACACTTATAGCTAATGATATATTTTATGTATAGAATTTACAAAAAATTTATGTATGCAATGTACAAAAATACAGCAAATGCTACCATCAAGTACCATCTTACCAGAAAAGTAAGCTCATAAGAACATTATGACTTGTTCTTGTGTACCTTATTCAATGGATCTGGCATGGTGTAACTTATGGTCAAAGTCAAAATGCACATGAGGGGTAAATATTATGAATCAATTCAAGATATCATAGCAGCCACAACAGCACAATTAAAGACAACAAAAAAGAGAACTTTTGGGCCAGCTTTGGGGCACCTGTCTGCTACTAGTCAGCACAGAGCAGGAGAAGCAGCCAGCTAAGTTTCTGAGTGCCTACCAGCCACCACTAGAGGAGTCTCAGTGTAGCTACACAGGTTCAAAGAAGTCCCACTGCCTTTCTGGGAATGTAGGTTTGGAGAAACATAGGTGCCTGGCCCATTTCCCTATACCAGGGACAGGCAGCCAATTCAGGAATCACCTGGGACCCCACATTTTGCAGAGAAACCCAGGAAAATATAAAGATGAAGGAGCAATATGCAATCCCAGACCTCCAGCCCACACAGAAGGCCAAGAGACATGCACATAGAACAAACTGAAAGTTGCATACCTGACATATCTGAAATGATAGCAACTGAAGTCAAGAAATAATTTCATGAGGCTGTAAAAGAAATCAAATCAGAAGTAACATCTCATAAAAGTAAAAGAAAAACTGACAATCATGAGCATATCTAAAGAAGACACAGATAAAACATAAAGAGAAGTACAGGAAAATGCTGATCACCTTGAATTAACAATATAGGAAAGAATTAGAATGCATGAAACAGAATCAAAGAGATATCCAGGAAACTAAAAACTACACGAAATCTGGCAAAGCCATTTGAACAAGGCTGAGGGTAGACTGTCAGATCTTAAAGAGAGGATTGTAGCTAGTGACCATGAAAGGAAAGAGCTCCTAAAAATAATGAAGAACAAGGAAATAATTTAACAGCTGCAAGACAATGCAAACAAAAATAATTTAAGACTGATAGGTGTCAGCAAAAAAGCAGGAGTCCACAAAAATGACATAAAAAGGATATTTACAGAAATAAAAGCAAAAAACTTCCTAGGCATGGGAGAATGACATGACATACAGATAAGCTAGGCATATAGGACACTAGCTAGCCATCACCACAATAAATCTACACCCAGACATACAATAATGAGGATCCCAGAAATTCATCATAAGAGCAGAATATTAAAAACTGTTAGAAGAAAGAAACAGATAAACTATAAAGGAAAACTCATCAGAATCATAGCAGACTTAGAGTGCTGAGAATTTCTGTCCCGGCTAGACTGCTTACTGAGACTTCTACGGCCTACAGGCCTCATGGAAGGACTCTTACAGACCGGAAAGACACACAGTGATCTTTTAATATATTATGGAGGATGTCAAAGATGTAAGATCTAGCCAATTGCTCAGTACACACAATTAAGTTGCCATTTGACTCTTCCGGGAGAACATGGCGGACAGATAACAGCAACTACCGGCGGCTCTCTGAAAGACTCGGCTCAGAAGCCAGGAATGGTGCGGACTAAGGAGACATAAGCAGGTGGAGATATGCTCTGCTGACTCAGGAACGAACTGGGCTGAGAGAAGCCAACTTGGAATGCAGTCCTGGTGCTAAAACAGGAACAGAAAAGACTCGGTGTGGAGGCTGGAACTGCGCCATTGTAAGCCGCGATTTGGGTTTCCCGCCGCGCAGCGGCTGGCTGCCTCTACAGCGGCTCAGCAAGGGGAGAGACGTGCAGAAGCTCTGAGAACGGCAATCTGCGAACGGCAGGGAGGCGTGCACTGACGACTTATGGTGAGGTGAGTGAGAGAAACTGACACTCTACCACAGTTTGACTCCAGCAGAGGACTTTCTGGGCCCGAGCAGTCCTGCGGGAGCAGGGCGCGGTGGCGACTCCAGCCACACATCCCCCTCTCGGGCGGGATTGGTGAAAAGTGCCTGGCCTGCGTGACGCTGCCGGCGGACTTGGTAGACTGTCCCAACCCAGATCCCAGAGCCTGACGGTGGCCGGGAGGGGAGACGCGTAGGCTGCCTGGTCCGTAACTCCCTGGTGCGCAGCGGTGAGCGGGAACACCTAACTGGCGCAATTCGATCAGGCTGTGGCTGACTGGGAGAGAAGCTGGGCCTCTTATATAAGCTTGCATATATAAGGAACAGAGAAGAAGAGGCAGCATGGGAAGAGGCAGCAACAAGAAAGTCTCCTCGGCCCCCAATTCTGAGAAACAGGCAATAGCAGACACCGCACCAATACACATAAGGCACCATATAGAGAGCCTCATAGACCAATTCAGGAATGAAGTTATCAACGACCTGAAGCTAGAAGTATGCAGAATAGTTAGAGAAATGCTAAGCACCACCCAAGAAAAAACAGGTGATGGAATGGAAGAACAGAAAAAAAGGGGAGAATTGTTTGATGGAGAAAACAGAGAAAGCATAGAATACGTGAAGCAGGTTCAAAGGGACTACCAAGATACTAAGAAGTCTATCGAAGACTGGCATAACAGCTTGAAAGAAACTAAGGACAGACTATCTGAACTGGAGGGCAGACTTGTAATATGGGAGAATGAAATGAAAAACTTCTTAAAAATAACAAAGAAACAAACAGCAATAATACAAAGACAAGAAGATGATAAGAGGATCCATAACTTAAGGATTAAGAACATAAAAGAAGAAGTAGGGATGCAAACAAGTGAACTACAAAAGCTACTCACAGAAATAATCCAGGAGAATTTTCCTAATTTAGCAAAAGGTAAAGATACTCAGATGTATGAGGCATACAGGACCCCAGCTACCTACAACCCAAACAGAGCAACACCCAGGCATGTAATAATGAAAATTCCAGAGATTCAATACAAGAACAGAATGTTGGGGGCTGTAGGAGACAAGAGACAGACCACTTACGGGGGAACACCCATCGGAGTTACAGCGGATTTCTCTGCACAAGCCATCAAATCACGAAGAGCGTGGGGGGAAATAATTCAAGCATTGAAAGATAATAATCTCCAGCCAAGATTGAGATATCCTGCACAACTGTCCCTGGAAATTGATGGAAAAACAAGGTGCTTCCAGGATAAAGAGGAACTGGGGGAATTTGCAACCACCAATTCAACTCTACAGAAACTATTGCAGGATATTCTAAAAAAAGAAAAATACAAAGAACCCAGAAATAGTGGCGGGGAGGCCACAACAAATGGAGCAGAGAACAAAATGAAGAAGACAAACTGACAGCTACTGACAGAAAAAGAGCTTAACAGAAATGAGGCAGAGAAGATTGGATGATAGGAACAGCTATTTTGGAGAAAATGACATCTTAATAGGTAATACTGATTTAGTATCATCTTGTTTTGAAGTCTCATCTAGCTTTTGTCCTTCTGTCTCCAATGGTCTAAATAGGCTGTATCTTATTGGATTTTATTATGTACAATAGTATAAGCAAAAACCTTTTAAAGACAAGGAGATTATACAGAAACCATTATTCATTTTCTGTTAGTCGATTCTAAATACTCTGTAATGCTGTCATTCTCTTGAATGGTTTTACATTGTTTTGATATACTTAATGCTACAGTATACGAAGTTGTACTCAAGGATTTCAAAGAAAGAAACAATATGGTAACTACTTTTAGGTTAGGATTATCTGGTGGTGAAACACTATTCTGTTTAAATGGTTATGTTTTGATCTGCGCTGTTTCGTTGTTATGCCCTCTTTTATCTCAATCTCCACTCCATTATTTACTTTTTTATCTTTATCCTTTTAATTAAAGGAAAAAAATAGCAGGATATATTATAGTAACCCATTTTGACTTTTCATTACCTTGATTTAAAGCCCTGTATTACTCTCACCATCTGGTTTTTAACTGATGTTCCCCTATTCTGTTTTGCTGGATAGTATCAGGTTCGAAAGTTTAGGCATCAGCTGTGAAGATAATGAGATTCATTATGACGCCCATTCTTGTTGACTTTTAGCTACTTTTGAAGACCTGCGATGTCTCCAATGTTTTGGTTTTGTCGGTTTTGTTCTTTGCTGTTTTGTTCAATTGTATTATGGCTGATGATATAGGCAGTTCTATTGGAGATGGCGGGAGACATTGTGGTGACCATTGTTGATCACCTGTGTTATGTTTTTGCATTATCTGTTATGTCCACCCTTTTGACTTGACCGATTCTGTTCTGTTGTGTCACATTTGGTTTTGCTCTCTGCCAAGGAAGTGATAAGAACCGTGGGAGCGATGAAACCCAAAATGTGTGGTGGTCGTGGTACAGAAGAGAGGAGGGGAAGGTGCTCTAGACTATATGACTGCATGTATATTTGAGTGTGTAGGATAGAGAATGATGTCACGGGGTTTTGTTGGATCAGTGGACAGAACTGTTTGCGGTATCATTGATGGAGTGTCCGCTTTGCAGGCTTTAATTTTGTGACTTGAACGATTGTTTCTGGGATGACAGTGTGTGGTCCGTTGACTGATGATTTCCTACTGTTCATTTTTTTTCTGTGGATCTGTGTAGCTTGTGCCCTTTCCCTGCTTTTTTGTTTCTTTTCTCCTTAAATAAAATTTAAAAAAAAAAAAAAAAAAAAAGAATCATAGCAGACTTCTTAGCCCAAAGCATGAAGTCAAGAAGAGCTTGGAGTGAACTATTTCATATTCTGAAAGAAAACAGCTTCCAATCCAGAACAAAAACAGGTGACCTGAAAAACTACCTTTCAAAACTAATGGAGAAATAAGATACTACTTTTTCTAAAATTTTATTTAAAGAAAGACTAAACAAAACAGAAAATAGGTAGAAATAATACAAACATTCAGAGAAAAAATCAACAGTAAGAAATCACTAGTTGATGTTTACATATTGTCGTTTTACAAATAGTTGTTCAAGATACAAAAATGGAACATGTAAAGTGGGAATTCAAACAGCAAGACTGCAAACAGGTCTGTTCAACTGTCCAACAAAAACTTAGTAACTTGGTTGTCAATCCTACACACTTAAACATACATGCGGTTATCCATATCTTCATTTATGTTTAGATTAAACAAACTAAAGCAGGTTAAAAGCATTCTGAACAATGAATAATAGTATTGCTGGATTTCACATCATGACACTCCGTGATGCACTGGGTACTGTAGTGACTTTTTTAAAAATTTAATTTAAAGAAAGACTAAACAAAACAGAAAACAGATAGAAATAATACATAATTTTAAAGAAAAAAATAAACAGTAAGAAATCACTTGTTGATAATTACAGATTGTCTTCTTACAAATATTGGTGTACAGCCATACCACCCTGAACGCGCCCAATCTCATCAAATAGTGAAATAAGATACTTCTATGATAAAAAACAACTGAAGAAATTCATGACCACCAAACCAACCCTACAAAGAGTTCTGAAAGATACTCTAGAAAAAAGATAAAAATGACCATAATTCAAAGAACAAGAACAGAAAGAAATCACCAAGCAGGATAAGCAATTAAAAAGAGGAGGAAAACAGAAAACCAACAGCAGGAAAATAGCATAGTAAGACAAGCCAATATGTATCAGTCATAACCATTAATGTAAATGTCTGCAATTCACCAACAAAAAGAAACACATTTAACTGAAAAAGAAATTCACACACTAAAAATCAAAGGAGAGAAAACAATGTCCTGTTGCTTTATGTGACAGGAACACAGAAAAAAAAAGCAGGGGTAGCTAGGCCACCAACTGCAGAATGGACAAGAAAGATATGGTATTTTTATACAATGGAGTGCTATTCATCTATAAAGAAGCAGAACCTAGAAGCTTTTGTAGGTAAATGGATGCAACTTGAGATTTTGCTCAAGGATGAAATGATTTGGCCTCCCATGGGTGAACATCAGGTTACCTCCCTAGCATAAAAGACCAAAGGAGTTAGTGAGATCCAAAATGTACAACAGATATTGTGGGAATGAGAAACAGTTAAAAAGGGAAAGAGCAGCTGGGATGGGGCAAAGGAGAAAAGAAAGAAAGAAGGAAAAGCACTAAATAGATGTGATAGATAATTCTACTGCTAAACGCTGTTAGCCCAACAAAAAAAAATTGTTTGTGCTTTCATTGTTCGATCATTATTTCATGAATATATCCAGTAACCTAAACAACTACTTTAAACACAACAATGTACAGCATATTAACCACAGTTAATCCTTTATTATTCTGATATAAAATTCTGTATCATTATTATCTTTATTTTTTCCTTCTTTTTTTTTCACTTTAAAATGAAAAAGAGGACTTCCAAAACTGCTTTAGAAAGTGTCAAGAAAAATGGGATGAGTATGTTGGAAATGATCATGAAGACTTTGAGAGTGATTAGTGACAATGTGGTTTTCATTATATGTAATAAAATATATATAATAAATACATGTAATAAAATATATATAATATACTATATTTGTATTATGAATTGATTAATAATATTTACCCCTCATGGTCATTTTGACTTTGAGAGAAGTCTTTATTTTTTAAATTTAAACATGCACCATAGTTTTGGATCACATCTCACTCAGTAAGGAATTGAAACTCATTATTTTATGTTCACAACTAATCATTTGTTCAAAACATTAATTCTAGCTTTGTTCCATAGAATGGCTGCCACATAGCTCTTCATTTTTTTCCAAAAATTGAATCTAGCACTCAATATTTACAAAAGAATCTGCCACAGAACATATTTTTAACAAAAAACAAACAGGTGACCTTGGTGTGAATCAATTTACAGCTCTCCTATGTGTGTTTTCTTTTTCGTAGGACAAACGCTTCATTTTAATAGAGATTTCTGGCTAATACATTCTGATTTGAAGACTTTAAAATTACCTGAATTTGTACATGCTGCTAAGATACATGTTTTCTCCTATAAAATATATTTGAATACTACAGAGCTACCACAAAGCACTATGAAACAACGCATAGCAGTTAATTCAGGATTACTCATGGGCAAATAAAAATAGGGGCTCACATTTATTAATTACTATTATTAATTACTGTGTATTTACTGAAACACTTTTGTGCATTTTTAAGTTTAATTCTTAAAACAACACATCAAGAAAAATTTTAAAAATTTAGGAACAACCTTACCAAGGAAGTAAAAGATCTTTACAATGAAAATTATTTCACCCTGAAAAAGGAAATCAAAGAAAACATCAGAAATGGAAAGATATCCCATATTGGTGTATAGGCAGAACCAATATGATCAAAATGAATATACTACCAAAGCTGACATGCACATTTAATGCAATCCTAGTCAAAATATTAGCAATAATTCTCACAGGTCAAGAAAAAATAATCTTAAAATGCATATGGAACCAGAAGAGATCCAGAAAAGAAAAAACAATTATTTATAATCAAAGCAAAGCAGGAGGTGCCACAATTTCAGACTTGAAGTAATATTTTAAAAATTACTGTGATAAAATGATACAAGCACAAAAACAGGCACAAAAACATGCAGATCAAAGGAACAGAATAGAAGACATAGATACAACCCCAGGTACTTTCAGTTATTTGATCTTTAACAAAGGAGCCAAAAACACACATTGGAGCCAAAAAAAAAAAAAAACCTGCTTAATAAATGGTGCTGGGATAATTGGATATTTATACACAGAAGACTGAATCTAGACCCATATGTCTCATCAGATACTAAAGTCAAAATGAATCAAAAATCTAAATGTTAAAATAAAAATACTTACTCTGCCAGAAGATAAAATAGGTACAACTCTTGAAGACAGAGGCACAGGCAAACACTTTCTGAATAGAACTCCGACACTGCAGGACAATTCCTTTTAAGGAAACAAGAGACAATGTTGATAACCATTGTTGATGACCTTGTACTCTGTTCTACATCATGTGCTATGTCTATCCTTGGTTTGGACTTACAGCTTTGTTTTGCCATATTTGACTTTATTGTCTGCCCCCCAAGAGAGTAATGAGAACTGAGGAGTAATAAAATCCAAAATGTATAAATTTTGTTATAAAAAAGAGAGGGAGGGGGAAAAAAAAAGAGCTCTAACGGATATAACAACAAGTGTGTTTAGGGATGTTAAATAGCTGACTATATTAATGTTTTTGGATCATTGAACACAGCTGTTTGCAGTCTCTCCGTTTGAAGGTCTACTTTGTATTCTTTGATACTGTGATTTGAGCAACTATTTCCAAGATGATATTATGTAATCTATTAACAGGTGATTTCTTACTGTTATGTTTTTTTTTGTAGTTATGTATTATGTGTAACCTTACACTGCTTTGTTCTGTTTTGTGTTTTTCTCTTTTTCCTCTTAAATAAAAAAAAAAAAAAAAAAAAAAAAAAAAAGAAACAATCCCAAGAATCAACATCAGATTAAAAAGCTTCTGCATAGCTAAGGAAAGAACCAATAAGGTGAAGAGATGATCTACAGAATGGGGGAAAATGTGCCAGTTATTTCTCAGCCAGAGGGCTAATATCTACAACATACAAAAAAAGTAGACCCTGACCCAAATAAAAAAATCAGTCAAAAAATGGACTACTAAAATGACTAGATACTCCTCAGAAGAGGTATAAATGACAAATATGTGAAAAAGTGTTCAACATTACTGCTCATTAGGGGAATGAAAACTAAACAACACTGAGATACCATCTTATTCCATAAAGAATGGCTATCATCCAGAAATCAAATAATAACAAACACTAATGAGAAACCTGATGAAGGGAAAAAGAATAAGTAAATAAACAGAGCAGGGAAAGCTGCATATTGTAAAGCACAGGAACAAAATTGCTGTCATATAATACACAATAATAAATTCAAATTAGTTTAAAGACTTAAATGTAAAATTTAATACTCTATAAATAAAAGTTAATTCTCTAAATACTCTATATATTCACTCTCTATAAAACTTAATACTCTATAAAACTCATGGACAGAAATTTAGGAAAATATCTTCTTGTTAGTAAATAATGGACTTGTTAGTGATTTCTCAGATATGACACCAAAAATATAATCAACAAAAGCACCAGGAAAGAAGCACAATTATATTAAACTAAAAGCTTCTACAGAGCAAAAGAAACAACCAGCAAAATAAATGTGCAGTTGGCATAAAACAAAAACCAAATACATGGCAAAGACATGTTCTTCGGTCACTTGTATTCAATATAATATTGGAAATGCTAGCCAGGGTCATTAAGGAAGAAAAATAACAAAAGGCATCAAAATTAAAAATGAAGTAATGTGGGAGAAAATATTTGTAAATCTGATATCTACTAAAGGCTTAATGTTCAAAATATGTAGAGAATTTATAAACCTCAGTAGCAATAAAACAACCCAATTGTATAAAAGGAACTGAGCCACATTTCTCCAAAAAAAGACAAGCAAATGGCCAACAAGTATTTCAACAGTTTGAAAAGGTGCTCAAACTCACTAATTATCAGACAAAAGCAAGTTCAAACCATAGTGAGTTATTAACTCACACCTCTTAACATGGTTAAGATAATATCATGGTTTGTATCAGAGTATTCCCACAAAGCCTCATGAGCTCATAGGTGGGACTTTTAGGAGGCGATAGGTGATTGGTACTTATTAGCACCTGGAGGACATGGGCCACGGGGGCGTGGCCGGAAGGATCCATCTCCTCCTTCCTCCTTCCATCACTGTCTACTTCCTGCCTGCCATGCCATGAGCAAGCTTCCTCTGCCACCCCCCTTTGCCCTGTTGCCCTGCCTTGGAGTCAGCCAGTTATGGACTGAAACCTCTACAAACTGTGAGTTTTCCTCTTCCAAAAAATATCTTTCCTACTTTAAGTGGTAGGTGTTGAGTATTATGTCTTAGCCACAAAGCAATAACTGAAACAGATAACAAATGTTGACAAGAATGTGGAAAATTGGAATCTTTGTACACTGTGGGTAGAAATGTAAAATGGCGGAGTTACTTTAGAAAACAGTATAGGGTGTATTGGCTAGGGGTTGTACACAGAGAACAATTAGAATCAGGACACGGAGTTTATAATATTATTTTTATAATGGTCACTGGAGTTAACACAAGAAAATGAAGGAAATCTATCCACAACACCAAAGACATAAAATATTTAGTCAAGGGCCTAAACCCCACAGCAATGTCCCACATGAGTCCAGATGAAAACCCAGAGCTCAGGCCAGTGCCTCCCATGAGTCCAACTGGAGGTCCAGAGCCCACAAGAAGGATTCATGCCAGTCTCTTTTACGAATCCATGCCAGGAAGACCCATGGGTCAACAGTGGAAGCCAGAAAGTCCATGCCAACAGGATGAAGGAGCTGTGCTGAGGGGATCAGGGTTCTACGCTGGAGCTGAGAAGTCACACTCTCAACAAAGACCAGGGCTGTCCTGAAAGGCATCATAGCCATCCTCAGCAACGCGGAGGCCCTGAGCTCCTCTGACGACAAGCACAGTTGGGTACGTGCCAGGAAGCCAGCATGATGAGTTCATCCTGGAGACCAAGCAGCACATGTCTTCCCCTCTGGAGCCAGGAAGCAATACTCAGTGTGAGGAACAGAGCTTCTCCAGGAGAACCAGCGGCTCAAACAGCAACTTGTAGGAGAACTCACAATGCCTCAACACAGCAATGCACTAACGCCTCAGTGCTTAACAACCTCCTTCTCCTTCTCCTTCTCCACCTATTTATGCTGGCAACTTTCCTCAGGTGGAGCATCTTCACTCAGTGCCATGCTGGTGTAATCCAGGTGGTGTTAAATTTACCACCAGTTCTTGATCCATAACATAGGGGGCTCCTCAAAAAGTCAAAACTAGGACTACCACATACTGAAATTCAGGATATTAAAGAGACATCTACTCTTCCATAGAGCCTTATTTATAACAACCAAGATACGGAACCACCCCAGATATCCCCAAAAGATAAAAACATAAAGAAATTGTGCACAGATATGCAATGGAATATTACTCAGCCTTTTAAAAAGAAGAAAATTTTACCATTTATGACATCAATAGATCTGAAAGACATAATCTACTACTACAGTATTCTTCATGTACAAATAACCTAAAAGGCAAATATATAGAAGGTATGGTGGCACATACCTTTAATCCCTGCACTAGGGAGGCTGATGCAGGAAGATCACTGTGAGTTTGAGACCAGACTAGGACACTTAGGGGTTTCAAGGCAGCCTGACCTACATAGTGAGACCCTGTCTCAAAAAATCAAAAAAAAGACAACAAAAAACTCAGGTATAGAAATGGATAACAGAATGGTGGTTACCAGGGAATATGGAAAGTTGTTTTTCAGTAGGTACAAAATTACAATTATACAAGGTGAGAAAATCCCAGAGAACTGCTGAAAGCTGGGGCCTCTTGTTAAACAATAAGGTAGTACACTTAAAAATTTTTAAAAAGTTAGAAGTCATGTGAAATGTTTTGACTACTAAAATAAAACAAAGGCAAGAGACATAATATAGGGGTGTCGAGTGGTATATAAAAATAAGATGGAAATATTAATAAGGAGTTACAGATAAGGCAGTGTTACCTGCAGGTTACCATGGGTTGATGGATGTGTTGAAATTCATTACTGCAATCATTCACTCATGTGCATATGTGTGTGTGTATGTGTGTGTGTGTATACATGTATGTAATTCTTCATAAAACAAAGTTTAAAATATGTTGCAGGCTAGGTGGAGTAATTTTTCCTACTTAATTCACTTTAAAGTAAAATTTGAAGCAACTAATCTTCCTCCCTGTAAGTTAACTCTTTATAGCCTCTCCTTTTGTTTTCCCATGACAGCCTCCCAAGTATGTCTACATACCCATTATTTGGTCCCTAGATTACTATAATCAACTGTCACCTGCTGCTCCTTATTTAAATATCTCCTCGAATCCACTGCCATGATTA
This sequence comes from Cavia porcellus, assembly GCF_034190915.1. NCBI lineage: Eukaryota > Metazoa > Chordata > Mammalia > Rodentia > Caviidae > Cavia > Cavia porcellus. The sequence goes on along the minus strand of NW_026947487.1, from coordinate 25,779,570 downwards.
CACATCTGTCACTCCAACAGGCATGTACGGTCCACAGCAGTCTGTTTTTAATTTCTTTGGTCCTATTTTTGAAGTTTTCTACCATTTGGCCCAAACTATATATTCCATTGCCCTCTCACCCATTAAACACAACAAAATTTAGTCTCTTTACAGATTTATTTGATTGCTCTCTAACCTGATAAACATCAAAAAACACAAAAAGTTCGATCTCTTTTTTCTCCTAAGAATAAGGATTGTAGATGAGCAATCCTCCTCTCCATATAGTCTAATTCATAAAATTAATTTATTTACCTGAATAGTTGCTTTATTTTTGAATATTGAAAGAATTGTGCCAAATATATTTTTAGTCTTAAAAACACAATACAGCATATGTGTTTTTTATTGCAATGTTCCTATGTTATTTACTTCACTGTGTCAGTTGCACAGAAATAGTGCCTTAAATGTTTAACGAAAGGACCTAATAGATTCCTTTGTTTCCTCAAAACCAGTTTTTGGCATTATTTGTAAGCCAAATGATACATTCTAACATTTTGAGGATTACTTACAGCTATACTTTAATTTTTGCTTGTTTGAAGCATCTGTATCTATAAACAATAAATGGTGAAGTAGTTGAAAGATATACAGTGGGTGTTCTTTTCTTTCATAGTTATTAATTCGGGGTCTTTTGAGAGGGCTTTGCCTGCCTAGGACTTAGCTGCCTAAAAAGTGAGCAAGCTGCCTCTGTAAGTATTTACTCTGGGGCCATTGTCTTTTCCAGTGCTTTCCATAAAGCCCTGCTTGTATTAGCCTCAAAGGAATGCAACTTGCCTGGGGCCAGAGCCTCCAATAGCACACCCAGGAAAATCAGCAGTGTAGCAGAGTGTACAGTGCCAATCTACACAGCAAGAAAGGCCTCCTTGATGGAATAAATGACATTTAGGTCCAGGACATCATGCAATTAAGGATAAAATAGAACGTCTACTTGAAGAAACACACATTATTTCATAAAGTGTCTCTGTGTCCCTGTTAAAATTTTTCTGCACCCAAAATATTCATTTTGAAGCATTAGACAGTATAGTACTTCAATTTTTACTGGATTAAATGAACTTTTTGCTTACTTGAGGAATTAGTTACCCAAACTGACAAAGATTTAGCAAAAGTTAAGAAAACTTTTGGAATCTATGTGTGAATAGTGTACTTTGAAAACATTTTATAGTCCTAGAGTGACTTTTATAAGAAATTTAGTGAATATTCCTCAGCTCTTGTATTTGGGTAAACTCTTCTCTTCGGACCTTGACGTTACTCTTCTTGTTCTCCTACTTCTTTCTCAGTCCATCTGTTCATACTGATTTTCTCAAATTTACTCTTTGATATGTGCCCAACAAGCTCTCTCACTGTTCCACGTCAGTTGCTTTCTGCTTTATCAGGTTACCAAGCACTTAACTTTTCCTAACAAGGACTGTTCTGGTGTAATTCCCTGCAGTGATCTGCCTGGTACCCCTGAGAGACACTCACACAGTCAAGTCCAGTTTCAAAATATCAGCTCTTCATGTCAAGAAAGTGGAACGACAGAGAGTTTCATGCATTATCAGTGAGAATACAAAGTGGGAGAGGCCCACTGGAAAGCAGTCTGGCTGTGCTCACAGAACTAACCATTCTCCTACCATATACTCAGAAGCCGTAATTCTTAGTGTTTACCTAAATGAACTGAAAACTTACACTCTTACCAAAAAAACTTACACATGGATTTATAATACTTTTGTTCATAATTACTAAAAATTCTCTTCAATGAATGAATGAACAAACAGCAGTTCCATGGATATACCATTATGATAAAAAGAGGTGTACTGTTAAGCCATGAGAATACATAAAGCAATATTAAATGTGTGTTTCTGACAGAAAAAAAAACCCAGGTTTCAAATACTGAATTCTATATTACTCTCAAAAAAAAAGCCAAATGTATGGAGATACTAAAAATGGTTGCAAGGGTTAAGTGGAAAGGAAGGATGAACAGACCATGCTCAGAGGAATTTTAGGGCAATTAAATTACTCTAGAAACTAGGCTTTACTCAGGATGCTAGAAATCTGGAAGGAGGTAGATTAATGTCTTCCAGTCCTCAAGAGAGTGACAGATAGTTATATATGATCAGGTTAGGGGATACTTGCAGAAATCAGTTTTTAGCTTGGTATTTTGACCCAGAGCAGAGATGATAACCTCTTAGTGAGAAATATTCTTATCTTGAGGGCAAGATGCTCCAGAATGTAGAGTGAAAGCCGTATCATGGGAACAAGCAAGGGACAAGAAGAAAGCAGGTTGAAGTCACTGATAGCAACAACCTTTTATGGCTGCTTGTCATTTTACATTTGTGGAAACCCTTAGAATTTAAAACACTAGGAGTGAACCACCAAGATAAATTATGGACTAGGGTTATAATGTGTATGGATACCGTTCGTCATTTGTAACAAATGTTCCCCTGTGCTGGAGGATGCTGGTGGTAGAGGAGGTTAGAAAGGGGAGTAGGAGATGAGAACATATGGGCACTTTTCACTCAATTCATCTATGAATAAAAACCACTCTAAAAATCTAGGCCTATGAATTAAAAGTGTTTTAATTTGGATCAACAAAAGAAAAGGATGCTGATGCTTTTGGTATCTTGAGACACTTCTCTCCTCTTTCCTAAGAGCTCTATGTTGGTCAGCACATGCCTGATCACCTCTTTTTTCACACTTTTCTTTCTCTTGAAGTTCCTACTTAACCCTCTTGAAGTTCCTACTTAACCAGATATTCCTCTCATGATAAAGTAGTACCATCAAGAAAAGGAAGGTAGGTAGGTAAGACTTCAATCAGTTTCCTTTCTCGCCATCCATAAGCACTGTAGGCATTTGTTCCCACTCCTGACTCCTGTCTGCATCAAAGAGGGGTTCCTCATTCTGTCCAAAACAACTTCTCCATCGTACTCTAGATTCCATTTCCTTTGTCTTCTTCAGTGCTTCCTCCTTATCACTCGGATGGATTTTTCTGTTGTATCCTTAACTGACTCTCAAGTGCTCTAAGCACAAACATGCTCAAATCAGCCCTATTTTTAAAAAATACTTCCTTTACACACCTCTGCTTCATTTACTGGAAAGCTGCAAGTATTCTTTGGTTGAATGAGCAGGACATTTTAGCTGCAAATGAAATAAAACAGAACTTCAGTTGCCTTAAACAAAAGAGGAAATGTATTCACTCTAACCCCAAGAAAGCAATAAACTACCAACCATAAAAAGATGACAGATTCAGTCACAATGGAGGACAATCAGAGATTCTGTGGCCTGCGGTCTCTGTCTACCTAAGCTCTCTATCAAAGTACTTGAGTTTTTTTTTTCATGTCAGGTACACAAGTTCTTGAATCTCATGGCATACAGCCTCTGTCTTAATACATATGGATTACTGTGACGAATGCTATAAAGCAAATGGCTTAAAAACAACAGAAATTTATTTATTATAGTTCTGGAGGCTGAGAAGTCCAAGATCAAGACATTGGCGAGCAGATTCAATCACTGGGGAGAGCTAAGCTTCTGATTATAGATCCGTGTCTTTTCACTATGTGCTCACATGGTAAAAGAGGAGAATTCAGGTCTTGTAAACTTCTAATAAGGCCCTAATCCCATCCATGAGAGTTCTACCCTTGTAATCTAATCTAATCACCTTCCAAAGATCTTGTTTTCTGTTATCATCACATTAAGGATTAAGTTCCAACACATAAATTAGAGGACATGTACCAGCATTCCGTCTACTGTAGCTTCTATCACTGGGAAGGGGCTAATCTCCTTTCCTGAAATCGGCATTAAACTCTTTAAAAAGGAACCATCGATTTAACTTTGCTCCAGTAGGTAGCATGGACAGATTGCTGTGTCAAGAGGATATGTATCCTGTTGTTCAAGGGCTTTGCCCTTGAGTCAAGCAACCGAGGCCGGGAAGAAATTGCATACATACTTCCATCGCAGCCGTATGGTGGCTGTCTGAGTGGTGGCAATTCTGGGAGTGATGAAGGAAAATCTAACAGTCAATACTGTAGATACCCACAGTAATGGCAAACCTTTTAGAGATGAGCACCCAAACTGCAACCTAAAATTCTCTTGTTTATTGTGAAGTGCCAACACTGCAATTAAATTGAATATAGAGGTTTCAGTTAAAAATAAAAACCAACTCATATTAAGATTTTTTTAATCTTAAAAAAACAAAAACAAAAACACACTTGCTACAAGTTTCACCATTGACCTAGAGGAATCCTCATTGAAATACAGCCTTCTTTCTACCACTCAACTGAAACACTGCTAATATGGACAACATTCCCCCCTATTACCAGATAAAATGGAAACTTTTCTTCCTGTTGTATGCAGCAACTTTCTTTGATCAATTACAATTGTTGACAGCATCTCTCTACTTTTTGAAAGTTTTTCAAAACTTTTCCTGAACCATATCATATCACTTAATATCTCACCTCTGGCTATTCTCTCAGTCTACTATAAGTTTATTTTCGTCTTTTTTTTTTTTTTTTTTCACTATTCTAAGGAACATACAGTCTCCTAGCTTATTGTAATCTTCCCACATTGTTTCCTTTGGTTTGGTACATGTGTCTCTTAATTCATCTTTATTGTTGTTAATAGGGTGAGCACTATGAAAGAGAAATTGGATACAAATTTTGTTCTTTAGTTCCCTATATTTTTCCACATAATGTTCAAATTTCTGAAATCAGCACATTTTGTGGTCTGAGCTCCACTCACTTCCTGTATCCCTCTTTTTTTTCTAACCTTTTCTGTGGTCCATGGCTGAAAAGCTCGAGCCTCTGATTTTTCTCAGAAAAGAAAACCTCTTTACTTTTAGTCTGGTTTTTGTTTCACTGGCTTTTTTCTACTCATTTTCACTTAAAATTTGGGTCAACAAGAATAGATTAACCAACGAATGGCTTTCGGGAAGGAAAAAAAGACTATATTTAGGGCTGAAAATTAAGTTACATCTTCTTTAAAGTCACTAAAATCAATCCCAGGTGCAATTACAAAAAGAAGTAAAAAATTAAAAACAGAAGAAACTGATTTGTTAAAGAGTAGTTGCATTTAGTAGTTACTGAGTGGTTAAATTACTAATTAGCCCATAGTTATATTTCTGAAAACTAATTAAAAACAAAGTTAATGTCTAAATTTAAAAAATAAAATATTGAAATATTTAATCATAGTATTTTAGATTTTGGTAATTGAATGAAAAAGAAAAGTATAAGGCAAAACAAACTAGAGTAATATGTAAGACAGGCCTTCTTATACTATCCACAATATATAAATAGCTTTTGTAAATTAATAAAGAAAAGACCATGACTCTAGACGAAAAACAAAGTAAAAGACTTATATAAATATAAATATACTTACTTTTGAAATAAAATAAGTAGACAAAATCTAATATTGATTACCAAGTAGCTGAGATAGATCATTTTTATGTTTTTATTTTATTCTTTTCTGTATTGCATAAATTTTTCACAATTAAATTATATTTTACTTCTAAAAGTGTAAAGTATAAATAAACTGTTCAGATCATCCATATTAATGGTTATAAATTGAAAACAACAAATTTCTAAAAATAGTCAAGGATTAAGTTTTTAAAAATTCTTCTCACAAATGATTTCCGTTCTACACTGTATTAGGGTCTAACCACTTGGTGTGGCTGACAAGGTTGTTAGTCTCTAGCTTCTGTTTCCACTGCTTTCTAAATGTATCTCAAGCAAATATTTCTGATAATATGTTTACCTTTCTTCTTTTTTTTCTTTTCCAGAAGCCTTCTTATTTTCTGATACCTTGATTCCTCTGGAGTTATGTGCAGATGTTGTGTTCTGTGTCTGGCTCTTTAGTTTGCAGAACCAGTTGCCTGGACTTCCATCTCAACCTTCCCAGTCAGACAGCTTCATATTTCACCTTCACGACTTCAAGCATTAGTTCAGTACGTTTTCCTGACTTCCCGAAGCAGAGTGAGATACTCTGATGTCCACATTCCTGCAGAGCCCGGAGTATTAGTCCTAGTCCAAGACTGAGTGGAAGTGGAAGACCTTTATTGAAGAACAAATCTCTGGACAATAAAGATGAAAAATATCAGGAAGAGCAGAGGGGGGCTGCAGACTCTAAGGCAGGTGTTAAAACAGTAAGAGGAAAGTGAAAGAGGGAAGCCTAGCTAGGAAGAGTCTCAATCTGCAGTGCAGTCTCATCTAGACCAATGGGGACTGTTTCAGACCACCGCAGAAGAGCTTAGCACTGGATAGTGACCAGGTCTGACGGCCCTGCTACTTTCAATTATCAATGAGGAGTATACCATCGTTCAGACACTATAAGAGATTCTGAATTTTATGTAACTGGAAGCTCTCATCTAAATTCCCTCATCACAGATTTTCTCTTGAAATCTAAGTGATACATACTCACTATTCAACACTGTCATGCACTATTCAACACTGTCACTTATTATTTGTTTGCTCTATTCCATAGTGCCTCAAAAATTAAAATAATTTAAAACTGAGTTATAAATTTAAATGTATTTGTAAGATGTAAGATATATGAATAAATGAACAAAGAAAAACAGTAACCTCTTAAGTCAATTTTTTTTTTTTTAAATCGGTACCAGGGATTGAACTAACAACTGCCTGCTTGCAAGGCAAGTTCTTATGCCACTGAGCTAAACCCCCAGCCCCTCTTCCAAGTCTTTTTTTTTTTAGCTTTATAAGAACATTACCTGGGAACTGGGGATATAGCCCTATGGCAAAACACCTGCCTGATAAAGTGCAAGGTCCTGATTTTGATTCCTAGTATCAAAAAAAATTCCTATGAGAACACATGCTTCCTACTCTGATTTCTCCTTTGAATTGATTTCATCTCACCAACTATTTGACTGTCACTTTTTTAGCTATTAAAAGTAAAGAAGTAATTGCTAGTAAGTTCACAACATGAACAAAAGAACTAGACTGTCATTATTGTTACAAAAAAGATATCAAGCTCATGTAGACCAAGATGCAATGGCTACTCCAAGTTTTCATCTCATTCTTCAACACATTTGACCATCTTGGGAAGCTCCCACTTCATAGAGAAAGTAGAACCCACCCAATTAGGTATGATCCTCAGATGGTCTGTGTCTATCATGTATTTGAAATCTATTAATATGTGAAGACAGGAGAATCTCATCATGTACCAAGCCCTATTCTATGCAATTTCTCTCCAAGCTCAAAGAAAGATCTCAAGAAGTCCTGACTTTGGGTATCCAAAGTCAGGCATTATTTTTACAGCACAGATTTGAATCCAGATTTCTTTGATTCCAAAACACAAGAATGTTATCCCCATATAACATCATTGACTCTAGATTTAACACTGCTATTTGTACCCTAAGGAGAACCTTTCAAGTCAAAGCAAAACTCTGTTCTACCTTTCTAAAAGGTTTTTGTGTAACACATCAGATACTTCTTGGATAATTGTACTGATTGACTCTAGAAAGCAAAACTGTTTGAGTGCAACTTGTGAGACATCATTAAGTAGGCAAGTTAAGGGTTAGAAATCTTTTAAGATAAAAGCAATTAAGTATTCTCTCTCAATCAGTGCTTTCTAATTGCTATCTTTTTGACTGAGATATGCTTAAAAATTTCATAGAATTAAATGAATGTAACGCATCCTTAAAATTTTTGAGGTGATTATCCAGTAGGAAGTGCACAGAAATCAACTTCTATTCTTAGATAGTGAAGGTAGTACAAAGTCAATGAGATGATCATTAGTGTTATTACTTTACATGTAGTCAGTTAAAGGGACTAAATAAATCAGCATAAATATACATTTTGAATTTGTTACACTTAGATTTATGAACAATGCTAATATTAATACAATTTCTATCTTATTACTTTGAAAAACTTGCTTAATTATGTGAAGGCTTCTTGAGAGTGGATTTAGAATGCATTCTTCATCCTGTATCCTCATAGGATTTGTAAGAGTTGTTTGAAATTTTTCTCGAGTAAGTTCTTCCTTTAAAGAACCATTTCTCACCCTTGGAACTGTGGAAATAAACCATTTGTATAAACTTGCAACTGTCTGGTGTGATTTTTATGGAAACAACAATGGCAGCTCAACAATGGAACTTAGCGCGGGAGCACAAACTGTTATAAATACATCACTAATAACGTCATTTTTTTTTCCCCGTGTCTTCCACACCACTATCTCTGGGGAAACAAAGCCTCGCCTGCATGCTCACTTGAATTCCTGTCATTGTGCTCCATGCATCAGTCTTCACAGTCTCAGGCTTACAGCCTATGACTGAGGTTATCATCTAGTCTGTCACATGCAGCCACTGACAGAGAGCTGAAATCAATGGAAAACTTTTTTTTCCTTAGAACAAGAGATTCAAACAATTCATGAGCTCAGCAATAAATCAGAGTGAACCAAAAACAGCTGAGCAGCAGGGCAAATCTTAGCTGGAAAACCAGAGATTTCCAGAGGAAATGATATTAAATATAAAACTCTTTCCTATGTGTTGATAACTATTTTTTTCAAGCTTCTAACGCATTGAAAGTGATGACATATCTAGCTTTACAACATGCCAAATGCATCACTTCCTTCCCTGTCTCCTCTAACCTCGTCTCCCCTGCCCCCCACCAAGAAAAAGGCTGAAGACAGCAAACTACAAAATTCTGCTGCAGAATTTAGTCTGGCTTTTCCTGAGAGATTTCTGGTTTTTTATTTAGGTAACAATGGCTCTGTAAAGAAGTAGATACAGTTTCTCTGCAGTAGCTCTGAATTTGATTTTTGTGATGTGTTCACATCTACATAAGAGTTCCAATATTGGCTTTAGGGGGGACTTGCTTTTAATTATTAGTACTTCAGAAATGAGTCATTTGTATCATAGTAAGTCTCTGTGGCAATCACACATAATGCCACAGCAGTGAAGCATCACTGTTTTAGTCTGCTAATTCCAAAAACTGTGTCATGTCTGATTCTGATGGTTGCCGCTTTGTCTCTTTAGACTATGTTTTCTCTTGGTCTTTAATACACCTTGCAATATTTTGTTGAAAATGAACATAATGGATCAGATAATAAGCAATGATGAAAATAGGTTGTTAGTGTGAAGTATTGCATGAATCTTCCTGGGAGATGGGCTGTGTCTAATGTTTGCTGTTGTTGCAGGTACCAGAACCTTCAGATTTCAGGAGTGTCCTTGATTTTGCCTCCTGTGTTTGTTCATTTGAGGCTTCTCTAAGTTCTAAGCCTTGCAGCTCTAGCAGCTACAATCCTTTCCCCTGCTGGAGCCCAGTTTGGAAGGCCATTGGAGCTTCTGATCTGGTAAGGATGTAATTTATGACCAAGTTTGCTTTCCTTTCTGAGTTTCACTGTGACTGTCCTATGGCCTTGGTTCTCTGATGAGTTCAAACAACTGTTCATTTTTTCAGTTCGTTCATTTTCTCCTTTCCCTACAGATAAGGATGATAATTTTTAAATTCTTTACAAAATTTTGTACTTGGAATCAAGAGGCCCACATTATTGCTTTGGAGATCGGTAGGTTTATCAGTTTGTCCAGTCAAAAAGATCACAAGTGATTTCCCAGTTCTGCATCTCTCTAGCATCTTCATTTTTTGCTTTGTTGGGTACAGTTTTTTTAATAGCAAAATGCTCTGTATGTTTTTTAAAAAATAATAATCAGCTACACAAAAACATAAAATGTACATGCACATAATGAAACCATACATTATGTGGTTTATGTATGGAAGGCATCAACAGAGGACAGGAGTATCATATCCCCTAACTCCTTCCCGAAGACAAAGGGCACCCACCGTGTTTATAGGAGCCACTTAAGATATTCATGTGAGTCTTGCAACAGCTACATCCCCTCCAGCACATCACACTTGAAAATTTCCTCATAAGTTCTCTACCAACTCTTTTCTTTCTTTACCCAAGGAATGCCAATATTTTACTGCTGATTTTTTATTCAGTTTCACAGTCTAGTAGTTATGTGATTCAGCCTCACTTTTGGGACTGGCTCCTTAAAACCTTGCAAGTACTTAGCTCTTAATGTCCAGTAAAGTCAATGACTTCCTGTACACTGAAATATGCCTTGGCTCCTTTATTCATGCTGTTTTCACTGCCCCAAAATACTACTGTCTTCACTCTGCTGCTGAAATCCTCTTCATCTTTTAATTAATAACAACATCATGAATCAACTCTACAGTTTCCGTTTTGAACTCCACGTACTCTTTATAAATGTTTCTTTACTTTTAAAAGTAGGTGTGCTGACTCTATTTCCTCTTATAAGTGAGCTCTAATTTTCTGCAAGATGTAGCTCACATGTGGGACATTTGCTTAATTTCTATTTTAAACTGATGCAGCTTTAGGTGGCATACTACTCATTTTCATCAAAGAAAAACCTTTAGAGTAGCAATAACGGTTTGTAACATATAAGGCAGCCCTCTGCATGCACATAGTACTTCCCAAACTAATGTTATCTATTAGTATAAGGGATGCAAAATAATTTTGAAGTAATTGAATCTGGTTGGGAAAACTTTGCATGATTTAGGAAATAATATTTGCTTACAGATGCTTTCAATTATTAGAAGAATAGTTATGAGTGTCTATTAAGGGCTATAAACAAAATATACCCAATGAACTTTTCGATTCTTACCACTCTGAAACTCTGGACTACGTCTCAAATCCCTTCCCTTTCTTCGAATTTAATATTGATGTCCCATACCAATCCTGGATCATAGCATCAATTTAACTGCTGGAATCTCCCAAATGTGTACTTCAAACTCAGTTCATCTTACTCATTGACTGCGATCCTTTTAACCCAATTGTTCTGTGTGTATAATAGTTAAAATCCTCACCTTCATACACACTCCAATCCAGTCTCTACTTGGGTATAAATGAGGCTCTCTGATGGGCTTATCTTCTTATGATTTATACTGAGTCATGTATTCCCTACGCCTAAGAAGTAAACCACAATTCCCTTAGCTTGGTACATTAGACTCTCTACTATGAGATCTACGGTCCTCTCCTCTCAGATTAACTGTGGATGGAAATTCCTTAGGGACTTTATGAAGTATCATATATCAAACTACTCCATTTTTATGAAATTCTTTTCTTTCTTCCTTTCTTTGCATTACCTACTTTTGGAGGAAGAGGGTGTTGGCTGACATTTGTCCACTGAATTACACCTCCTTTGTAAACTTCTTTATGACTAGATGAATCTGTTTTATGATGCTCATATTTGATTCCCCTCTGTTCATTTTCCAGAATCTAGTATATTGCCAGGGAATCTTTAATGAGTGTTTGCATGTGTCTGTGTATGACTGAAGTAACAAATGAATGGCTACAATAAGGTAAATATCAATATGGTATGAATTTCTAAGAACATGAGCCTATTGTTAAGAATATTAAGTCTAATAGCAAAGGATGTCTAGAGAAAATAGTTGCATTCCTATGTTGAGTGCTGGCCATATGCAACTCCTTTAAAGTCATTATCTCACTTAATTTGTATAGCAATTCTTTTACAATAGGCATCATAGAATGCCTACGGTGAACAAAAACAATTTTCATTAATGACTTCATTGAGTCCTTGCAGCATATTTATGGAGAAGTTATAATCTTAGCAAACATACAAATAACACCACCAAAGCCTGAAGAAAGTAGATTATGTGTATAAACAAGCTAAAAGTAATAAATAATACCAAATTATTTCTTTGCTCTCTGGAATAAATGCTCCAGCTATATTTTGAAGGGCAACTTCTCCACAGGTATTTTTAAATGGGCATATTTGCTAGTATTTTGGGATTGCTACAGAAACAAATAATTCCGAAAAAGGATAATTTCAGAGTCATCAAAATAGCTCGTGTCATCATCTCTTCTTCAACATACACAATGCAGCACAGGGAAAATTTGCATGTTTTAACATTTGGCAAAACATCAAAGTTTGCTTCCTTAACGTGATGTATCCTTTAATTGGTCATGACAGATTTATCACTATTGGATGTTCTCCAGGAGTCATTGTGTTTCCTTATTTATTCATTTGTTTGAATCTTAGAGAGAGAGAAATTGAACTTGAAATTTATGTAACTACAACACTAAAGTTAAGCTCTAAAAAGAGACTGAAATAAAATCTGTTTTGGCAAATACTAATTATTGACAAAATGTACTTGACATTTCTGGTTTTGCTTATATTTATCGTCCTTTCGGACAGGATGTCAATAAAAAGCAGGCAATGAAGCCACCAAGGATCCTAGATGTACAGTGTTAAGGTAAGGCTAACCAACGTATTTGCTCAAGAACATAGGATTAGCGTCTGATGGGCTTGGTCACAGGTCCAAGTAAAGTCTGTTGCTTATTTTTGTTCTGTCCATAGGCACTAATTTGCCTTCTCTGAAGCTCAGTGTTCTCATCTTAACGCTGTGAAAACGATATCTACTTTACAGATGTTTTATAAGACTTTAATAAAGTTGACACTTGAAGAAATTAAAATACTGACAGATCATTTTCCCCAGAAGATGGTAACTACTTCTGCTGCTATTACTTTAATACTAAAATCTATTAAGTAAGCCACAGAGTGTGATGTTTCTCCTTTCCCTAGGTGGACATTCTGACAAAGGGGAGGTGCTGGGAAGATTGAAGAGGAAGTGATGGTGTCTTTGATTTCCGTGTTATTCCAGGTCCACACTCTGGTTTAATCCCCTATGATTTTCAGTCTCGGACAGTGGCTCAAGTGCAGGCTTTCTCTCTTAGGTCTCATCCTTGCCCTTGCTCTTCATGGTGGACAATTCACTCCACCATGATAGCTATGTCGGTATTAAAGCTGGATTCTGATGTTATGCTGTCTCATCTTTGAATATAAAAATAGAGAATTGAACCTTTCAGGAGATGTGAATAAAAATTAGTGAACAAATGCTTCTTGCCAAAGAGAAATTTACTGTGAGATTTCAGTTACTCTAGCCAAACATTTAGTTTGAGGTAACCATTGATAAATGGAAATAGCTTTAATAATACTCTGAAAATTAATTCACTTTCACTGGTCATAACTAATCATCCCATATTTTTTAGGATAGGGAAACTATATATGGGAACTCCTTTCTTGTTATTTTCTTTACTTTAGCTCTAGAGATAAAAAAAAAAGATACAGTCTATAATAAGAAAGCAGCACAGATTTCCTAAAATCTGATGCTTAGAAGCAAAAAAAAAGGGCAGCCCTTTAAATAAGTCAGGCTGTTCAAGAAAGAAAGCAGTTCAAAGGGAACTTAACACTTCATTGCTCTAAAGACCTGGAAGCACTCATGACAAAGATATGTTTCAAAAAATGTTTCAGTTAATAAAAAACACACTGACAATCAAGGAAAAGATCATATTAAGCCATTATTACAAAACTAGAAATTAGTGACTACATTGTACATCCTGCTCCAATATTTATTTAAAAACTTGTGTAAGACAATATGTTATGCCATTTGTATGTTATTCATTCTGATTTTAAGTAGTTTTATTTTTCAATTTTCTTTTTTAAAAAAGTAAAACAGAAAAAAAGGATAGAAAGGGTACAGAATTTCAACAAATAACATTAAGAAATCATCTCCAGTTGATATGTTACATATTGTTATCTTAGAGTTCAAGTTACAAAATCAAAGCATAAAACACGAACATTCAACAATGACAGAATTTCAAAAAAAATAAAAAATCATCACTAGTTGATATATTACATATTGTTGTCTTAGAAGCAGTTGTCCAAGTTACAAAATCAAAGCATAAAAATGAACAGACAATCAAACAATGACAGCACAAACTATTCTCTTTGATGAATTATCGAAAACAGTAATATAGTTATCTATCTTGCACACTTAAACATACAGTTATATGTGTATACCCACAAGTTGTTCTTTCCTTTTGAGTATTTTTCCCTTTCATTATTATATCTATTATACATTTTAAATCTTATTACTTTCAGTTTATTATTATTATTATTATATTACACTAGAGAGACAATATGATATTTACAAATGTGAGTGATTTATTTCACTTATGAGGAAAGTCTCAAGTTGCCTCCATTTACCTATAAAAGCCTCAAGAGCACACTTTTTAATAGCTGGGTAATATTTCATTGTATAAAAATACCACATCTTTTTCATCCATTCTGACGTTGATGGGCATTTTGCTTGTTTCCAAGATTTAGCTATTACAAATTGTGCTGCTATAAACATGGATGCACATATATTACTGTGACATGATTTCTCAATTCTTCTGGAAAAATACCCAGGAGGGGAGTAGGTGAGTTGAATGGGACTTCCAATCCTAGTTTTTTGAGGAATCTCCATACTGGTTTCCACAGTGGCTGCACCAGTCTACACTCCCACAAACAATGGAGAATTATTCCTTTTTCCCCACAGAAGAGCCAACATTTGTTATCAGTTGATTTCTTAATGACAGCCATTTCTTTATGAGATGAAATCTCAATTTTGTTTTAATTTGCATTTCTCAAGTGACCAGTGATGGTGAACATTTCTTCATGTATTTATTTGCCATTTGTTTATCTTCATCTGAGAAATGTGTATTCATCTCAGATGCCCATTTTTGGAGAGAGTCTTTGAATTTGAGGGGCTTGATGTTTTTCAATTCTTTGGATGTTCTGGATATAAATCCTTTGTCTGAGGGACTGCTGACCAAAATTCTTTCCCATTCTGTGGATTTTCTTTTAACTTTGTTGGTGATTTTTCTTGAAGTGCAAAACTTTTTAATAAAATGAGATCCCAGTTGTTGATTCTTTGAAGTACTTCCCACGTGATTTGCATTTTGTTCATGAACTCTTTGCCTCCACCTATGTCTCCAAGATTTCTACCTACCCTGTCTTCCAGTAGATTTAGAGTTTCTGTTTTAATTTTTAGGTCTTTGACTCATTTTGACTTTAATTTAGTGCACAGTAATACACATGGGTTAGTTTCAGTCTTCAGCATGTAGAAAACCAGTTTGTCCAACACCATTTATTTAAGAGGCTATCCTTCTCCCAGTGAACATGTTTAGCCTCTTTATCAAACATAGGGTGGCTGAGTTCCTTTGTAGTTGTATTTGCATTTTCTAATCATTGATCCTCTGGTCTATTTCTTTGCCAGTATCAGGTTGATTTTATCATTGTAGCTTTGTAGTATAATTTCAAGCCAGGAATTGAGATACCTCCTGCCTTGCCTTTATTGCCTAGAAATGCCTTTGCTATTCTAGGTTTCTTCTGTTTCTATTTTTCAATTTTCATAAGCAGAGAATGATTTACTATTTTTTAATAGTGAAATAGTTACAGTTACAGTGAAAACTGTTACAGTCTTATATTGTGTGTCACAGAACATATGGTGTTAGGTGTTGTGACTTCAAAATTGAATTCTAAGATGCTAAGGAAATTTTCTCTCCTTATAAGGTGGTAAAAAAAAAGTCTAAAATGATAAGGGGAAATCTAAAACAATCTATAAACTACTTAGAGCCTTTCTAAAAGTTCTTGTAAGAGCTCCTGACAGTGAAATTTTCAACATTGTGTTGCAGAAGGCAGGGATAGGCTAGGTAGACAGACAGATGATTGACAGTATAGAGATAGATAATATAGAGATATGGATGATATAAAATAGATATAAATGACATATAAATTATAGATGTTAAATACATCTCTATATATAGATTGATATAGATGATACATATAGATTGATAGAGATAGATGATAGCTATTTATATATATATAATTTATGTTATGTATTATATATAAAATTTACATTCTAAAATGTAGCATATTTCCACTGTTTATAACTAGATAATATGTGTTTACTGAACCCATAAATAAAACAAGAAACTCAAGAGAAATAGTGAGAGGTGATTTGTATCTGTGTACATTTTTTTTTAAAAACAGGGGATCGAACTCATGGCCTTGCACTTGCCAGGCAGGAAATTACAGCACTGAGCTAAATCCCTGGCCTTCATCTATGCACTTTTTAATGGTAGCTTTCATAATTTAAGATTTTCATAACCAGTTGTATATTTGATCTGACAGCTTTTTAGTTACCTATTTCGTAATATGGAATTATCATGTATGTAATTTTAAGTTTTTTTAGATGAGTGTGCAAAATTCTTAGAATGAGGTAGAATCTTCTGAAAAGCAGATAAAAAATTTGACTGTTCCAACAGGCACTAAATATACCCTAAAGAAGAGTAGCTAAAACTATAAGAAAGGAAATTGATCAGGAAACATTCTCTAATTAGGCACAGCTCTGCAAATACAGACTGGATAAACACTCAAAAGTTTCTTAATGGATGAATGAATAAAATGAATGCATGAGTTATATGAGATATCACAACGCTATTGAAAATCTAAGCACAAAGGAAAAGTACTAAATAGAGAAAAAATCACAAAAAGTGTAGCAGTCAATTCTTTCCTCATAAAGAGTTATGCTTTAAAAACTAGTAACCAAGCATCCCTCACTCCTGCACTGCTTGATCCCTCTCATTCCTAAGAGGAGAAACCCAGCATCTGAGCAAAAAATAGGCTTTATTGAGAAAACCCTCTACAGAATCACCAAGTAGCCAGATGTGGTGGTGCATACCTGTAATCCCAGCATTCAGGACCTTGAGAAAGAAAGGAGAATCCTAAATTCAAGGCCAAAATACGCTACATAAAATGTTTAAGACTGGTTCCAACTACACAGTGAGATCTTGTCTCAGAAAAACAACCACAAAACCTCTTTTGTTTTATTTTTTCTGGAAACTGATACATTGCTACTGTTTACTAAATATTTCTTACCCTCCCAGCAAACAACAGCGAAAGACAATCTCAAAAATGATTTGGGAGCATCACTGACTAGTTAACTTTATCGTGTGATTCAGCTGGAGAAGTTTGTCCAAACTGCCTTGGCTTTTAATGTATCTAATAAGCACTTAGCTGTAAATAGGTGAACCTTCCCAAATATAACCACATAATTTCCTACTCAGAAAATGAACAGGAATATGTAATGTTTATCAATTGTTTGCCATAACTCAGACTTTAGTTTGCATTTTATTTTAAACAGTGTAATTTCTACCATCATGCCAAACATTTGAATGGATATATATATATACACATACACATATGTGAGTGTGTGTGTTATAAATATTTATATATGAATAGGCAAACAAACATTTTACAAAAAGCATGCTCTTCTTTAATCTAAGAGACACTTCAATTTTGTAAACAATGGCCTATAACAGTATTTCTAGCTCTTTCAAGTATGATATTAAAGCTTATGCTATTATTATATCTTAAATCTTTCTGTGACAACAGTTTTCTTTTTCATATCCACAGCTTGAGACCACACAGAATGACATGAAGCTTCCATAGATTCAGTATTTTTTAAAATGATCTTCTCATTCTTCGGGACATGCATATATTTTTGAAGTAAATTTAATTCAAATATTCATTTAATAGATATTTACTAAGTAACTGTGTTAGTTATAATCATGCATGAAGTTACCTCAAAATTTAGTAGTTTAAAATATTAAACACTTACTAGGTTATATACTCTCTGAGGTTAAGACCAGGAGTGCTATACCTGGATAATTCTGGTCATAGGTTCATGTTAGGCTTCAGTCAAGCTGTTGACTATGGATTTAGGGATCTACAGCTCAGCTCAGTTGTGAGGATTTGCTCCCAAAATCATGTTCTTGGATGTTAGCAGGCCTCTATTATTAGCTCTTGGCAAGCGCCCTCAGTTACTCCATGGAAATAGCATCTATGTAGCAATGCTCATGTCATGGCAGCTGACTTCCCTCAGAGGATAAAAAAATACAGGGAGAGAGGACAGAGATAGAGGACGGCAGAGAGACAGAGAGAGAAACAAGAACAAGAACAGCAAGAACAGAAACAGGAACAGGAGGCAGAGAGGCTTTGATCCAAACTCATAAATCACCTATTATAATTGCTACTATGTTTCTTGTAGACTTTTACATTCTCATAGTAAAGTGAGATAGACCAGCAATTAAAGAGAAAAGTATACACTTAGAGCAAAAGAGAGAAAGTGGTGGAAACAGGGTTTGTGTGAGATAGTCTGCTAATGTAGTGTAGTTCTTATGCACGGGTTTTGGTTGTAAAGTCTATTGAAAGATGCCCTCCAGAAAATAATTGGGCAAATGGGGAAGTCTTCTAGGTGCTCCACTATTTTAACTCTAAGAGAAAGGAAAATGATTCCACTCTTTCAACCCTAACAGAAATTTTTGCTATAGTTGGGCCTCAAAAAATTTATAAGTAGACTCCAAGTCAACAGAGCTTTTCTTTATTTGTTTAACTAGTTGGCTACATTTTTTCCCCTCTGGTGTACTTTAAAATAACAACAACAACAAAAAGATAACAGCAACCAAGGAAAGGCTTCGGTGGGATAGCTTGGGTCAATACAGCTGGGTCATAGGATAGTAAATGGTCTCTCAATGTAGAGTGGAGGGTCCAACCTTTTGCAATCAAGACATTTCCCAAAGAACTATACTAAGGTGAAGAAATTTTTTCCAAAGTATCAATTGCAAGCAGATTGGTTAGAATTTGGGGTTTTTTTTCACTATGTCTATTAGATAAAGCTTTAGAAATTCCTCTGCAATACAAAAGAGGAAGATTTGAAGGAATGATTTTAACTGTAGATTCTAGTAAAACTCAGCAGTTTCATCTGTGCCTTAGAATATTGGCAGTTTCATTTTATTTTATTCTAAATATGCATTTAGGTATTTTATGATTCATATTAAAATATGTATTTAGATATTTTAGAATTCGTATTGAGAGCAAAAATCTGGCTCTATGTGACAGCTTTCGAAAAACAAGCTGAAATTATCTCAGCCAAAAACATTATCATGACACTGGACAGCAACTATTTAGATGCTACATTTCAAAAACAGCATCTGGAGACACAATTCTTGTTTCTCCCTCCCTTGTAAAATCATATTTTGCTGCTAAAGATGGGCCTATGTATAAGACACATTTAGATTTAGGTCTTTACTTTATAAGGTAAAAGTAGGTGTTGGACTGTCATAAAACAGTGCTATAAATTCTCCTGGCACCAATAACAAGACCCAGCTGTGAATGCTAAATGCCTCAAAGATCAAATTTTAAGCACGGCACCCATTTAGCCAAGTTTCACTATTTCTGAAAACATCTCAGAGTTGCTAACAGTTTTATTTTTGGTATGTAACCAATCTATCAATAAATGCTGAATTTTTAAAGACAGATTTCTAATGTATTTTTGGAAAGTTAGTAGGTTCAAAGCTATCAAAATTTCTACATAATGTTGGTCTGAGATCTGCATTAATGTCTATAGTTGGTGTCTGCCATAATGGAACTTCCTATGAAACCATTTCTCTAGGCCAAAGCTATTGTCTTCCTGAAAACAAACATCAAAAGAAGAAGAAGAAAAGGAGGAGGAAGAGGGGAAAGGAAGGAAGGAAGGAAGGAAGGAAGGAAGGAAGGAAGGAAGGAAGAAAGAAAGAAAGAAAGAAAGAAAGAAAGAGAGAGAGAGAGAGAGAGAGAGAGAAAGAAAGAAAGAAAGAAAGAAAGAAAGAAAGAAAGAAAGAAAGAAAGAAAGAGAAAGTGAGAAAGAAAGAAATCAGCCCTGCTAATTTGTGGTACTGGGTTGTGTGTATATATGAACATCATTAAACAGAGATCTTCTGAAGTTAAAAATTTGAGACTGATACCATGAAGTCTATCATTTATTGACAGACTTAAAGTAATTTATTGCTAACAACCTTCATACATGAAATAAATAATGCATCTGAATTGACGTAATTTTCTATCTGATACAAAATCTGTTTACTTAACCTTTTTGTTACTGCTTACAGGGTTTTTGATTTCTTTTTACATGACTATTCTTGAATTTTCATAAAGACTTGAGCATATCTTTTTGACTAATAAATCAATCACACAACAGTCAGTTCCACCTGACTTCTGGTTATTAATACAACAGACTATCAAAAGAAGGCAGCTAGCTCAAAGAGCAGCATTGCTCAGACTGAGCTATGAATAGAGCCATGAATTCATCAAGCCAATCAGAAGTACTCTCTTGTCAATGAAATTCCATTGTACAATCTAATAATTTGTCCCCATCTTAGTATTTACCTTTCAGGAACCAGAAAATGTATTAATAAAAACAATATCTGATTATTTCCTAGACAATCAATCCATCCCAGATGCTGTACTGAATAATTTTGAACACAGACGACGTCTTACAAAAGAGACATCATTCTTCGTCTCCCCATGACCCTGAAACTACATAGAGGTAAAATGATTTGCATAAGATCCCTCAACCAGTAAATGGTCAGTATTCAGAGTACCTGAAGTCCATGGTCCTCTCCCATCTCTAAACCATCTCTCTGCAGAAGGTTTTGGTTCCCTCTCATTTCTAACCCAAAGGTTTACGTGGAAGGTATTGGAATATTTGGATGCAATGTATAAATACGCGCTCAGGGTCTTAACTAAATGTCTTGTAAAATCTAAAATAGTTAATGTTACATCACTCTAACATAGAAAGAGATTGATCCAAAACTTTAATAGTAACCATTAGCTACAGAAAACATGATGCATTATAATGTAAATTTAGCAAAATAAAGGCCACCCAAGGTGCACCTAAGGGTAGGCTATAAGATCAACCTGGAGGTAACATGACATTCTAAATATCAAAGAATAATCTCACATATGTGAACAAAATAAGTATACCTACTATGACAAGGATTTACAGTACCTTCTTCCTCTAAAATCATATCTGTGACTGTTTTGGTAAGACAACGCTGCAGATTTTGGTCCTGTTTTTCATTAGTAGCAAGATTTTTAATCAAAACAATTCTTAGTTTTGAGTTGGGAACATATTTTCTCATGGCACATACATAAGATCTTTACGTGATTATTTCTGTTGTCAGTCACTTCCAGAAATTTGTTGTAACAAGCAGCATACTGACAAATCCAGGAAATGAATCACTAACCTTTTGACCTTCATCTGTGTCTAGCTCTAAGATCTTAAGATCACACATGTTAGAATGTGACAGTTTTCAACTGAAAATGCGTGCTCCTGAACCATCATTATTGTGCTGGACCTTACTTCAACTTTTGTTAGGGACTTAGGCCTTAAGTAAAGTTGACAGGATAAAAATTAATTTACAAGTTAAGGAACGGAAGATGGTTTTCATTATTATAAAATTAAGCGTTACAAATACTTTAGAAAATATTTAGGACACTCTTAAATAATTTCGTGAAAATGTTGCTAAGACCATAAGGTTTTGCCTTGGCTTTTTACCCCTAGAGTGAACTTGTCTTCTCCCTGGGGTAAAGGTGAGAATACGTTGTTCTCAGACCTGATGTCTTCTTGACTTCCAGAAGCTGTGCTGCCTCTGGAATTCCAAAGGAAAAGGCCAGTGTTGTTTTTCAGGCAAATCTATTTACAGTTATACGTTTCAGATTAAATAACTTAAATATGTTGTCTCAGAGCTAATTTTAAACCAAACACATTGTTGATGCCTCTAGTGGTAAACATTTTCAAGAAAGGCATTTGAAAGGCATTCCTTTCAAAAACAAAGTTCCTTAAAAATACTATGTGCTGTAGCTAATTTTACACCAAAAACATTATTTGAAAAAAATATATAAAATACTTTGTAACAATACTGAAACCACTGTGTAATAAACAAAAAGGATGGAATGTTTCCTCAGAATATTTTGGGTGTAAATCAAGACCACCAAAGGTCAGAGAATGTGGTTCTTGACTCAGGTCAATTGTTGACATTACAGCTTTAAAAGTAAGGTGATACTATATCTGAGCACTTGTGAGGCTGAGGCAGAAAGATCACCATGATTTTAGTGTGTCTGAACTACATAGGAAGACCTTGACTCAATAAACTAAAACCTGCCAGGTGTAGTGACATGTGCCCAGAATCCCAGTACTCAAGAGGCAGTGGCAGGAGAATTGCTGTGAGTTCAAGGCCAGCCTGGGATCCAGAGTGAGTTCAAGGCCATCCAGAATTGCATAGTAAGACTCTGTCTCAAAAAGACAAAAAATAATGATAATAATAGTCATAATAAATTAAAAAAGAAAAAAGTAAATACAAGACTATTAGAATAAAAAACTTTAAATATATACATATTAAAGGTATTAAAATATATTAAAAGTAATATATAAATATACAATCTTAAAAGAATTTTTATCCATCTACGTTTTTGTAAGATTGTGTATCTGTTTTTATATATAAATGATTAAATATACATGAGTAATAATAATGCTTTTGTAACAAATATTTAACTAAAACAGGTATGTTCATGGTGAAGATGTAGCTTAGTAACATTTTCACTAAATTATTTAAGAAATTCCTAGTGTTCCCTTTCCTTCCCCCAGTACTAGGAATTAAATTGGGGCTTCACATTGAGCTACATCCCCAGCCAATTAATTAATTAATTAATTATTTAGAGACAAGGTCTTTCTAAGATGCCCAGAGAGAACCCTAATTTGTGATCTTCCTGTCTGAGCCTCCTAGAAAGCTGGGTTTACAGGTGAGTGTCAACTTGCCTGGCCTTCTGAAATATTTCTATGTTTAGCTTGAAAATAATAAAAACCACCTTCTCAAGCCCAACTGTATGCTAACTTCTGTAGTTATCAAATTTATATAAGGCCTAGTCCATAAAGAAAGATAAAGGTGCTAGAAAAAAAGAGCCTGTATTGGTCTAAATATATTACAGCTCATATTGTGGATAAATCTTATCCAAAGCATCCTCATCATGATAATCATCCAGCAACTTCTTTCACTTAGAATTGGAAAAATCTCACAAAAATATATATATATCAATTTCCTGGCTGCTAAATTCACCTCCAAATCAGGTGTACTTTTTTGTCAAATTGTCAAAAAGAGGGAATTTGCTTCAGATTTGTCTTGAGAACTCCCTCCCTGTTTGCCTCTGTCTTTCTTAGGCATAAACTTCCTCAATCTTCATATTTCCAGAAGATGCTGTTTACTTTCCTTATGAATTTTCCAGCCTGCCCAGGCTGTCATCAATCCAGATCAAGCCAGGACAGAGTCCAATAGCCCAGCCCTCAACATGCTTAAACTTGGGACCTCTCAACTTCCCTCAGCTCCCATAGATACTGCCTGATGGTCAATGCTTCCACAGATTCTTTTTTTCCCCCGCGTAGACTCTTGAATCTCAGACTTCTTCACTCAGGAGAGGCAAACTAAGTCATTATGAACAACTTTTCTATTGACAATATGTAGATACATACGTTTATGTAGCTAGACATTTATAGATGTATATATACATATGGATATATCTACGTTAATATATAAGAAGCCATGTGAAGTGATACTTGTGTTAATCAGCTAGATTCAGTTATTCCATAATACACATATATTTCAGGGCATCAGATAGAATATGGAAAATACATACAATTTCATCTGTCAACTAAAAAATAAATAAATAAAAACTCTGGGCCTGTTTGCAAAAGAAATAGAAGTCCAAAAAATGAGGCTGCTTCTATGAAGTTCTTCAAATGACTCTCACATTTTTCAATCTAGTTCTAAGAAGAGGCAATCTGTTCCACAGAGTGGCAATCTAAGAACTCAAAAACTAGAAGCCAGGACACACCATGAGTGAAGGCCCCTGTATATTTCCCCCATTTAGCGGCTGAAACTCTAAAGTGTGGTTTCTTGAGATATGACATAAAATGTGTCATGTTAACCAAGGGCAATGAGCCATCACCTGTACAGCAGGCAGCTTCAATGACCTGCCAGCAGCAGCATGCATGTGGGACATCAGTGGTTCCCACCTCCAAGACAATTTCTTTTTAACCGCCCAGTAATGGATACCTACACACCAGTCATGGTGTAAGGCCTTCTGATATTCAGACCTAACCAGGGTTTCCTGCTTGCCAGTCTCAACCTCAGGCCGGCACATCACCAGTAGGAACTTTGGCCTGCTAACTGGGGTCCAGCTCTGGCCAGGGAACTGTCATCACCACCCAGCAGGATGCAACCATACTGTGGCCTGCCCTTCTTCAGGGAGTGTCCCTCAGCCCTACAGTGATATCTTTTATAATTCTCTTTTGTCTTCTCTCATTACGTCTAGTAGGTGACCTCTGAAATGGATCCAAATTATCCCCACTTCCTGATAACCACAGCCTTGTTGTAATCCTCTCTCTCTTTTCATGTGGCCAGATCTACCAATTTGTCTAGATAGAAAGCTGTCTTCATGCTCTTACCTGCTCAGAGAGAAGCCAGCTATCTTTCAGAGAAGTCCATCTGGCCAGAAACTGCTGTCCAGTGTGTGAGGCTGGGCACTGGCTGGGAGGCGCATTTCCTGAAGCCACCTGAGGATTCCTCTGTTCTGGCCTCACAAAGACAATAGCTCAAGGTGGCATCTGACTGTAGCTTTGTGAGGGATTCTAAGACAGCACCATCCAGCAAAGCAGCCCTGGACTTTTTATGTATGGAAAAGGTCACATAACAAAGGCTTGTTACTCAAAATTCTACTCTTTTTTTTTTTTTTTTTTTTTCCCAATACTCACAGTCTCAGATTCTCATCACTAGCTCCTTCCTGTCTGGCCCAGCATCTGATGTCATCACTGTGGAGTCCTCCTCTCCAACACCACTGTCAGCTCACCGGACCACCCTCTTCAGGCTCTGTCTCTACCATGGAATCCACTGCCAAGGAGGGGAGAGTCTGCCCCACCCTGGCAATTCTCTTCACCCACCCTGTAAGAAAACCCTGTTCTTAAGATGAGCACTTGCTCCAAACTGGCATCTTCAGGTACCAGGAAACCACAAGGAAAGGTGTATACATGGGGGATATGAGAGTGGCATCTTCCCACAGGTCCAAAGCCATATAGCAAACCATGCACAGTACGTACTGCACAGCATAACCCCTTCCATTGCAACAGCCAGAGGGTTTTCTTTTTGTTTTTTTTTTAATATGATCTTACCATGGAATTATTTGCAAATTGCAATTTATATTAGTTACTATTTTTTCTTGTTTGATATGAGTGTGCTCCATTGATATGAGAGGAGGTAATGAAGCAGCTATTTTGATCCTAATACATTTAGAGAGAAATGTGTTTATTATATTTTATAGTTTAAATATTCATAATTTTCAATTTTTGGTCTTATCAAGTACTTAATTTCTGAAAGATACTTTGTTTTAAATATTAACCTCATGTTTAAAAAATAAATCCTGGCATAATATTTTAAAAACGTGTTTATGTAAAATGGTGGAGCTACTATAAAGAGCACTATAATCCAGCAAACCCATTTCTGGGCACATATGACAAAGAAGCAAAAACAGAGTCTTGAAGTGTTATTTGCACACCCATGATTGTGGCAGCACAATTCACAACAGCCAAGATGTGGAAGCCACCCAAATCATCCATCAATGAATGAACGAAAACAAAATATAATAGAAACAAACAATGGCATGTTATTTGGTCAGAAACAGGGCGAAAATTCTGGCATATATCCCAAGGGAATGAACATTTAGGAATAAACACTAAGTGAGTAAATCAGTCAGAAAAAGATGGAGACTGTATAATTTGACTTATATGAGTGATCTAAACTGGTCAAATTCACAAAAACAAAAATGTTGATTACCAGGAGCTGGGAAATCATCCTCTGTTGAGTAGAGTATTAGATTAGCAAGATGAAAAATATTATGAAGATCTGTTGGCCAGCAGCAGTGTTCCTGACACGGTTAAATTACTAGTATAATTTAAATGGCTAATCAATACATTTCATGTTTTTGTTTGGCTTTGTTTTACCACAATGAAAGTACATCAATATATGGATATTCAAAGTATTAACCATTCTTTGGTTCCCTGCGGTCATATCCACTCTGCTTTTTCTTCGGCTCTTAGTACCTATTGCTTTGGCAGTTTTTCAAATGCCACCCTTGCATTATCCAGCTGCCCTCATAGGAAGTAAGTCTCCTGTGCGGTTCCTGTGAGATTGTGCTAGTAGTTTCACTTGGATAACCCTGTACTGACAAAACTATTTCAGAATCTCTTTCTCCAGAGGTAATGATAACTGTTTTTCCTGGCAAGGCCCAAAAGAGAAGAGGCAATTTCCTGTATATGTCTCACTAAGCAGTGGGTCAAAATCATTTTATGACTTTGAAAACCCTGATGATCTTACCCCTTGACAAAAGTGTGCCCTAACTGTGAGCCATTGATTTTAAATTGGACTGCAGACTATATGATTCATCTGATGTGCAGTGAATCAACCCCCAGGAAAATCTGTTTCCTGTTAAATGTTGCTTCAAGTAGTTCTACTCCCTAAATCTCAAAGCACTATTAGAAACTTTTATGAATATCAATAGGTTTTGATTGGCAAGACTTCCATTCCCAGAGCTTAATAATTAGTAGAAATGTGATTTTAAAAATCTCATTAGTTAAATACAATTGGTAAAGAGGAAAAGAAGCCTGTTGTGGGTCTTTTTCTTTTTGGTGTCTGTCAGGATACTTGATTCTGTGTTGCAGAGAACTTTCCCTTTCGTTATAAAACAGCACTGCTCCTTTGTTCACCACTGAATTGTCAAAGCTCCAAGTTTCTCTTTATTTTCTTCCTAACCTCCTTTGAATGTTCCACATCTCTGTAGACTCTGTATTTGTACATCAAAACAACAAAAACAAGGAAATGTAAAAATTGTAGAAAACAATTACAGAGAAAAAATGCATAAGTGTATAAATTGCACTCCCTATGAAACAGTCCACAAAAGATTGCCTTACGCATGACAAGACTGTTCTAACATCAAGTTAAAATTGTGTTTCTTCAGGAACAAATGAGCTAAAAATAGTTTACATAAAAATCATGTGCATTGACCAACTAAGAAACTATGGATGAAACTGCCCTGTTTGCACTGGAATTTCTAATATATTTTTTAAGTTGTGTCTAAGTTTTGTAAGCAGTTTTAAGTCTGTAAAATAAGTTATACTGAAAGTTTATTTTACTGCAATTGATGTAAACAATATATCAAAGAAAGGAATACAGAAATCTCCTAAGTATTAGTAAAGCAAATAATTACTCTTTAATTAATGTAAATTATAGCTTAACTAAGCTGAATGGCTTGCCACAAATAAAAAAAGGAAGTATGACATTCCTGATTTCTATATTTTTATAAGCGGAATTCAATTAATGTGTTATTTCGAGTTTATTACCAAGCCTATCAAATTTTCATTACTTCAGGACAAGGACTACTTAATATAAAGGAAATAATCATTGTTAAAATCTGAAATCTTAGATTATATCATCTGTAAACAAACCTCCTATTTCAATTAAAATATATATATATTTGATAAAGCAGATATAATATCTTGATGGAAGTTTTAATAGAAATTGTATCTAAATTCAAAATATTCAGATTTTGCTATTTTCAAAATCTCCTTAGATAAGACATTGATGAAAACTCGTCAGCCTATATACTTAAATCTTGTCCACTTACTTGTGTATAAACTACATTTTACTTTTAAAAAGATTCTCAACCATATGGCCCAGATACCTATAGTCACTTAATATAAAGGAAAAATCCAAGAACTAGAAATGTTCATGCTGTTTGCTGTTGATTTGCGCAGTCACTTTAAATCTTTTTTATGCTCTTACTTCAACCCCTATTTGATCATTGGATCTACTCCTCAGGGAATGTATGGAGAAGCAATTGAACCACCTCTGCCTTCGTCTTTCACACACCTTGTCCCTAAGCATTCATGATTTAGAGAGTTCAAGGTAAGCTTCTAAGGTACATTCATATCAATAGGATTACATGAAAGTGTTAGCTTTTTTTGTGCTAAAGGGCTTTTCTTTTTTCTTTTACTGGGGGAAAAGATTTGCTTTTGGCAAACTCCCCATGGCAAACTTCTTTGAAGGAACAAATTCTGAAGTGCATTCATCCCTGTCTTCAGGAACTTGCTAGCTAAAGCATTTAAAGGAGGTACTGGGACATTTCCCAACACTACCTTTCTGAATTTGCAGGGTGATCTTAGTCAATTTGGAATTTTGACAGATTTCCCAGAATACCTTGTAAAAGTGTCTTTCTAAAAGCAAACTTCATGAAAGATTCCAATTATGCAGCCCCATGTCCCCAAATAAATTCTTTGTATATGCCAAATTCTTTGTATACGCTAAACAAACAGTATTCAGCAAATGATTCTTAAACTGAGAAACATTTTTCTAATATACACAGTGAAATTTATACAGTCTCTAACTATAGGTGACTTCATAAAGTTAATGAATATGAGACAGCAAGGTATAAGATGAAAAAAATCTGTGTCCAGAGTAGCACTACTCCAAGCATTATATATATATATATATATATAATCAAAGCTATGTCTGTTCCAATTGTTTGGCACTTCAGATCACTCTTACAGGATCAGTTTATCAGCCAGTTATTTATCAGAACAGAAAGTAACTTTAACTTTAACCCTGCCCTTCTGTTTTACAGAGAGAAACTGAAATTCAAGTTCTTGAGACTTAATCATGATTATTCATGAGGTTCAAAGATTTAACCTTTACATTTCACATGGTTACATTTACCCATGTTGGTGAAATATTTAAGGTTAAACTTCTATTAAATATTATTAGTGTTTTATAAGGGCAGTTTTCCCAATATATAAGAACAACATTTTTCCAATAAAAGCATTGCTTGCCCAGTATATAAGAGAAGATCTGCTTAGATTTGAATTAAATTTATCTAAAGTATAGTCTAAGTAACCAGAGAGACATAGATTCAAATCCTAGCCCCAAATCCTGGTCTCACAACAAACTAGTCATGTGACTATGAGAAGATTTTTGGGACTCAATTTTACTACCTATAAAATCATAAGAAATAATTTTGGGCAAAGACTCTTGTGAAGGAATAACTGAATTCCAGTAAATAATGTGCCTACTTAGGAAATGGGTCCTATACTCAGTAAAGTGTACTATGTTTTAAATTCCAAATGAGAAATGGCATATGTTTACTTCAAAATTATTTGGCTTCATGTTTGAGCCCTGTGACTAGAGTTGCTAACATATAATTAAATAATTTAAAATGAAATTACTAGCTTATGAAAAATATTTCTTGAGCTCAGCTTGAGTCAGGCATCGTGATAGCACAGAAAAAACATGTAATTCAGTCCCTGTCCTGCAAAAGAAATCAATAGTGATCCATAAATGTCTCTAGGTGATCAAGTGCTAAGCTATATAGGGGAGAAGAGAAGAAGTATACCTTTGTGGAAATCATAAAAATGCCCAGGACAGACAGTGGAGGACATATGAATGAAGGTGATGATTAAGATGACAGGGGAGAGACAGTCCTGGGTGAGAAGGCAAGAGGGATTGTGTAAGAGGACCAGGCTTAAATCTGCCCTAGAGAAGCCAAATGAGCGAACTAGTCATACTCCAAGTGCATCCATTAATTCCTCTTTCAGATAACAATGTGCATTGTTCTTCACTCTGCTATGAAACAATTGAAAGTTGACCTTTTTCACTGAGGTGGAGTAGATAAGAACTATGTTCAAAACAGCCTGTTTTGTAATTAGCACTCACAACTCCATCATACTTCACATTCCTTTAACCTCTTTTTTTTATAGTAGTCTTAACTACATGTTTTCACTTAAAATTCACTTTCTAAGATAGAAATTGATTTTCGGCTTCCAGTTTCCCAGAAAGTATTTCACTGGGGCAAAAACAAAAGAGAAGAAAAGAAAGGCAGAGAGAGAAAGGAAAGAAATAAAGTCCAACATTCAAGTCTCGTCTAATCCATTAACTAAGGGTGAAAACAAGAAAGTGCGCCTAGTCTCCAGGCCAAACCGCTCTGTGAATGGATGGAACATGGAATGGTGCTTCGGGGACCTGAAATGTCACAGTCCTGCTGGGACGTCACGGACCGGAGGACAGCAGAGTCACATGCAGTGCACCACTGGGCCTACTTGCTGACTTTTATGCAAGAGCAGAGCTGCTTTGCAGAAAAAAGAAGGCGCGCTGGCTATCCTCTCCAAGAGCAGCCCCAAGGCCGGAGAGAGAAGGAATGATTTCTCTCTTCCCTGCTGGGGTCCTTGTGGACTTGAAACCTCAGGGTAAAACAGAAGCAAAGAGCACAATCCCCAAACCAATGAGTTCCTAACAATCACGGCGCGACATTTATCCATATGAAAAGACACAGTGCGCCTTAAAGCGATTAACACCGAGGTTTGTTCCGGTCTGGAGCCCCCAGCAGGACGCGGTGCATGACAACTTGCCCTTGACTCAGATTCTTCATTCGTAAAAGTTAGAACGATGACAAACACAGAGCCCAGCCCGTGCGGGACGCGCCCTGGTCAGGCTGCCCTCTGCAGCGGGCAGCTCCAGCTGACGCTGTCCAGGCTTTGCCCGAGGGGAAAGGTTGCCGCTCGGTCTGGAGGGCGGGAGAAGTCTGGCGGTGATTGATGGGGAGTGGAAGAATGAATAAAAGTGCTTGTCTGGGGACAGCGGAGTCCCATTCCCTCAGGGTTTCGTCAGAGCCAGGCCCGCCTGCAGTTGGGGGTGGCGGGGGTGCCCCGCTCCCAGCAGGCAGCCCAAGTCCAGCGCGCGGACTGCAGCTCTGCGTCCCACACTGAGCTCGGCGCTGCTCACCCACGCCGGGGGCGTCCTATCCTCAAGGTAAACTTTCTAGCTTGGCGATGAGTTAAAACCAGTGACTGACTCTTGTTTTGGGTTCAGTTCGACTTACTTACTCCTTTGGGAAAATTTTTCTTTTTAAAGAACTCAGTAAGAAATATAGATGCAGCAAATTTAAATGAAGTTGTGTAAAGGAGACGTTTGAGTGTTGGAAGCCACTTAGAAGAGACAGAAGCTTCCAAGTTATTGCTGGTGTTTCCCCAAGTTAGACTTGAGGTGAGAAGACTGCCTCCCCGATTCCCTCCGTGCACTCCTGCGCGCTCTGGGGGAACTGCGGCGCAGCAGGCTGGGAGCAGCTACTTGCACCGCCGCGAACAGTTCTGGAAGGTCTGGGTGGCCCTGGGTGATCTGGGTTCCCCTGCCGAGCAAAATACAGAGATCACCACCTGCCCTTGGCCGCTAGATAAATTGATTCCCTAGTCCCTACCCTTAGTTACAATGCATATCCTCCTCGCCTTACCCTGGAGAGTTCTGTCCAGAGCGCTACCATCCTTCCTTCCTAGGCACACCCCTTCCAGAATGCCCCGCCCCACCGAGAGAGACCTACCCCTTGGCGGGAAGTGGGGGAGGAAAAACCCGGGAGAGGTATTTTAAGAAGGAGATTTAACTCCCAGCGAGTGACGCACACCGAAGCTCCCACTGGCGCGCAAACTTAAGTTACTTTTGCACGCGGGTAGTGGCGATGCGCTGAGCTTTGCGCTAGTGTTTGCCGAGGTGCGGCTCAGTAGCTGATCCTAGTGTCCCGTCTTGGTTTCCCCTCCAGCCTGCAGACCGAGATCAGCGGAGCGGCCACCGGACACCCACTGAAACAAGCAGCAGCATGCTGTCGCCGCCAAGTCTGTGCGGGCTCGCCCTGGTGGCGCTGGCTTTTGCCTGCATTTCGGCTGGAGTCTGGGGAGAGGATAGAGGATTCCGGCCAGCTTGGACCACTCCAAGGCTTCTGGAGACCAGAGAGAGAATAACGCCATCTACTAAGATCTCCTGGCCAAGAAGTTCCAACTCCAGCTTGCCAGAATCCTCGGCACCTGCACAGACACCCGAAAGAGGACAGACGCATGGGGGCCCACCTCGTCCTCCCTCCGCCTCACAATGCCACAGAAACATTGAGATCAAGGAGACTTTCAAATATATCAACACGGTGGTGTCCTGCTTAGTGTTCGTGTTAGGCATCATCGGGAACTCCACACTGCTGAGAATCATCTACAAGAACAAGTGCATGAGAAACGGTCCTAACATCTTGATCGCCAGCCTGGCTCTGGGAGACCTTCTGCATATCGTCATTGACATCCCCATCAGTGTCTACAAGGTACAGGGCGCTGTGCACACCTGGAGGGTTTATATATGGGAGGGGCCTGGCTGGACAGGGGCGCTAAGACCGCCATCAGAGGGAGCTTTCTCATGAATATTCTTCCCCTCCTAAAAGTCACTGGAACCAAATTCTCTTCTTGTCTTTGGTAGCTCTCTGCAAAGCCTAGGGCAAGTGCAGTGTTTTGATCAGCACCTTACCTTTACATTGGGAACTTACTAGAAATTGAGGTTTTTACTGCCCCACCCCAGGCCCAGTGAAACTCTGGGATGGAGCACAGTAATTTGCATTTCTAAAGCCCTCTATGTGGTTGTAGTGAACTCTGTGAGAATCACCAAGAGTAGTCTAGCTATATGGGTACATTCTCGACTCAAAGTGTAGCTCACAGGCTGGCAGCATTGCCATCCCCGGGGCTTGTTAGGGAATGCAGGTCTTCCCCAGACTTACTACAATAGCATCTGCACCTCTAAAACTCAGGTGATTCATATGCATGCTAACTTCAGGGAGCATTGTCTTGGGAGATCAAGAAAGTGAGTAGCTGGAGTAGGTTTGGGGGAAACAAAAGGCCTGGAAGGAAGAGGCCCCAGCCTGGTGAGTGGGAAAAACAGTCCAGCTGCTAAGCTTTGGTGTCTCCCCCAAACACCTGCAGTAGTACAACCCACAAATAGATATCTCCAACCTTTTACAGGTGACTCTAGAAGGTTCAAGGCCTTCCAATAGTGAGAACTAGAGCTGGAGATCAGCCCCAAGTCGGTCAGGTTCCAAAGTGTACACCTTAGATTATTCTATGGACAAGACTAAGGAGCACTCAAAGTGTGTGACAATTTTAGTAGTAAGCATTACTGTGTGACCTTATTATTAGCATTATTGTCATTACAGACATCAGAGGACAGATATAAGAAATGGGGCAGAACAAAAGCAACCACTGTTGGACTCCAGGTTATTTTGGAACTCTGGACACATCCCAACCCTCTGGGTCTCAGTTTCCTCAACTCCACAGTGAGGCTTGTAGTCTCCACATACTAGCTATTTGTGGTGTTAAAGAAAGCAGCTTGAGTCAAGGAGCAGGAAAATTTTAAAGCACTATGCAGATATTTAAAACATTGCTTCCCAATGATGAGCAATAGATTGTCACACGTAGAAGCATAACCAAAGCATTAGGGAAGGAGAACACCTTTTGTGGATTTGTGCACAAGTGCAAAGGTAAACATGGGAGGTAGGGTTGGGTGATATTGCAGGGGATGCTTTGAGTGTGGTTAACGAACAGCATACTTAACGCATTTGACTTCTTAAATCTCTGGAAATTCTAAGCCAAATGCCACATTATAAAGTAATTCCAGATATTTCTGAGGTTTAGAGGTGAGAGTCAGATAAAGATCTAGGTCTGCAGAAATCTCTTCCAGGATTGGGGAATAAACTGAAGAAACTGTACAATCCAGCACAGCACTTGGTTCTTAGGGACTCTAAGGGTTTACTTTAAACCAAAGTATGGATTAAAAGTCGTTTTATTGTAGTCATAACTCCAATAGGGAAAAAAAAAAATCTGCTTCTTAAGGAATCCTACAGACTAAACCATACCCTGGTAATTTGATGAAGAAATTTTGGTTCATTGAAACTGTAGCCCCCACACATCTAGCCCAGTTGTAAACCTCCCTAAATCAACCAGAAACTGAAGTTTGTGTTGAAGGTAGGGTTGAGAACATTTTCTTTTGTTGTGTTGCTTCCAGACAAGATGTAAATCAGTCCTTCCAGGATGGTGGAAGAGACTTTCTGTCTCATCAAATGACTGTTTTCCATAAACCAAAGACTATCTGACTGAGCACACAGGATTCCTTTCATTTCAAAGTCTTTTATTATTTCCCTAGGAAGTTGCATCCTTTTCTCTGAAGCCGTGCAATCTGTTAAAGCTGTGTTTTTACTTCTGAAATAAAATAATGAGTCATTACAAACCCAGTCATCTAGATATTTTTGTAAGTCAGAGATAAATCCATCACATAAAATTATGTCTCACTGTTAGGTTTGCTGAGATGGGCTCTTGCATAGCTTTTTTTTGGTTTAATATAATAACACTGGCTACCATTTAGTATGAGCTAGAAATTTGCTTCATTTCATTAAATTACTGCAAGAATTTTAGGAAGTAGAAATTGTTATCATGCTGTTTCAGATCTGGGAAAATTACAAGTTGAGTGAAGAAGTAAATCGCTCCCTGTCACAACACTACAAAGCGATTGAAGTAGGCTTGAACCTAGGTCATCTGGCCCTGGGACATGTGTTCCCTGCACCCCAGGGCATCAACTATACTCAACAACGTGGCCTAGAGCCTTGGCCCTTGTGACAACCTCAGCTGGGTGTCTCTGCAAAGTATGTGACGCATCACCACACAGTAGAATTCTTGGTAAAGATGTTCAGGATGAAGCTGAATTCTCTGAGGGTTTTTAACTCTTGAAAACCCAGTTATCTAGACATTGGTGGCCCGTAGTGTATAATATAAATATCAGTGGATGTTTCTCTAAAGACTCCTCACCAAAATGCTTAACTGAAACTAACTTATTCATCTAAAAATTGTAGAACCATAAGTTTACAAAATGCATTTAGAAGCTGGGCATAGTGGCTCAAACTTATACTCCTTGCATTATGGAAAGCTGAGGCAGGAGGACTGCAAGTTCAAACCCTGCTTGGGAAACTAGCAATTTAAAAATATCTTGTTTAAAATTTTTAAAAGGGACTGGGGATTTAACTTAGTGAGGAGGCCTTGGGTTCAACCTCTAGCATCACAAAAAAATTTTTTCTGAGTTGTCAAGTGTCATGGTTACTACAGTTAACTTAAGTGAATTAGGAATGTTATTGTTGAGAATGCCTAAGGTAAAACATTTGAATCCCTAAATAAGTGATTTCTGATTTTTTTTTCTTTCTTTTTTTTTTTTGTGAGATGTTAAAATTCTCCTTGAGAATCCAATATACACAATTTCTGGAGGTTCATAGAATCCCTCAACCCTTTGGTTAATATACTCAAGGGGCCAAAAATATCCATTTGAACCTACAACATTAATTTTGAACTAAACAAATACAGAGTTCAGTAATACTGACATCAATAGAATGCCATGGCTCTTGCTGGGGGCCACAGTCCTTGATGTGGCTGTAAAATGGAACAGAACTTTACAGGAAGAGAGGTGCCTGGAGGTGCTGATAGCCTTTGGAAGCAGACCTGCTTGCTGGGCCTTGTCTCCCTCGAAACTCTCAGAATCAATCACTTTCCCATCTCCTATGTTAAGAGATCAGTACTGAAGGCCAGGGGTCTCTGGAATGAGCAAATTGAGGTTGTTGAAGCATTTCAGGTACTCCAGTAAACTTGCTGAGCATAACGAGCTCTATTTACTTTCCACAGGAGCACAGATAAGGTCGTGCCTACATTTCACAACAGAAAACAGATGAAAAGTCAGTAATTCAACCACCCAAAGTGGATATTTACAGATACATGTAGGCATGGATATATGCTTTATATATATAAAATGTTAAATGTTACATGAGGGCATAGATACAGAAGTGACTCATGATTATCACATGGTAAAGTCTTGTACGTCATAAGCAAAAATGCTAGTGGAATGTATGTATATTTGAATAAGCAGAAATTTATGGTTGAATGATCTGTTTTTCAGCTATTATCTTTACAAACTTGGCCTCAAACACATTTGTACATCCCATTTTGTACACATGTAGGGCTATATCTAAATGGTATATTTCTAAAAAGTAGAATTACTAAATCAAAGATTGTATGCATCTGTAACTTTAATCTATTTTGCTGCATTATGCTTTGAACTTTTATCATACTCTCAGTTCTAATCATTATTTTATGTAACATTTCCACATAGATATACATACACTAATATAA
The DNA here is from genome assembly GCF_034190915.1 of Cavia porcellus. NCBI lineage: Eukaryota > Metazoa > Chordata > Mammalia > Rodentia > Caviidae > Cavia > Cavia porcellus. Next base: position 25,743,751 of record NW_026947487.1, on the reverse strand, counting down.
GTCTCTAATATGCTTGAGTCACAATGCTCAATATTTACATGGTCTGATAGCCACCTGAATCAAAAGCCAAAGTTGAAATATCTATGAAAGTGAATCTCTTCTTATTTTCAAGCTATTTACTGTGCCCTTACATCCCTTAAAACGGGAGCTTCCTCTAGATACATGTTGGACACAAAGTCTGTTTTCTAGATACTAACTTGTTGTACAACACAAGTCAAAGCCATAAAGAAAGTCAGTTAAGTGTAATGTGACTAATGTGGTGGGTTTTTTATATTGTTACTTAACTGATTAGTTGATTTGGCTTGGTTTGGTTGAGTCATGATACCTGAAAACACTTGGTGACAAGTTGTGAAGAAATTAAAATTTCTCGAGCAAATATTTCTGGACTTTGTTTAACAGTTCAACTGTGCTACAATTTATATGAATAACTGGGTCAATATGGTTCTCAAATATAACTTCCTTTATATGCAAACATATCAAATTTTTTTAAAATCTTGTAAAATGATAAGGTAGATATTGATATTTGATTGGACTGACTAGGATCTAAATGTGATCAGGTTTCCAGGGGTCAGGGAGAGCTAAAAATTAGCAGGATGTTCCATTACAGTGCTTTCAGACTGTTTTGCTGCTAAGACTTTATAGGCTTCCATAAAGAGGCAAGGAAATTGCTTTTACAGCTAAAAGAAAAAAGGTGAAACAGCTGATCTTTAACATTTAACTAATGAAGATGGGGGTGCCTGTGATGTTAAAATGTGAAGTCACAGAATTATACCCACAAATGAGTTTTGAGTGAGGTGATCTTGATAGGTAATCAGATATTTTGCTCTTGGGACACAATCATACTTTTCTTTCTAAACAAATTTACCTTTCTCGCTGTCTTTCTTTATATGATTTCTGGTACTTAATAGATTTGTGTACAATTCACTATTTTCATTGTTAAAATTAAGAGTTGATGTCACAGTATCAAATTTAACTTTTAAAGTTATAATTTCCAAATCAGCAAATAGAAGTATGTGCGTAATGTGCATACAAATGTGTCATAAGGAGGGGAATCTTATTTCTCCCATTTTAGTACTACTGTTCTCATCACCACACTTTTCTCCTTATTGGTCAAATAACTTAGATATTATAGTGAGATATTTTAGTGGCAGATAAAGATACTTAATGACAGAAGCATTTCATTTCAAAAATGGAACTTATAGCCAGGTATAGTGGTGAATGCTGGAACTTGGGAAACTGAGACAGGAGGACTGTCCCAAGTTTGAGACCAGCCTGGGCTACAAAGTGAGCTTAAGGCAAACCTGAACTGCATAGTGAGACCCTGTCTTAACAGGACAAAAAATTGTAAAGAAATAATGGAACTTACATACCTTCAGGATATATTTAAAGCAAACTCAAATTAAGAAGCACCATTGAGAACATTTAAATGTTATATTTTAAAAAGTGTTAAATAAAGGATGAAACCATTAGTTGTGACTAACAAGTCAAACAGATATCCCCAACCCACTGGATAGAGTGCTTACAACAGTCAATGGCAGTTTGATGCTTCCAGATAAATGATACTACGCAAAAGACAGAAGGTTAGTGAGCTCTTTCTACTTGTATTTTTACAAATCACCAAGTGAAAGAGGGCATGCTTGAATTCTTGTGCTCCTGGATATTGGTCTAAATCTAGTAGCAGATCAGTAACAGAATTCAAATAACACAGCAACTCAAGACTTCATGTTCCCTGTGTACTGTTTCACCTGTTACCACAGATTCCTGTGACAAAATGCTTAGCAAACATGGGGCCCTGGGCAGTGAAAGGTTCCCCAGGTTGACTTTGTGGTACTTGTGTTTGCCTTTGATCTGACACTTGGTTGCTCCATAAATCCAAACCTCTAAAAATGTCAAGGTAATGTTCCTTTCAGTGTTGTAAGGGTTTAATCTATCAAAGGCTTTAGCTTTTTGCTTTGCTTACCTAATATGAGCTGTTCAAGATTGAAGGTTATTTCCAGAGTTACACAAAAGGATAACATGGCCACAACCCCGTTGTCTCAAGGCCAGGGAGCTATGTTCTTCATTTCACAAAGAAACCATATACGGTTATCTGTGTGTGGTTAATATGCTATAGCTGATTATTTTTAGAGAAACATGTCAAATGCTAATAAATGATTAAGTGCTTTAAAAGGTGTTGACGCATAAAGTCTGAGATTGAAATTACATTAGATGTAATTTATGATGTGAAATAGTCTCTTTTAAGACTTTGCAAAGTTAAGAAGTTGGTTATGTTTGGGAGATAGCTCAGTGTAGTGCATGAGTGTACTTTGGCCAACAGCTTGTCTAATTTTAGACTAATTTTATTCTCAGTGCTTTTATATTACAGAGTTATTTTGTCTTTGATCCTCGGGCAAAAATATGTAAGAAGGAGAAAAGGTACAAAATGTAGTAGCAGAAGGAAGTAGAAGGGGGATGGAGAAAGAAGAAGGAAAGATTGTGCCTTTAGAAAAATATTAGCTAAGCTGACTAATGCATTTCTCAAGCAATTTTCCCTCTCTAGGCTCCTGCTCCTGCTCCTGCTCCTGCTCCTGACCTGTGTCCCTTCTCTTCTTGTCTCTCCTTCAGTTTCATTGTAGCTTCCAGAAAGGAGGAAACTTACCCTGGGGAGGTTTATAGTGTACACCATCATTTTCCCTCACTCGGTATCTTCAAACTATTTTAAAGGACTTTTGGTTTCCATAGAAACCTGATGTCTTCTGATGGTAGCTGATGAGTATTACATAAGATCACCCTCAGATGGATGAGCTTTAAACACGCACATAAGCGCTTAGTCAGATTTGCTGAATTAACTCCAAGAGTCTCATTCTGAGCCGTCAGACTGTCCACATTCCCATTCTTCAGTTCCATCAGGTGTCTCAGAGGGTCCAGCTCCCATAACTGAATCTGATGAATAAATTCTCTTGCTTTTCAAATACATAATGTATCAATGAGAGTTATTTATTTGTTTTGCAGTACAGAGGATTGAACCCAGGGCTTTACTGATGGATAACATTGCTGGTCCTCTTTTAAATATTTATGTATTGAAACAGAATCTAGCTAAGTTGCCCAAGTAGAGCTCAAACTTGTAATTCTCCTGCTCTACCTTCCAAAAGTGCTGTGATTACAAGCCTGTGTTATCACGCTCAGGTCAAAGAAATTTTCAAGAACAAGCTTATTAAAATGCTAGTTCACACAGAAGAAGTTATCTTCTGTGGATATATTTTTCAGTTCAGATAATAGGACAATAGCATCCATACAGTTACTGGCTTAGAAATACATTTTATTGTGATAAAATGATAAGAAAACATATTTGAAGTAAACTTCAATTTCTTCTAAGAAATATTTTAAAAACTATTTTCCTGTTTCTGCTTCTCTTAGAGATTTTGTTATGAGAAATTTAATCCATTATCTAAGCCCATTATTCTATTTCATTAAGTCACAGGAATTTTCTGGAGGAATGGAACACACTCTGTTCTGTGGATGTGCGTAACGTAGGTCTCCAGAGCCTCACCTCTATGTTACCCCCCTCTGGAAGACATGTTGTGATCTATTTACATGGTCCTCCTGGGGGCTAAGATGACATTATTTTTGACCCACATATTTCTAAGCCATATAGCATAATATTTTAAGTGATTAAGTATATTTTTGATAGATGCAGAGTGAAACTTGTAATTTACATTTGTCCCTGAGAGTATGAGCACGTTTGTTAAAAAAGTTTATACACTTACTCAGGACTTTAAATTTTTCCTATACATGATTAAGAAAAAGAGAATTCTGACATGGAAATCTTTGAATGAGGGTGTCCTAGCTTATTAAAATGCTAGTTCACACAGAAGAAGTTATCTGCTACAGGAAACTCAGATAAAAACACTCTTTCCGAAAGTCATGGAATACTAGCACTCCATCATTTCCCTCTAGCTTTGCTTGGAAAAACATTGGTGTATCGCCAGTCACTTGAAACAAATGTTCACAATTCACCAAGGGGCAGAACAGACTGGTTGTCCTTTGTACTGTGTTCAACGACCCTCTGAAATGATGTTTCACACGATGCCTGTGCTTGCTGCGTCACCTCCACAAAGTGTACAGCTCTTTCAACAACAAAAGCTCTCCATAGGATCCCATCAGATAGTGAGAAACAGTAGGATGTGTTTTACATCAGTCACTCCCTTGACAAGTTGAAAAAAGCGTGAGGGATGAATTTTTATCTTTTCCATTTTCTGGCCTCCATGGAAGGACAGAAGTCCAACAGGAGGACACCAGAGTCCCAAACCTCTGTCCCTGAGGCACTGGCTAAAAGTGTCCACAAGACTCCTGGTCATCTGATTGGGAAGCATCAAGATAAATACAATCACCTCAATTCTCTTAAGAACGTATTTAGAATATAATACTGAAAAGCTCATGACAAAAGTTTTATCACAGAAGATTTCTGCCCTATGACCAAATGTATACATTCATTCATTCATTATGTTTATTCAACAAGCTTTTAATGAGTAACCACTGTGTGCCAGACACTATTCTAGACATTCCAAATACTATACTCTAAAACAAATAAATAGTTAAAAGTTTATTGTATACTCTTAATTTGAGGAATAAGGGGAAAATGGTATGTATGGTTAATGAGGCAAAACATTACTAGTGCAAGATGGTTAATCTTGGCATTTCCAGACTTTATACTGCTTGATTCTTTTTGGTGTTAACAGGGTATTTACCAAGGTTCCACCAACCTCCCCTCCTTTAGTATCTCAAGAATGTGATTTTTAATTAAAAAAAATGAAAAATGTAAATCTTTCAGTTGGTGAGATTTTGTATTCACACAGTACTCTTAAAGAAAGAATATTTACTTTCCATTCATGCTACTAATGATTTTAGGAATTTTTTAAAACTTACATAAGAGAAAAATAATTGTACAACTTCATTAAAAAGTGCATTTGGATCCTCTTGCCTTTTCTTCTTTTACCCAACGTTATGAAATTGTGACCATCTTTGATCCTTTATAACCACTATGGTCACATCTTTTTTTCAAGCTAGTACTTTTATCATCCAAAGGAAGTGTGTTAGGAAGCAATGTAAGCCTTAGGGAAAAAGAAACCCAGACAAACATGAAGCTATCACTCTGTCAAAGGAGACCACATTGCCCTAGGACCCAGTGCTTACAAAAGCTATTCAGTTAGATGAGACAGCGTGATGTGAAAACCAATGTTAGTTATGGGACTCTCTGCTGACTGGCTCAAATTTGGTAAATAGTAGGTAATAAATATTCAAATGTAACTTTGAACAGAACTTAGACGTTTAATTCACGTGGAAAGAACACAGTGTCAGTATTGAACACTAACATCTTTTTTGTGGTCAGAGAGACTGAATACTTCTCCGTCCTGGTGGTGGGGATTGATCCCAGTATCTCACACATGCTAAGCATGTGTTTTACCACTGAACTACAATTTCAGCCCGAGAATGACTTTTTTGATTACATGTCTGGTTTCTCTTCAGTATTTAGACCTTAACCTTGACTTATGTAACTGATGGGGTAAAGTCCAAATACAAACTAAAAATAAGGAGTAAAGAACATGTTATTACTGGATTAAATGTTTTAGTTGCTTCCTCTTGTAATAAAATGAGCCAGTTTCCTCTGCAGAGAGCAAAGATATCATATTGGATCTAAAATTATAGATGTTGTTATTTTTGCTAATGAATGGTAAAAGAATGAACTTCCAAAGATTATAAAAGTTTGTATGAATGTTCTCTCACCAAAATTTGAAGATGGCATCTTGGTTGGAAGTGATTTTCTTATGACACTTCACTGCTTTTTCATACCCAGGACTTTAATTCGCATTACACAGGAAGTTGATGCATTTGCATTTTGACTGAGCTCCAAGCACTAACCAAAGAGTGTCATACTAGAGATCATTCTGATGACAGAGATAGCATCAACAGCAAGCATGGTTTCTATTGTAGAGTACTCAGGCTTTTCTGTGTCTCTACAGAAAAGGTAGAGATTGAACTTTTTAGAGGAAGCATGCATAGAGGCCTACCACCGTTATTCCTCCCGCTGTAAAATAGTGGAAGCAACAGTGCGTACTCCTCTGGCCTCTCCGAATCAGTAGCATCCAGTTTGAAATTGAAAGCATGAAATATGAAAAGCTGATAAAGGTCAATGCTCCCTTTTTGTGCAACCACTTTCCCTTCAAAATTATACATTAGAAACTTGTAATCTCTTGCGTATGATAGATTTCTTACTATCTCTGTGTTGAACTTGAAGCGCATTGTTACAATTTTCAGTTTATGTTTCCCTGTCTTCTGTGATAGCCTGGGTCAGAGGTTCAGCTGCAGGCCTCCCAGTGGTATGAAGAGCAATAATCCAATTTCAAGGCTGAGCCAAAAACAATAGCAACCTCAAAACAGACCCTGGATGCAGTGCAGAGCCCATTTTCATTGGCCAGCCTGCTTCTCCTTCACTGACCAGGACACTCATTGAGTCTTATGAGAGCTGTATGACTTTGAGACAGAATAAAAATTTTGAGAAGACACACCTGTTGGACATTAAATGACAGTAATAGCTAAGCATATTAATCGAAGATTTCCAAGAAACAGTACCAGCAGATGAATGAGTAAACAGACATATGATAGGTAGGCAGACAGACAGACAGGCAAGTGGACAGACAGACAAAATTATGGAGGGTGAGGAATTTCACTACCAGAAACCCAGGAAATCTAATTCAGTTCAAATCCAAAGACCTGAGAACCAGCAGAGACAATCATGTAAGTCACAGTTCAAGAGCCATAGAAAACGAGATGAAATGTCTGCTCAAGCAGTCAGGCAGAAAGCAAAAAGAGTGAATTCCTCCTGCCTCTACTTTTGTTCTATTCATGCCATCAGTAGGTTGGATGATGCCCATTCACACTGTCAAAAGCAATATAATTTACTGAATCCACAAATTCAAATGTTAATCTCATAGAAACCCCCCAAAATAATATTTAATCTGGGCATTCTGAGGCCAGTCAAATAAACACATAAAGTCAACCATCACACTAATAGATCAGAAGACAGTTTTACACGGTCCAGATCTTTTACCATTATTTGACACATAGGTATAGTTTTAAAATATTTCATCCTAAGCATTGTTTTGATAAGGCCTACCTTATATGCTTGTAAAGTAAGCATGGATTCTGAGGTCAGACCAGCTGGATTCAAATGTTGACCCATTACTGGCGTGAGCAGGGATGGATACTCTAGTCATCTAATGAGGAGGAATAAATCGCTACTTCTTGCTTAGAAGGGCCAGAGTGCAGGGGATTAAGGAGTGATATTGTCTCACTGAAATGTGAAATATTTATGCATTCCAGGGATAAATTCAAAGCTGTATAAAACCATAGCTTCCGGTCTTTTATCAACTGTTTTATTGCAATAGTTTGAATCACATTAATTATAACATAAATTACAAGTAAGATCAGTAAAATAGACATTCCTAGCTTGAATGTCCTAGAAAATATAGATGCAATGTCCTGGGGTGACCAAAAAAACAATCTTGTGCACTAGTCATTTGTTCTTGGTGCTTCTGAGGGCACTTAGAAAAGCCAGGAAGCCCGTTTTCAAATCTTCTCATGGTAAGTTGCAATTTCAGCAGTCACGTTAATACAAACACACAACAAGTTCTCCTATTAGCACAATCTCTTCCTCACTCTATGGTTATTGAGTACTGCGTCAACCAAGAACTATATTTCTTTTTGCTGATGTCTCATAACCCAGGCAATTTCATTGGCTGCAGTTTCCAGAATAATAAACAAGTTTCTAGTCATGTGTTCATGGAATCCTAATCCTTACCAGGACAAGAAGCTTCTATTAAATATGCACCAAAGCCCATCTTCCTGATATCCAATAAATAGCTATACATCTCACTCTTAGTCTTTGAAATAGTTTTATGACCTAGTCCAGAACTTAGTTTTTTGAGTCCATGGGATAGAAAGAGGCATAGGCAGATATCCAAGTAGACAGGTTCGCCTAATTCTATTCAGACATGGTTATGCCCACTGGTCTCTGTTTCATCACCACAAACAAGTGTCTTTTCAAGCACACAGGAGCTCAAATAATTTTTTTAAATGTTAAATCTCAGAGCAAAACTTCTTGATAGATCAAACCAGTAGAGTTTGAAATTTTGGTTGGTGTTTCATTTGTCAAAATTGTTAAGAGCCAAGATAAAAGCATATGGCCAGTAAAGAGGATGTTTGTGGACTTTGAGTATCCAAAATACTGAGTTAACTAAAAACTAAAGGGGAAGTGTTGGTGATTTCCTTGATAACTCCATCAGTGTAGTCCCAGGAAGCTTACATGGGTTAAGACAACAATAAAGTAAAGACAAAAATGTTGCTAAGGACAGTTACGTCCGTAACAGTGTGGGTGAAATCACATATGGTCTTAGCCACTTATATTTAGAAGCTACCTTTTTGAAAAAGAAATTTGCAGTCTGTTTTAGAGATCAGGATCAGGTTCTTTAATTCCTTTGGGTTAGGCTATGATGGAGTGAGCTTGACTTGAGTAACATGTTTAATTCTACAAGCTTACTCAACAAGGTGGGAGTTAGCAGAGTATCATAAGATCTACTTCACTGACAGAAAATTGGTTCTCAGATCCCTCGTTCTTTCTAGGTGTTAAGATGGACTTGATTTCCAGCCTGGTATGGAATGGTAGAAAGAGACATTTGTGAAGAACAACATCCTGTTGAAAGAACATTCACAAATGGGAGTTGGGATTTCATTTAAAGCTTTTACAATGACCTGTGGTTGTGATTTTCATTCCTAGGGTCAGATCTCCCTCTGATGGGGTACCTGTAATGTACTGCCATACATTAACTCACACAGGGTCCATTGACATCTGTGCCTAGGTGCCACCCCTACCAAGAGCAAACCAATGCCTTATCTCATGTCAAGCTGCTCTCACAGTAGATATTTTGATGGTTCTATTAAAATTGTGATCATCTTCTCTGTTTCTTGTAGATTGCAGTCTTCATGAAGCATGTAATGTAAGATCCTCAACACTTGTTTAATTATTTTAGGCACAGTACACTTCTTCCCAAGCTGGATGTGCTGGAACATGCTTGCTGTCCAGCACTTAGGCCAAGCGTCACATGGGCAGCTTGGCAACTCTCTCTCTCTCTCTCTCTCTCTCTGTCTCTCTCCTCTCTCTCTCCTAGTAGAACACCTTAGCGTTCAATTCCCTGAGCACCACACACATACAAAAATTCCATTATCAATCTGCAAACACTCAGGTGGTTCATATCGAGTAATTTCTATTTCAGCAAAGCTTTATTACAGAAGCCCTTCATACAGTAGAGGGGTAGGCTTCAACTCAGCAATATAGGAATCTATCTAAACTACTAGGCATATAAAATTTCCAGGAGTTCTTGGCATCTTGCTGAAGTCTATTTGCGATTCTCACAGGACTTCATGCTTGGTATGGATTTCTCCTTCCCCCATTGGAAAGTTTAGTCTTTGGGATTTTCTTGGTAGTGAACACACATTGTTGGGCCTTTACATGTAGCTTGCAACCTATCAGATACCTCTGGACCCACTGAAGGCTGGTATCCTACCGTAATTGCCACTCAGGGTGGGTTTGTTTTAGGAGACTCTTTAGAAAATTTAGATTCTGGCACTAGTTCACTGCTGTTAGCATTGAATTTCCGAACAGAATGCTGTGGGGAAGAAGTCTCAAAATTCTACTCTTGTTTTATTTTCAGTCTAGTGGGGTATGTTCATGAGCCTCAAAGTTCAGGGTTCGTGTGGCCTTTCTGGCAACCTAATCAGCCAACTGGTTTCCTTCGCCCAATATCAAATTTCCATTTTGTGACCTAGCAGCAAAGCAATCCAAATTTCTTTGGCTTATTGATAGCTTATAATGGAGCCAAAATTTCAGGAGCATATTTGATATCACCCAAAGTTAATAAAAGTCTTTCCATCCATAAGCACAAACTACTAAGAATGGATATCTGGAGCCTGTGTAAATATTGACCACTATAATTTTACACAATTGTAATGCTCTTGTGAAAGAATGAGTCTAAGATCCTGTGCTGAGGTACCAAGGAGTAGGTCTTAGCTTTCTTGCAAAGTGCCAGTGATATATCTGACCTAAAATTGTTCTTGACCTATGAAACTGCTACCATCCATAAACATGTTTTCCCAGTGGTTGGTTGATCAGGTCCAGTCAATTGGAAACATTTGTTTAATTATCTGAAAACAGTCATTTAAATTCAGCTCATTGAAGTCAAGCAGCAACAAAGTGACAGGAGGTAGGGTGGAAGCTACCTGTAATTTTACATTAGGGTTGTCTAACAGGATTGACATCTTTCCAATCATGTTAAAGTCAGCCAATGGACTCTTTGCTCGATCATGAAAAGCAATAGTGAGAGGTTGGGTTTGCGTCAGAGTGAACGTTCAGCTTCCTGGAGAACATCCTAGGTTGCTGCCACTGCCTAGAAGCAAGGAGGCCATCCCTTTGTAGTGTGGTTCATTTTCTTTGAAAGGTGAGTGACAGGGTGACAAAAAAGACCAACAGTCTAAGTACATGCCGAGACTAAGTCCCTGCTTTTCATACAAAAAGTAAAAATATTTTCTTAAATTGAAAAGGCATAAAACTGAAAAGATAAGCAGGGTCTCCTTTACCCTTAGCCCGTTTTTTCTCTTTAGTCCACTGTGAGAGTCTCCTTCCTTTAGCACTTTCACTTAGGAATTCAGCACTCAAACTTAGGAATTCAGACAGGGAAAAATCTGACCATACCCACAAAGCCATGCAACTGTCAGCAGTTACTAGGAGTGGCCACATGGTAAATAGTTTCTCCCCAGTCAGGAAACAAATTTCCAAGACTTGGAGAATTTAAATCCAAACATTTAGCAATCTTAACAGATACGTGCTTTTCCTTAGAGACTCTATATTCCCCACCACCCAAGAAATTTACAATCTGAACAGCATTTTTAGTTGCAGCTTCTTTGTTCTTACTTGCAACCAAAATGTCATCTCCATTTTGTAGGAAGATTCCTTTGCCCAGGTGAAGATATCTTAGATCTTTAGCTAATATATATCAAAAGACTGTTGACAAGTTCTTAAACGCTTATGGAAGCAAGGTCCTGTTGTTTGGCATGGGCTTTGGGTCCTACTTTTCTGGTGGGCTACAGAAAAGTATTCTTTCAGTTTACTTTAGTGAACTGACATAGGTTTTCTGATAGGGTAGTCAGGAGAGTACAATAGTTGAGAAAAACTCAGTGCACATTTGATTGATTGAGAGGCCTGGGATTCGGCACAAACTAATATGCTTTGGAATTTAGGCTTTGCATCAAGCAGATGGGCATATAGTATATGGAAGAACATGGCTTTTCATTATTAGAAGACTATCCTAAGTGGTCGTGTTTTTGTCCCTTCTTTAGGGGATGTTGTTTGAGGTTACATATAGTATATCATGAGTTTCTTTTAGGAGACAGGCGTGGTGGTTTGGGTACATTCTTACCTTTTTCAGTTCAAGATGCCTTTTGATTCCTCCAAAGAGTTTGAGAATTATTCTGTAGCAACAGCATCCAATGGTGCAGTCCTGTTCAGGTGAAGCTTCTATTTCTAGCCAGTGTGGTGAAAAAGTTATGTGAGCATTAGCTTACAAATAAGTCATTGCCAGTAGAAGAACTGGCCAGTCAGGCCTACACAGGAAGCTATGGTTTAAGTTCATGTCACCAAGTGGGATTCCAAAGGCTTACAGGAAAGGTTAGGCTAGAGCTTCACTTATCCCTGTTATGTGGTTTTTGAATGAGGCGCTAGGTATATGGTGATGAAAGACTAAGCAGTCCTCTTATGCCCAAGAAAGTCATGGGTTTGTAACTGAGGCTCCTGTAATAATATAGTGGGAGGTTATGTTACATCAAATGGAGCATCTGGGCTTCTTCATTCTTTATAGAAATTTATCTTTTTAATTTCACCATTCGGGTGGCACCATTCTTTATTTTTCCTACTCTTCCAGCCTAATCCAATATCTATCTTCCTTGCAGTAACTATATTGATTTTTTTTCTGAAAAGAGATTATTTTTGCTTATTTTCTTTAAGATTTTCTCCCAATCTTTTCCGATTTTCCCTTTAGAGTTCTGAGTGAGAGCTACTGTGAGCAGGGGATCCTATTGCTTCATTTTCTTTTGTTCCTTCAAATTCTGTACTGGATCTGTGTTATTACAAACTTCAAAACCCGATTTTAGTAGTTGTAAAGTGGACCTTCTGAAAGCATTATTCACATCTTGAAGACTTTTTTAAATATTAGGAACATAGTTGGCCAATAAAAAAAGCATTATTTATTAATATGTTGGGGTTTTTTTAGAGCCTTAGGTTGATATCAACATAGGGTTAATAGCCCTAAAATCTTCACTTCAAAGATTTTTAGACATTCTCTGGAGGTTTCCATTTAACCTCCTGTGCTTTTTAAATGTTTTTTAATTTAGGGTCCCTGTTTTGGTACCCTACCTATAAGCATCTCTTATAATTTTTGATATAGGGAATTCATCATCATTTATATACAAAATGGGTTGTGTTGTGGACACTGCTACGATTACCTCTGATCCAACAGGATTCACTGGATATGGTAGGTGGAACCATCAGACTTCTCTTGCTTTCTCAAGAACTAGTTTAGATTCTCTAGCCATTAGTATACATGGGAGCCCAAATACGAGTCCAAAGGACTGACAGGAAGCAAAAATGGAGGCAAATAAATCTTCAATGTGGGAGGAATTTCCTTGATATGAAAGACTACTCTTTTTTCCAGTTAAATTAATCTGAAGTAAAGAAATGCAAAAGTACCCAAATTATTCCAGCTGTCATTTGCCTTCAGCCTTCCAGTGCAAACATGGCAAAACAGATGCTGCCCTACCTAGGCATCAGTGGCACTCTGGCCAAACCAGTACCTTGATAGGTAGAGAAGGGGAGACTATTCTAGGCATTTCTTCTTTTATGAATGATTGTCTATCCTCCTCCTGAATGATTTTCTTCTTCCCATTAGACAGTAGAGTGGCTGAGAAGATTGTGTTGACAGATCAATTTGTGGATTTAGGTTATTTAAAGTCATTTCTCCATCTTTCTCCCATTCTGTGTCAGGAACAACAGGCTTAGACATTTTGCCCACTGAACCATGATAATGTTGAGCATTTTCATTTTGTTAAAGTAGCATAAAGGCTTCCTATCTGACTTCTCACTTACTGAATAATTCTGATTACCAAATGACATGGTAACTTAGGGTTCTGTTCCTTGTCCATTTTTCTCCCATACTGAGGCCAAACATTACAAAAGATCATTTTCTACCTTCTCATATATTCATAACTGAAAGCAGCCTAATTTTCAGAACACAGTATAATGAGTTATAATCTGAAAGCAAGCTGAAGTTGCCCATGACATAGAGAAAGACAAAATACATCACAGTAAACAAACAACTGATCCCACAGGAAGAACAAGAGTGTAAGGTCCAACAAATGCATACACTTCCTGAATAAGAGTCATTCTGTCAAATTGTCCCAAGGGTCCCTGTACATGAAACCCAAGAGACTGAACACAAATAGAAAGAAAGAAAACTCTGCAATTAAATCTCATAAGAGAATTCACCTAATTAGTTCACATCAAAACATAAAGCTAGATGTATAACTCGGTAATAGAGCACTTGCCTAGCAAACACAAGACACGGGGTGAATCCCGTCATGACAAAATGAGATGGAAGGGAGGGAGGGAGGGAAAAAGGAATGGGGAGAAAAAAAAAAGGAAGGAAATAAGAAAGCAAGCAAGGAAGGAAGGAAGGAGGAAAGGAAGAAACAAAGCTTAAAAGTTTCCCTTCTCCAAGTTATTTTGTACCGTGCATGGCAAAAGCCATCTGTGAAGACAATCTAGGGACATCCCTAGAACAAACAGTGCCCTAGCAGCATAACTTGATTATCAAGGTGCTACCACAAGCTCTTTTCTGCTTACCAAACCTTGGTACAGATCCCCCACATCAAAATCATATGTCCAATGTGTAACAATTACAGAGCAAATACTAGTGCTTGGAGTAGAGAAAGTTTAACCAAGAAGGTATCAATTAAGAAGAACAAAGAACAAGACTTGAAAGCCCCCTTCCTCAGCAAGCGTATTGTAAATTGTATAAGGGAAAAAGAAGCAGATGGAGAGTTCAGGTGGTAAACTGATTGTTTCACAAGTTTTAATAGAATCAAGGTTTTCAGATTTCTTAATGTTAGCAGACCACCAAACAACGTGTAATTCTGTAAATCAATCTAGCAGATTACCTTGTGACACCTTTAGTTCATTGTCCTATACTGAATATGCTGATGTTATCAATGGTAATTGATGCTGATAGGAACAGCAACAGGGATCACATATTCAAGGTCTGCTTAGCTTGACCAGAGGAAAGAATATAGTTTGTTCTTAATATTAATTAGCGAGGGAGGTTAGACCAAGATGTTATCTCATACAAGACAAAACATATTATTAATTTCATTACAGGGGTTTGTTTATAAAAAAGCCTCTTCTAAGACAAACATTTTATTAATTTCAGTACAGGAGTTTGTCTACAAGAGTATCATGTAGTTCTCAACAATATCTTCTTTTCTTGACCAGACAGGTAGTAGTCTATACTGAGTAGCCTGAGTGATCTTTGAAAAGGGGATATAGTATCATTCCATTTCCATACAAGGAACCTTGCAATGGGTCTCTTCCAAAGCTTTCAAACTCCTCCTCTGTGTAGCATCATCTCCTATGCACTTGGCCTGGGTCACTCTGTTCCAGCCTTGATGGCCTTCTGATTATCTATGTCTCCAGTCTACCGAGATTAATTGTTTTATTGTCTTTTTTTTTTTTAAAGTTCAGGGTCTTTGAGCTTGCTCTTTGCTTTACCCATTATACTCCTAGCATGGCTTATTCTTTAAGTCTCATTGCTACTTAAATATAATATTCTCAGAGAGACTTTACTATAAGTTCCATAAAAACAGGTGGTTTGTGTTTGTTCATTAAAATGTACACTGGACTCCAAATGGTCTTTGGCATGTAGTAAATACTCTGTATTTGTTGAATGAGTTGTTAAGTAGAGTTATGAATTGGTTAACCCAAAAGTTCATTTTGTTACTACAATATTATATGACAATGCTCTTTAAGAGCATTAATTAGCTGGCAGTTTTTAAAACCTGTGAGATTTTGTATCAAAATTACAGCCTTTGGATTCTTTTGAAGAACTGAGGTATTTTTATATTTTGGGTCCTTTAACAAAAATCACATGATGTTTATTAGAACCTATTATTTTCACACATTGATTCCTGGCAGCCCCAGCATCTCCTGTTGACTTCCTGACACCAATGTCTTGCTTACACCTGCCTCTCTGCTCTGTGTTAATGTGCCTGGCCCAACAGGCTTTCAAGGCCTACATGAGACACATATGTGATAAGTCAGCAACATCTGTCTCAGATTTCTGTATAAGTTTTCGTGTCTGATTTAGAAATGAAATTGACCCTGTGTTCAGTTTTCAAGTCATATCCATAATGAGACACACATTTTAGCCTTTGGTGCCATTCTAGTTATAGAACAGTCAACCGAGCTTGACAAACTAAACTGAGTCTTTATAACTAAAGAACAGAAACACCCAATTGTGTTTCAAAATAGTTTTCACTTTTGGAAGGTTACTTTTTATACATTTTGTTTAAAAAAGCATGGATTTGAAATATTTTTCTTTATTTTCAAAACCTCATAAACATTTAGTCCAGATGTTTACCTAAAGTGATTCATTTGCCAGTGTGGGGCACACCCATTGGTCCTAAGAAAGAAAACAACCACATTTAATAATGGATAGTTGCATGGGTCTGAAGTCAGATAAAGAGTGATACTTGTATATAACAGCAAGAACTATGTCTTTTTGTTCATTGTATTGCTCATGTCTATATATTTTAGAGGCATAAATATGTATCAAGCATCTTTCAGGTATCAGTCACTATTCTAGGTAACTGAAGAGATCATATTCTGTGTTATCCTGCAGGAATCAAAATAGTAAAAATAAAGCAACCAAATAAGAAAAAGTTGCAACATATGCAGTAAAACTTGGTAAGTGCTGTGTTTAAAAAGAAAGTAGAGTAAGACAAATGGGAAAATCTGACTAGTTACAGTATTTAAGAACTTGATCCAAATAGGTCACATTGAAAGGGAAGATTGAGGAAGACCAGAAAAAGGTGAGAGAGTTACCCAAGTGGCTCTGTGGTGAAAGAACCTTCCAGAATAAGAGCTGGAGCAAATTCCTAATGTAGGGTTATGCCTCATGTGTTGAAGAAGCAGTGTGGTTATTTTGGCTGATTAATGTTCTGTTAAGTTAATTACCTACAGCTGACAAGGGAATGAATGCATATACTATACTTCATAGAGAACTGTTTCTTTGCGTGGGAGGTCTAGTCTTTTCAGCTGAGTATATTTATCATCTGGTTTACAGTAAGCTGTATTTTGATTTAGCCATAACCTGAGCTTTGAGAGTCTATGACAGTATGCATCAGTTTTCAGAGGGGACCTTAAGCAGTTGACCACAGTGAGTCCTGCACAGGAAATTCTGACTCAGCTAGTGTACATGCACAGTCAATTTTTATCACTCCCCATACATTCTCCTGTTGCATATTCTGAACACTAGTGCTTTTCAAAAAGGTAGTAAGTCCATGAAGAAAAGAGTAAGAAGCAGAATTTGTTACCCTTCTCTTTCTGTTAAAGATTCTGCTCAAATCTTCTCTTTTCAATGTGACCTTTTAGATCACATTATTAAATGCTATAGCCGGTCTGGCCTTCCCATCTCCCTTACACTACTACACTTTTGTTTTTACCCATAGCACTTACCATTACTGCATATGTCAGAAGGTCCCCTGTGAATGCCTCCCTCACCAAGCTTTCTGTCCCCTCCTGCAGCTGCTGGCCGAAGACTGGCCCTTTGGAGTTGAGATGTGTAAGCTGGTGCCTTTCATACAGAAGGCCTCTGTAGGAATCACCGTGCTAAGTCTGTGTGCTCTGAGTATTGACAGGTAAGAATTTGTTTTTAAGTTAAGGAGATCTTAAGCACTGTACTATTGTTTGCTATGTTCTGTAGTAAATAAACTATGTAATTCAGTAAAGCCATGCTCCAGCATCTTGAAAATCCAATCTCATCTTCAGATATCGAGCTGTTGCTTCTTGGAGTCGCATTAAAGGAATTGGAGTTCCAAAGTGGACAGCAGTGGAAATTATTTTAATTTGGGTGATCTCTGTGGTTCTAGCTGTCCCTGAAGTCATAGGTTTTGATATGATTACCGTGAACTACAAAGGACGTCAACTACGAACCTGCATGCTTCACCCTATTCAGAAAACAGCCTTTATGCAGGTGAATCTTACTTTTATTCTCTCCTCTCTTACCCTACCTTAAAAACATTTAGCTACTTTTCTCTGATCCCATCCTTAAAAAGCTATTGATTTGTATCATTGGCATAAAGTAAGAGTATGGATCCCAAGACTATAGGATTAACCTTGACTAAAGACCAAAGTACCAAGAATAACTTCTCCATGAACTCTTTGGATCTCAAGGACACAAACTAAGCCAAGTTCACATGAGAATCAGTGTGAATGTATGGCTTTTCTACCCTGTGCCCTATAAGGACTGGCCACTCCCTTTACTCGGCATCAGATCCCACAGCAGTCTTCAGATGAATAGACGTTCTGCAAATGTTCATATAAATGCCACCTGATACGGGTGGATTCTAAATGGCAAGCCTGCCCCCTCTCTGTCTAAAGGAAAGACAATCTTTGTAAGAAAGTTTTCATCTTACTCACGTATTAAAGAATGTTTAAATAGGAAAAGAACTATGCCATTAGTCTGCACAAGATGGAACCTAAGTGTAAAAAGCTCTTTTCAACAGACTAGAGAAGTTAATGCAAGGCAGCAGGGTCTATCACCAAGAATTATTTTCTCTTTTATGTATAAGAAAACTATATAAAACTATATGAACCATGTTTATTACAGTAGGTAAAATAATAGACAGTAATAAATTAAAAACTAAAAACAGGAAATACAGCATAATCAATATAAATTCATCTCAAATAGATACAGTAGCAGCTAAAGCATGGAAACACAATAAGAGAAAAGGAATTAACCCTTTGTTTTTTGATTGACAGCTTATATTTATACATTACTAACCTATATTAACTTTTTCATATATGTTTTTCCCATTAAACATAGTTAATAAAAAAGGAGAATCTCACCTAAACATTAGGATACCTTTGTATAGTCAGATAGGACATTTCACAGAAAGGAGATTTTTAAGTGTAATTTGCTTATATGGAGACAAGCAGTGTATCACCAACACTCCCAATTTTTCCCAGCTCCTTAAATTTTATGCATAATTATACTATGCCGATACAAAGAATTGAAATGCTTTTTAGGAAAATTTGTTCTATTTAATATACATATTTAATTATTCATCTAGTAGATGCAACCTGAAAGATTCTATTCAGTATTTGTAAAAGAACATCTCCTTTAGATGATAACTGTTCCTTGGTGAATATTTTTTTAATTTGAACATTTCATACAGAAGACTTTTTTTACAAAGCCACATAACCATAAAAATTATTTCTCCTTCAAAGTTTTACAAGACAGCTAAGGACTGGTGGCTCTTCAGCTTCTATTTCTGCTTGCCATTGGCCACCACTGCCTTGTTTTATACCCTGATGACCTGTGAGATGCTGAGAAAGAAGAGCGGCATGCAGATTGCTTTAAATGATCACTTAAAGCAGGTAAGAAGATGCAGAGAATGGATGGCTCATGGTTACAATTCCAAAGATGAAAATTATGATGATTGATAATAAACTAAAGTTATGCATTACAGAATATCTATTTCCTCCTCATATTTTTGAATTGTAAAGAATACATTCATATTATGTACTTATAAATATACATCACCTAAAAGGATCTAGAGAGCAAGGTAACTGATAAAAGATGACTCTGTAGTCATTTTAGTTCTAATTTACATTAGTTGAAAACTCTGTGACCTCAGTTTTTACAAATGTCACTGATTTTTGTAAATAATATTAAACTTTCTGTTTGGGAAGGTAGATACTATGATTATAAAGGAGTTACTTCCAAGGGCCTGCCTATGTTTCTATTTCAGAGGCGAGAAGTTGCCAAAACGGTGTTTTGCCTGGTCCTTGTTTTTGCACTCTGCTGGCTTCCCCTTCACCTCAGCAGGATTTTGAAGCTCACTCTTTATGATCAGAATGATCCCAATAGATGTGACCTTTTGAGGTAAGAAAAGTAGAATAAAAATCAACGCTTTGGTAAACATCATGCAAAGTGTTTCCAGTGGTCCCTTACACAGGCAGAGACAATGTCACTTTTCTAATCCTTAGCGACCACCTAAGACTCTCAATTTTACCTTCCCTCCCATTTTAGAGAGAGCAATAAGGGAGAGCTGTGAGAGCCCTGGGAACAAAGAGACAGAGATGTCAAAATGAGGAGTGAGCGCAAGGTGGAAACTACCATGTCTGATTCTCCTTTGCACTTGCAATTGCTCAGCACTCTGATTCCAATGAGATTTAATGTAAAAGGAAGAGTTGGGCAGAGGAGGGGAAAACAGGAAAGATGGCAGAAAATGGGAGACAGAGCTCACCACCAGAAAACTAGTGATAATAGCGTCAACACTGGACATGCTTTGTTTTGTTTTGTTTTCTTCACAAAAACACAAAAGTCTGCAGTGAACACATGTTCAGAGCAGCATATTTTTCACAAGTATGATTTGAGCTTTTAATTTGATTGCAGCTTTTTGCTGGTAATGGACTACATCAGTATCAACATGGCCTCCTTGAATTCTTGCATTAATCCAATTGCTCTGTATTTGGTGAGCAAAAGATTCAAAAACTGCTTTAAGGTAAGAGAATATACCAATATAAAGAGCTCTTTGTAGCTAGATGGGTGTGGTGATAATCCCAGCACTGTGAGCAGCTAAGGCAGGCAGGTTGGAACCCAGCCTAGGTAACTCAGCAGTGTGGAAAGACCCTGTCTCAAACTACAAAAGGAAGGCAAGGCTGGGTAGGTAGCTCAGTGAAAAGGTTCTGAATTCAATCTCCAGTATGGGGGTGGGTGTGTGTGTGTGCGATTTGATGTCAAATGAAACTCTTCAAAACCATTAATATTTCTTCCTGAAGAGATCTAGTAAACTGCTTTTTAGATTTCCCTTGCTTTATGTTATGGCTGATTTTTAAAATATGACATTGGCTTCTATATTATTGTAGCTGAATTTTGCCCATATGTTTTAGCCAGTCATTCCCTGCTGACTCAGCCAATCAGTGATACTCATGGAATTGTTAAGGAAATTAACAAAACTTACATACACTGATGTCTGACATGTGTCACATAATAAAATAAAAACTAAATATAATTAAATATACCACTTTTCTGTTCTGGGAGATTTTGAACTCTTTGACCACAATTGATATTATGATAAGTCAGTTCCTTTCTCACATGGCTTATGAAAATAGAAAATCAAGCAATGAAATTTAAATCAAGACCTACCTTTTCCATATTCAATAGATAACAGAAATGTGCTGCTCCATGCGGAATATGTCTAATCAGACATATGAGGAAAATGAGAATTTAGCTGCTTGCATCAAAACGTGCATCCATCCACTCATTAGCTCCTTCAACAATCCAACATGAAATAAAATACACTATCCCAAGATGGGAAAAGGATCCACTGTTCCTGGATCTCATTATTGGAAAGCAAATAGCTTAGCCTTTTTGTAAACTTTAAGACAGTCTACAACATTCATTGGCCATTCATTGCTCAGATTTTAGGGCTGGAAGAAGAATTCTATCAAGAGAGACTTCCTTATTTTATAGAACAGAAAATCATGAACTTCCCATTTTCTGGTACACATAATTTTTTAGAAAATATACAAAATGAACAGTTTTGGATTTTTAAAAAAATCCAAGAAATAGAAATCAACTGAATGCAACTGGGACACTTGCAAACTTTGTAACTTTATTATGTAACAATATTGAAAAGGCATATGAGAAAAATGTGTGGCTGAAGAAAACAGCAAAGCAACAGTGAATTCACTGACATGGAACAATGCATATAGTGTACATCATGAGTGTGTAATCTCATTAAAACAAATTCACCACCTCTGAATAATTACTGCAAGGACAACAATAAACAAAGCATTAAACATTGTCTGTCTCCTGCTAACCAGTTTTGAAACTCTGTTGTATTGTTATTTTTATTCTTTCTTTTCACAATAATAGAAGAAAAAATAGCCACATTCATAAATACATACACATATGCAATCATATATGTGACAGTATTTCCATTTGCCAGACAGAAAGTTTTAAAAATCCATATTTTTAAAACTATTAAGAATACACATCAGGTAATCAAGAGTACATGTCAAGAATTAAGAGGATATTTCTCTTAGTAAGAAATATTAATTATATTTTTTATTTTTAGTGAACAAATTATCATAGGCTACTAATATAATTAAATCTTAAGGAAAAATTAGAATGTGCTAAAGAAAAGGACCAAGAACTCGTAGTGTTGCAAAGAAAGAGCCCTGGAGAGCAGGAAGAGCAGTGACAGTGTAACTAACGCAGACGTGTAACGAGTTGCTTTGTTTTGTACAGTCATGCTTGTGCTGCTGGTGCCAGTCATTTGAAGAAAAACAGTCCTTGGAGGAAAAGTAGTCATGCTTAAAGTTCAAAGCTAATGATCACGGATATGACAACTTCCGTTCCAGTAATAAATACAGCTCCTCTTGAAAGAAGGAGTATTCACTTAATCTCATTTTCTCTATCGGACAGAGGTCATTAAAACAAAGTGATACATTTGCCAAAACAAAAAACTATGTTTGCACAAAACCACATAAAAATATAAGCGGGATCATTTTAGCACTCATAATTCCACCTGACCTTTTAAGGGCTGTTTTTAGCATGTGAAGAAGTGAGAATTAAGGAAGCCTCATTGTGAAAGCACTTAATGTTTTACAGTTAGCACTTCAATGTAGCTCTCAGTAGCTTCCAGTTTATTCACTCACCGCCTACAATTAGAAAATGAACTCACTCGGGATTCCTGTGGAAGAGGTTTATTCTTTTTTCCCTTTTTTTTTTCACACGAGGGATCGAACTCACAACTGTGCATTCGCAAGGCAGGCGCTTATGCCGCTGAGCTAAATCCCCAGCCCATATTCTTATATCAAGTGAATTGTATAAAGGAAATATGAAATTTTAAAAATCCTTCATGAAGCAATGTTTTGTGAGTAGTTAGAAATAATGAAATGATCAGGAAAAAATATTAGAGAAATTAAGACTTTATGAAAATCATTACAGTCTGCATTCAGATAAGATCAAAGAAACAGAGGTTTGAATTGCTATCACAAAAGACTTCTCTGAAATATCCCATTCACATATGTTGCAAAGAAAGTGTCTACACTAACTACAGTTTTGAGGATTGTTAAAATTTTCTTCTTCCATTCATAGTTTAATCTCTGTTTGTTTAGTTCTGTCACCTGTAAATAGCTACATATCTTACACATAGATGATTAAACAAAGGGCAGGCCCCCGTTTTCATAGCTTTGCAACCAAGAAGTGCCAGGGACTCCACAACACAAAGGACAAAATGTGAATTGCCTGGTGCAGTCTTCACATGGCAAAGAGCAAGGAGCCTCGCCTCTCGCCCCTGGTCTCCAGCATTAGAATGTAATAGTTACGATACTGTCTTTCAAGTCGCACAAAGTAGGCAATGTAGCAGCCACCTGTAAGGCTTACTACTAATTTTTATAATATTTTTGTAAATAACCAACAGACGGGTGTCTGGACATGGTGTTTTTCTATCAATTAGAGGCCAAAATGCTTCTTAGGATATGAAAGTCCCTTTAGTTTGTGCATTCTTGCCTCACTTTTTAATGTCCTCAGCAAAGTGTCTTAGGTTAACTTGGGATAAAATGTGTGTGAAAATATGTACAAGAGAAGCAGAAGGGAGAGGAAATGAGGTGGGGTGGGAGGAAACCCAAGGGGACAGATTCCCATTCTTAGCCTGGAGTTCATCGCTGTCTCGTCACATCAACGCAAAAGGTCCTGATTCTGTTCCAGCAAAACACAGCGCAGTGTTCTCAGACTGACTTTAGGGACAAATTAGACCCAAGAGCTTTAACTCTGTCTTAAAATACAACAGAATTTCCAGTCTTTTACTTTTTTTTCTTTCAGTAAACCAGGCCACATGTTAGAAATAAGCTAGGAATGTTACTTTCTGCCAGAATCTAATGTGATGCTACAGTAAACCAAAACCCAACAATGTGGCCAGAAAGAAAGGCCAGCAATTAATTCACATTTCACATGTCACATGGACTCTATTTACAAGTCACCACACATTTATTTATTAATTTATTCCCAATCTCTCTTTCAAATGCTTGTCATAATAAAAGACATTCAGACTTTCGATTTTAAATTAACTTTGGATCACTAATGTTTTCACAGTCTGTGAATGTATGTTTTGTTCCTATTTAAGTTTTAGATCACTTTATTGTCATGTACTGCATTTTTACGTCTCATACCCTCTTTATTTGCATCCTAATCTCTTTCCTTCTCCTTGGCAGAATCATGGTCTGTAATCTCTTGCCAAATTTTAAAATTGCATACAAAAGTATTCATGCACTATTTGTAATGAAAATGTATTCAGTAGCTTTTTGATTTAAAATGTTAACATGATGATAAAGTGTGGTGAGGAACAACCATGATTTCTTTACATATGTAAAACCAAATTTTTTAAAAATGTATTCAACTTAAAATATATTTCCTAGTATAAACAACTTTTAATATAGCAATAAAAGTAGAATTTTTAACATAGAAGTTATGGCTCACAAGATTTATAAGTGATGTTAACCTGGTTTCTCCTTTGTTATCACCTACTTACTGGGAATAGATTCAAACACCTTTTTGTATTTGACAGCTTAGATATCGCCAAACCAATGCAGTTTATAACAAATTGTGGGGTATGCTGTAGCTAACCTTATAAAGTTGTAATATAGCCATGTAAAATAATTATATATTTTGTTTTGCTGTGGTCACTTAAAGTGGCACTACTGTAGTTGCTGTTGCTTTATTAGGTAAACAAAAAATAAATATATAAATTGTTCTTTTTAATCCAGCTTATCTTTCTTTATGAAGGCATTAATGCATTAAATCTTAAATATTTAAAAGAGATGCAGATGTTATACAACGAACATTATGTTAAGTTTACGGTGATTCAGGATATATAAAAGTTGTTAAATTAAAATAGCACATTTCTGATCTTTGGACTGTGTTATTTTATACAGACATTCAATCTCCTAAGGCTGATCATTTGTTTGGTAGCTTCCAATGGCCTCTAAGTCTTTCTTTCTCTGGTTGTCTGCTTTTGGAACATTTCACTATTTAATCATTACTGTACCACAATCAAAGTTGAAAGCTTGAAATGAGTTTTGAGAATTTCTCGTTTCAGTTCGTGGGCCTTTTAGTATTTACTATGTACTAAGTGGCATAAATTATTACAGGCTGAGCATTGCTAATCAGAAAATCTGAAATGCTCTAAAATTCACAAGTCCTTGAACACCAATACAATTGCCACAAGAGGAAAAGTCTATCCTTGACCTCATGTGACAGACTGCAGTCAAAACTTAAATGCACTAAAAATACTGTACGAAATGAGCCTTCACATAACTATATATGGTATATATGCAACAAATGAATTTCCTACTATACTTGGACCCAAAAACATCTCATTATGTATAAATATTCCAAAATTTAAAAAATCTAAGAGAAATGCTCATAGATAGTAAAAAGAGAAAAAATAAAATATTGGGAATCACAAATGCAAGAAAAATAGAGAAGAGAAATTCAGAAGAATCTGCAGTTAACAAGCTATACCAATGCCATGAAAGTCAAGGGTAAGTGTACATGAAGGAGTAAGCAGAAAAAGGACAAGTTCAAAGGGCAATGAATATGTAAAAGTGAACTTTGGAACAGCAACTTACAAAACATCAGTGATGTCAGTTTGTGTGTCTGTATGTGCAATATGTGTGTGTGCATGACAAAAAATATATTTTCCAACTATTCACTCAATAATAAAAATATCTTATAAAATTATTGTCACACTGTCATTATAGAAGAATAGCGTTCTATAAATACAGTGAATTAAATACATTTTTATTCTCCTGATAAAACTCCACTAAAAGGGCAGAAAAAAATTAAAAGAAATAAAAACAAGCACAGAAATGAAAGCTATTGGCCAACTGGAAATATGAACAGAATTGTGCATATAAAGAAAGACACAGATAAGAGATAATTGCTCATATTTCTGCTTTCTCTATTAAGGTTCACAATGTGTTACAATTCAGAATATATCCAGGAATTGAAGATAGCTGGTATCTTTAAAGTCAAGAGACAGAAGTGAGGACAAAAACAAAACTTTTGATTAAAAATCTATCAGACCAGAGCTTAGCTCCCAGAGCAGCCTTGAGTAACTAGCGATTGCTGCTAGTCATCTAGAGAGGTGGCTCGTTTTCTCTTACTGAAGTTGTACCAGATTATCTCTGGATCCTGAGTGTGGCTACAAAAGGGCAACACAAGGTGAAAATGTGGTTCTGTCCTGGAATCAGACTGAGCAATGTCTCATAGTGAGATTTCCAGCCCTCATTCCAACATGTCCAGACAAGAGAATGAAGATTCTGTTCTGAAAACAGCAAACTCCCGCCCCATACATACACCAAAAACCTGTAGTTATCAACAGTGAAGATAAACAGTGTTTCTCACCAAAATGTATGGTGTGCCACATACATAGAATTTCCAGGTTGACTGTTAATATCACATTTTTAAATGTGAACAACTAGGAAAACGCCGGTAGACATTTTAGGAAAGATAGAACCTGAATCAAACTGAAAAAAGAAAACACTAAAAACCATAAATTGAGAAAACAGGAAAAGTACATGGAACAAAAGGAAAAAAGACAACTATAATCAC
Organism: Cavia porcellus; assembly: GCF_034190915.1. Taxonomy (NCBI): domain Eukaryota; kingdom Metazoa; phylum Chordata; class Mammalia; order Rodentia; family Caviidae; genus Cavia; species Cavia porcellus. The sequence goes on along the minus strand of NW_026947487.1, from coordinate 25,717,709 downwards.
TTTTCCCAGAGTAGTAAATAAACAAGAAGCAAAACCAGGATATTAATGAACAAAAGAAGCATTCAGGGATCAAAACTCTGCATTCTGAAAATAAAAATATGCTACAAGAAATAAAGCACTGTAAAAATTTCAAAGATGAAAATAAAGAAGAAGTAGAATGTGGACCTACTTAACTAAAGTGTGCTTCAGCAAACTAAGGAAGGAAATTAAAGCGTACAGGAAACAGGTGAATCCAACACAGGAAACAGTCAAAAGCTACTCCCAAGTGGATGGGGGTGGGGTACCTCTTTTAGCCTGCCTCAGTCCAATTAGGAAAACAGCAGAGGAAGGATATCTGCAAAAAAACTAGAATTTAGAGATTGCCTGGTATATTTGATACATTTATAGGAGTTTGTATCTTTATGAAACCTGAGTATAAATGAATGACTAGGTATGTAGAACATCAAACAAACAAAATATGAATAGATCACTGCTAATCCTCCCCAAATTCTTTCTTGGATAGAAATAAATATTTATTTCTTGAACATAAACATTTATATATATAAATGTTTTGGATATAGCCAAATTTGCCCTGCAAAAGATTATTTTTTCCAAAACTGTGATACAAATAAGTTAGAAGGAAAAGTGTGTTTCGTTGTTATGGGATAAGCAATCTAATTCTTATGTTTCTATAATAAAATCTAATACCCACTTCAGAAAACACTTGGAAATTAATCAAGGAAAGATAAAAACATGTTTATCCTAGGACCAAAAATTTCCATTTTGTAAAGACACTGCTATGTGTCCAGGATATAAATGCCAGGATGGTCACAGAAACATGTTTTATGTCAATTAAAAAATGGAATTGAGCCGGGTGTGGTGGCTCACGCCTGTAATCCCAGCACTCAGGAGGCTGAGGCAGGAGGATAGTTGTGAGTTCGAGACTAGCCTGGGCTACAAAGTGAGCTCAAGGCCAGCCTGAACTGCATAACTGCATAGTGAGACCCTGTCTCAAAAAGACAAAAAAAAAAAAAAAAAAAAAAAAAAAAGAAAAGAAAAGAAAAGAAAATGGAATTGACACAAATTTTAATAGCAGTAATTCAAATAATAAAAGCATGCTTTACAGCAGGTTACTCAACCTCAGCATTATTAAAATTTTGGTCTAGAAAATTGTTTATCATCTACAGTGTCCTGTACACTGTGGGATGTTTACCAGCATTCCTAGATCCTACCCACTAGACACCAGTAGCATGCTGCCAAGTTATGAAAACCAAAATATTTCCAGACAGTTCAAATATCTCCTGGGGGAAAATCACCCACATTGAGAACCACCACACTGTAGCATGATTCCATGAATACAAAGTTCAAAATCTGGCCAAAGCAAGCTATATTTGGCAGGGATGCATATGTAGTTGATAAAACTGAAGAAAATCAAGGCAGTTGCTGTTCTTGGGAAGTAGAGGACAGTTTTGACTTAGGAGACATATGCTGTGTGATCAAAATATACAGTGAATATTTAAATTTTAAGATTTGATCCAATAAAAGAAAGACATTGCCATTAATCTCAGAATGCTCACCTCTGCTGGCAACACATTTATCCCATCATTTTTCCTGCTTTCTGAAGCAGTGCCGGAAATCCACTTTTGTGAGTGTCTTTACAAAGCGTGATCAATCATCCAGCGAATGCTGCTGCCGAGTGCCAGCCAGAGAAAGAGGCACATGGGAACATTTCAGTGAGTTCACCCTACTCACCCAGATTTGACACCATGCAGCTTCTGGCTCTTACCCAAAGTCAAAAAGCTCGGCAGGTAAACATTTTGAATAAATTCAGGACTATAAGGCAGCCAGGACAATGCAACTAAAAATAGTCTCAAAAGAGACTTCTAGAACTGCTTCAGAAAATCGCAAGCATGAGAGGATAAATGTGTTCAAAGTGAGGGTGGTGTTTTGAGGAGAGTGAATGGCAATGTGTCTCTTACTGTAATAAATTTAATAAATGTAAACATTCACTTTATTTTTTAACCAGATCTTGTATTTAAGTTTCTCTTGGCCTAGGAGCACTATTTATAAGAATTTCCTATTATTTTATTAATTTATAGAGTTATTCTACATATTAATATTTATTAATATAGTTATATTAATATATCATGCAACATGTTTATTACTTAAACTTTTATAATTTTTATTTAAATATATATTTATGACATTTCTCATGTGCTATATTTACAATTTAAAGGCAATTAAACATAGGAAGTGCATGGGTAAATCTAAATGAAAAATTAAGAAGTAACACTAAAAGGAAGTTACTTAGAAAAAATGTCTGAGATAGACAAAGAAAACAAACTATCAAAAAAGGGAAACCACAACGATGATAATTTATGACCTTTTCAAAAAGTACTAGTAAATGTATAATGTGAAAACATGCTGAAAAGCATATCAGCCCTTTCTTTTCCATTTTCAGGCATGAATAATCTGATTTCATAAAGCTATTAATTATGATTTACAGTCATAGTGTGACCTAGACATAATTAGGTCTTTTAAACTGTGTTACTTGTAAGTCAAATATGAGAAATTTTTCAAGCCACCTATCCCATCCCACCTCTGCCTTAAGACACACACACACACACACACACACACACACACACACACACACACACACAGACTCCCTACCTCGAGCTATGTCAATGCTTTTAACAGCCAACACTGGATTAGAAACTGAAGCCCTTTCCTTCCCCTCAGCAGTAGCCTCTTATCTAACGGGTTGCAGCAACCTTGTTTTCTAGATTAAAAGTGTCTCCTGAAAATCCTGAAAATCCTGTAAAGCCTATATATATATATAATAAGCAATATTCCTTTCTCTCCATTCATTCAGATCAGGTCACACGAACAATCCCACACTAGCCTGGATGTGTACCCCAGAAATTCTTGTTCTTACTGACCACACTCAGGCAGTCTCAGTTGGCACTCAGAACAGCGTGGTGCCCCCGGATCTCCAGACCACCTAAGGCTCACGGTGCCTGTAGAAATGAGGCCTTTTGAGTTACACTTTCACACTTCAGTACTTAGTCCCCTAAGGAGAAAAAAATCTACCTTTTCAGGGCAAATCAACTAAATGTAAACTGGCAGAATAGAATCTTCCTATTTCTCTGTGTTTTAGACATTAGATTATGGATTTAAAAAACTGGACACCTTTGAATGGTATGAAAAAACAAAGACTCAGAAACTGAAACAAGCTATTTTCTTTCCTGACAATACTTTTCAGATGAACAGGTACAAATGAGTATATCCATTTTATGAGCACTATACAGCGTCCTCTTTAAAAAATGCCTATAGAAAACAATATTTCTTTTATTGTTATCCTGAGCCACTTCATATCCAAAAAGTAAAATATTTCAGTAATGAACAATAACATTTAGAAATAATAATATAACCGCTACTAAATCCATCTTTTCTATAATTTAAAGAACTAATAACATTTTTACAAGGCATATGTGGTAAGAAAGTTTCTTATTATAAATTTATAAGATTGAAAAATACTCAATTTGATTGTATATTTTATTGAAAATTGTACATTTTAAAAATGACTTGAATTTTCTACTCCTAATTTCTGGACCAGTTTCCCAACATATGTAAAATTGTTAGCTTCATTGTATTTTCTGTTTCCTCCCCTTTTTCTCTAGTCTTAACAGCTTTTATTTATTTTTACCAATTTACCTATTGAAGAGCATAGATTGCTTCTTATCCTTATTATACCTACAAGAGCATTAATAATCTACTGTTCTAGTCTCCAAAAGATGCTACAGTGTATTTGGGAGGAGAAAGTAGCCTTCTGAGAAGGCGGAGGTTGGCTTTACAATATATTGCAAACACTATCAAGTCAATACTAAGAAGTATACATTCACACATACCTCTAGAGTGGCTGTGGTTTAAAAGACAGATAATAACAAGTGTTGCTGAAGATGTAGAGAAACTAGAACTTTTATTTATTGCTGGAAGGAACAGTGTGTTAGTCAGCCTTCCTGACACTGGTGCACAATACCCAACACATACAAAATAAAGAGGAGGCTTCATTTGGCTCACGGTTGCAAGGAATCCAACCCACAGTGAGTTAACTCTAAGGTAGAACCACGTCACAGTGAAAGGGCATGACAGAACAAAGTTCTTGATTCATTATGACCAGGAAGCAGAGCAAGGGAAGAGTGCCAGAGACTATATCTAGTACCTAAAGTCACATCTCTGATCCACTCACACACACTCAAATGTAGACTTAATTAATCTCCTTGGCATTTCTTAATCAAATCAAGTTGACATATTGTAATTAGTGGTCATAAATGTAAAATGGTATAACCACTTTGGAAAACAGATGCATGGTTTCTTAAAAAGTTGCACGTACCTATGATCAAGTAAAATATATTCCACATGTACCTAAGAGAAATGAAAACACATGCTCACACAACGACTTGTATACAAACATTCATGGGAGCTTTGCTCATGTATCCTAAAACCAGAATCAGCTCAAATATCCATCAATTGGTGAATAAACAGAATACAATAGCCACATAACTGAATTCTATTCATCAGTGAAAGAGAGCAAGAACTGATAAGTGCTATATCATGGAGGGTCCTAAAAACAGCATGCTAAGTCAAAGCCAGATACAAAATCAAAACTGTATTATATAGCTCTATTTATATTAAATATCCAGAAGATCTATGAAGACAAAAAGTAAATTAATGGTTACTTGAGCTGTGATTAGGAAAGGGAAATGATAACAAATGGACATTCACATTTTCCTGAGGTAATGTGAATGTTCCAAAAAAAAAATGGAGTAGCAATGTTTGCAAAATTCTATCAGTTTATTAAAAGTCTTTAAACTGTGTTCTTAAATCTGATAACTTCTATGGTATATAAATTATGTCACACTGGGGCTGGAGATTTAGCTCAGCAGCATAAGTGCCTGCCTTGCAAGCAGGCAGTCTTGAGTTCGATCCCTGGTACCGATAAAAATGAAAAAGACAAAAAAGAAAATGAAAAAAAAAATTATGTCACAATAACTTTTTTTAATAAAAGAAGAAAGTAATCAAAACAAATTTGTAAAACCTATAGAGAAGGATACAGCACAGAAATATTCCAAAATGCCACCAGTGACTCAGGGCAGGTTAAATAAGCTTTAAGCTAACTTACTTTGGAAAAAGCAAATATGATCCTATTACATGATTTCCTGTGAACTGGACACATAACTCAGTGGTAGAGCTCTTGCCTAACACCCATGAGACTCTGGTTTTGTTCCCTAGCACTGACAAAAAGGGGGGGGGGGGGGCAGAGATTCTTTGTGCAGAATTTTTGAACCACAGTCCAAGATAACTTTAGTACCTTATTCTCTTAATCAAAGCACTCTGTAGAACAGTTGCCCAGTTGCATGTAGATGGGAATTTAATCTTTCCAGAAATTAACCCTATTCTATAGTTTCCTAACAGTAGCAAAGCTTCCCTTTCAACCTTTTGTTTTTTAATACTTTTTGACCTGTTTCCAAGGCACGACCAAAGATTAAAATCCTACCCTAACCACTTCCCTGATCCAGCTTTCACAGCACAGTTCTAATTGCCCCAAGGCTAGATACCAGACAATTAAGAGCAAACCATTTGTCTTGGATACTTAAAATATTCAAAGTAGCCAATCCACTGGCAGCCCAGAACTCTAAGTAACCCCACCCCTTTGTCATACCACCACCCAGCAGTCCAGCTTACCGATACTCTAAACCCTAGAGCAAATCATTGCTTGGCCTTCCTTATTGGCCTTTTCTCCTTTAGAGTTATTTAGGACCTTTTTTCTGTCCAAGTGTCAATGTATTATATATCATCAAAACGGACTTTAAATCCTATAAAATAAAAAATGGGTGCTTTATGTCTAAAAAGAAACACACACATCCTTGTATCTCCAGGACATTGGAATATACTTTACAAATCTTCTCATGTGCTAAATACTTTTTGAAATCAGTCTAACTGACTTGGGAGTATCTGGTTTTAATTTTAATTTCAAGTCTGATATAGCTACCAGTTCTCTAAAGTATTTGTTGATTCTTGTGTATACTCAGAGGAACAAGTGATCACAAAATTGCTTACGCACTCTTTTCTTTTTTAAAATATAATCACTATTCTCTCAGGAGTTTTATTATATCCTAAAACGCTTTTGACAATTGAAAACTCAGTGATATTGTGGTAATCCAGCTATCTTTTATTTTGTACAACTGGAAGCACAGCATTTTTACACTTATAAAATGCAAAACTAAGTTTCAGAATTACAAACAGGAGAGGTTTCATTCATAACTGACTGATGTGCCTGCTACTTAGAGGGACATTGGGTAATTAAAAATATTCCCCATCCGCTTCCCTCTTCCAATGAGTTGGATGTTATGGTTACAGGGTACTGGCTGAGCAAGTAGCATTTAGTGGTTCCAGATTTTCTTTGGTAAACTCTTACATACAACAAATCAGCTGGATGACGTACTTTAGTGAAGAGGAATGCGTTGTTTATTCTCTTTTCGTGTTTTTCTGGAAGATAGTTATCATTATCCTCTCTCGGAGGTTGGATTTTCAGATGGCTCACTTTGCAGGAGATTCAACAGATAAAGCACATAGACTGTGAGATGTCTAACAGAAATGTAGTCTTGCCATCAATATCTCATTTGGTTCAGTCACTACTAGATGATTTTGGAATTGTTCATAATTTTTTTTTGTTTCTTTGTTTTTGTTTTTTTGGTACAGGGATCGAACTCACCACCTTGTGTTTAACAGGAAAGTGCTTGAACCGCTAAGCTATATCCCTGGCCCCATCTTAACTATTTTTACACTAGCTTCCCAACATTTGCAGTGACTCTAGAAGATTTGAGACACTGGACATAAGGCTTCTCAAAGAGCAAAGAGGAGCTGGTAGAAGTAAAAGCTATTAAAATTCATTCAAATGGGAATCAGCTTTACAGAAATTTACTTTCTTTAACTAAAGTTCATTTGGATTGTTACAGACTTTTGAAGACACATTTAATTAAGTCATCAAATAAAACTTCTGAGAGAAAATAGTCTATGGAAATTACTTAAAACACAGCCTACTGCTCCTGAAATAGCCTCTTAATTAGTTCCACAAAGTACTAGAGATTGAAAGCAGGGGGAGGGGCTGGGGATTTAGCTCAGCGGCATAAGCGCCTGCCTTGCAAGCAGGCAGTCGTGAGTTGGATCCCTGGTACCGGTAAAAAGGAAAAAGACAAAAAAAAAAAAAAAAAAAAAAAAGCAGGGGAGGGGAGATGGTTAATACTCTTTAATATAGTTATTGTCTCTAGAATTTCCTTGGCAAATCACCAAGGGAATCACCACGAGGGAGCAAGGTAATTTATTAGCCCAGGAAGGTTTATCTAGTTGGCAGAGAGTAAGTCCTGAAATAAGGTACTTCAACATAGCCTGGTTATCCTAAAAACTCACTTTAAGAACTTTGAACATTAAAAAAAAAATTTCTTGTATGTTGTTGTTTACACAAATATCAGAACTTTACTAGAACTGCACCAAGTACTGTCAAAAACTTGCTATAATCCTGACACATTCAACATACACCCTGAAGAAGTCTAGGTATTCTTCCTACATAAAATTTTATTTCTGACACAGTCCACAATATATGTAAACCAAAGACATTGATAATTTAGAGATATGAATGTATCGAAAAACTTTTTAAATAATTAAAAAATAAATCTATACCCTTATCTTCTCTATGAATGTAAGTAGTTGGTTATAAGCTAACTACCATGCTAGTATAGCATGTCATTTTTCAACAAACAGAAAGCTTGTAAAAGAAAATAAAAGAAAATCTTGTAAGGCACAATAGCACACGCCTGTAATCTCTGTTATTCAGAGCTTGTGGCAGGTAGATCACAAGTTCAAGGCCAGCCTAGGCAACTTGGTAAGATCCTGTCTCAAAATTTAGAAAGAAAAAAAATGAAAAAGTGAAAGTGTTGAATGTATAGTTCAGTGGTAGAGAGCCTCTGAACTTAATCCTAGTGCTAGAAAAAGAAAAAGAGAGACAGAGACAGAGACAGAGGCAGAGACAGAGACAGAGAGAATAGGGAGAAGTTTAAATACTTCCCCAAATTACACATTCCACTGTTTCAAAAATATTTCAACGTATACACTAATGTGTTTCATTTATACCACAACTTTTCCTTAGTACATTGAATAAAAAGTTTGTGCTATCTTTTTGTTTCTTTATTATAAGAATCTTTATGGGTTTATATGTTATACTCTTTGTAACTACTTTGATGATAAGGATACACAGTGTATTTACTATTGTTATTCTCTTATCATTTTGTTGTGAAATTTTATTTTTTCAAAAATAGTTCATGTAAAAAACTTTAGAATGATCTGAAAAAATAAACATCAATGGCACTGATTTAAAATTCACACTGTGTTACTTAGCATAATTAGGCTGTCAGAGCAGCCTTCATTCCAGGAAAGTTGTAACATGCTAGACTATATTAAATATAAATATAAAAGAGGGAAGATAGCTGCAGAGGTGTTGATAGGCTGAACCACTAAATCATGCTGCCAAAGATGGGTAGAGAAGTGTCCTTCCTACACCTATTCACTGTGAAATGATTTTTCTCCTATTCCTATCAAGTTTATGTGTATTCTGATTTGGGATAAAATTGTGAGGCTTATATACCTCATATTAAGAGATCTACACTCTAAGCCTCAGAGTATAGCTGTTCATATTTTGTCTAGTCATATTAAGTCTACTTGAGCCAAAATCATTTACCTGTATCATTTTAGACATTCATCACAATCCTCGGTTCCAACAGGATATTACTCAGATTGTTTTGAGCTGAAACAGAAAAAAAGCTCCAAGAAAACTGGAATTTATCTCCACGGCATTTTTGTGGGCTCTACTTTCCTTTCAGTTCAGGTTTAGAAAAATTACAAAACTTGCATGCAGTCCATGTAACTATTTTTTAAATGTTTTACCCTTTTCATTACTAGACTCTATTGGAAATTATCTTAGTTACTTTCTCTTTGCCAGGACAAAATACCCAACACCCATAATTTAAAAGAGGAGAACTTTACTTGGGCTCATGGTTTTTATAAGTTTCAGTCCAGTCAGCTGACTCCAAGGCAGAAACCAGTGGCAGAGAAAGAAAGCTGCCCAACCCAGGGCAGCCGGGAAGCAGAGAGAGAAAGAAAGAGCTGGGAGGGGGATATATCCTTGTGGGTCACGCTCCAGACATCCTCCTCTTCCAGCCAGGCCTTGCCTCCTCCGCCACATTTACCCCTGTTACTCCCAAGATCCAATCACCCTCAAAATCCCACCTCTGAGAACATGAGAGTTTTGGGCTCATTCTTAATCTAAACCATAACAGAAATCCAAGTGGAAAATGCATATTGAATACTATCACGTCTATAACAATGGTTATATAATTCACATGATGATTACCTCAAGCAACTGAAATGTAAACTAGTTAGGATGAAACGGACCTGAGGAGGGATACAAATCCCGTGCACAGGGCTCTGCTACTTCAGTGATAGAAAAGACTATTATACAAGAGTACAAATGCTTGGAAATTATAAAGACCTGATGAAAATCCTAGCTCTACCTGTTGGCTCTACTTCTACCTCAGCAAACCAGAAATAAGAAATATTCCTTTGGATCACAAATAAAGAATTAAATTTGCCATCCATCCAATATTACTGCCCTTTAAATCAATATAGAATCCCTGCTCCACCAAATTCAGAGAAGAATGCAATATTGTCCATTATATGATAAAGATTCCATATATCAGACAGTTAAGAGAAAATAGAAACTATCTCATCTGAGCATCACTTAGCAATTCCCAGTTCTTCCTCATTAGTTCCCTTGCCTTAGACCCCAGGTGCCTGTTTTAACCTGAAATTCCTGGGAAATGCCCCTAGTCCCTCCTTGATGGTGACGAAAGGAAAACAATGCTTCCCACAAATTCCAGTCTAATTTTAGCATTGCCTCAGTCCCCTTCTCTGCACATAGACACATCTGCCTTCTAACGACTCACATGAAGTAACAGATGAGTGCACAGAGTCCCTGAAGGACCATCTGTTAGGTTCCATTCTCTCTGCCATTTCCCACAACAGCTCCAACAGGGCTTGGTGGTTCTCTCAGAAGACACATCTGCCTTTATTTCTACATGATTGTTCTTAATGATGTACGTGATTTTCTTCATGTGTGACCACTTGCTTCATCTGTTTCTTGAGTCCTCCAAAAGTGTGTCAACATCACCATCACTGATCAGTGATGGGAATTACAGTGATGCACATCTCTTCCAGAGAAAGGGCTTAAGATGTAATCGCCCTAGAGTCATGCTGTGCTATGGCACTTCCCAAATTTTCCCCAAAAATTCCAATGACAGCTGAGAGGAAAGGATGTGTGACCTTCGGGGTTTGGAGAGTTAATATGAAGTTAAACAGATGTAGGAAACTTTGCAAGCACGAACCTCTTTGATGTCTCTCATTGCAACTTAAAAATCCATGTGATTTTTTGAAATTTATTTCATAATATAATTATTTCTAATGATAAATGTTTCTGTCCCTACCATAGCCCTCCAATATCTTAGAAATAGTAATATTATATTTACTTTTTGTGTTGCAAACCTAAGAAACCTTTGCATTTCATGACAGGAATGATTATCAATCATCATCATCACGAAAGCAAAGGTAACAACGTAGACCTCAAAAATAATGTTTATTGAGTGGTTACCATATATCACCAGTTGCACAAAGCCCTAAGCAATCATTATGTCACTTAATTTTTAAAACAACATTGTCAGCAGAAACATTACTCTCCTTTTGTAGACTAACTAAATGAGGGACAAAGGAGTTAATAATTTACCACTTATAAATATTCATCTACAAAGTTGAAGATTCAAAATAGAAAACCTCACAGTAGTGGAAATTATTTGTATTTATGCTTATATACTTATTGTTGACTTATTTATGGGTAGATTGAACTCAAGGCTTTTGCCCAGGGCTACCTCCTCAACCCAATTTTCAAACTTAACAGCAAGATCTTGCTGCATAGATAAATTGCTGAGGCTGGATTTGAACTGACAATCCTCTTGCTTATGTCTCAAAATGCTGGGATTACATGCATTTGCTACCATGATATACTTGACTTGTTTTTCTTATTCTTCATTAACAAGAGGGTCTAATACTTTCCTACCATGAATCTTCAGAAGCCTAAGCACCCAGCAATTGGAGAAGCTCTTGAATCAATTAACACAGACACAACAGTAGTAGGCCAGCAGAATAACAGCTATTTAGGAACAAAAATTGAGAATGAAATAGGGCCTAAATAAAATTGTCTGTTAAATTCTTTCTAGACTCTCAGATATTTCAGTGAGTTCTGGGTAGAAGTGACTCCATGAACAAATTCTCTTTCTAGTACCAGCAGAGCAGATAATCTACATTAATGACAATGCTATCAGGCTCATGTGCCCTCCTAGGGTTTAGTTCGCACTTCCAGAAGGTCTCTCCACTCTGTTTCCATTGTGCCTTAAGGCAGAACTCTGGTCTTTGGCTGTCTTACTCTTAGAGGTAGCCTTTTCCCTTGAACTTTCTCACTCTGCTTTCACCAGCATTCCCCAAGTACTAGGGAAATTTCAAGTAACCAAGAATCTTGGCCAAATTTGAGCTAGATCTTTATAATTGTCTCTGCTCAGAACATACATGCATTTGTACAAATCAGGTCTCAGGAATACTCCTGCCCTCTCTATGATTCCAAAGCTAGGTCTGGAAACTAATTCTCAGGGCAAGGTCATATGGGTAACAGTGAAAGGCCTTTACTCAGAATTCCCTGTTTCCTTACCTGGCCAAAAATGTCTTCACCGACCTACTTTAAAGATGTAACTTCTACATTCAAAACAGGTCTCTACAAGAAGTACTCTTTTTAGCAGTGTGCCAGTGTCTTTTGTAAAACTTTGACTGAAGCTGTAAATCATTCTCAAGATCTTTATAAGCGGTCATCCCAGGACATTTCTATTTAAATTTCATTTTAAAAAAGGGTCATGTGTAAAGAAGAACCTTTATACTTTATAATGCAGAAAATGGAGGCTATGTTACATGTTTCCTCTTTGCAAAGGACTTTGAACTCAATTTAATATCCAAATGAGGTAATATTTTAGGTGCTTCTTAGTTTGTTTATTTGTTGATTGATTTACTGAAGATTAAACCCGGGTTCTTCACACTGGGCTAGGTCACCAGCTCCACTCCCTTTTCTAAGATAGGTATTCTCTAAGTCTTAGGTTTCCCAGAGTTATCATCCTCAGCCTTGAAGAGTGTATCACTGCATGCAGCTCACTAGCTCCCTTTGCTTCAAGACGCTTCATAATTTTCCTCTCCAGCTGCACATTAGAATCTTCTCTGTTTCAAATATAACTGTTGTCTGCAATGGAGCGCCATGTAGATCTAAAGGTGGGATCCAGGTACTGGAATATTTAAAAACTGATTCAAAAAACAGCTGAGAATTACCTGCAAAGGTACCGTGAATTTGTTTTGCTTTGTTTTATGTCAGTTATCTTATGTGTATACTAATTTAGTTATCTCAACACAATGTTTTGGATGAAATCATAGAAATGCATAAACCATCAGTTTTATAATTTATAATATTGAGCAGACCTACACCTAACGAGTCTTTCTCAGCCTTGCCTGTTCTTTAATAGGACTTGAGGAAATACTAAAATTCCTGGTACTCATTTCTCTTTTTTTTTAATTTAGAGAAAAAAGTAAAACAGAAAAAAGAGTAGAAATAATACACAATTTCAAAAAAAAAAAAGAATTCACTAGTTGATTAATTACATATTGTTCTTTTAGAAGTAATTATTCAAGTTACAAAATCAAAGAATAAAAAGTAAACAATCAAACAAGGACAGTACAAACCATCCAGTTTGATGAACTAACAAAAACTTAGCAATATGGTTATTTATCTTGCACACTTAAACATACATACAGTTATATCCTTTAAAGCACTTTCTTTCCCTTTCAGTATTATAATATCTGTTATACATTCTGGATCTTATTATCCTTTCAGTTTTTTAGTTTTTACACTAGAGAGACAATATGATATTTGCAAATGTGAGTCTGATTTATTTCACTTATGGGGATAGCCTCAAATTGTCTCCATTTACCTATAAAAAGCCTCAAGATCATCCTTTTTAATAGCTGGATAATATTCCATTGTAGAAAAATATCACATCTTTTCATCCACTCTGCAGTTGATGGACATTTTGTTTGTTTCCAAGATTTAGCTATTACAAATTGTGCTGCTATAAACATGGGTGCACGTAAATCTTTGTGACATGACCTTCTCAATTCTTCTGGGAAAATACCCAGTAGGGATATAGCTGGATTGAATGGAACTTCCAATCTTAGTGTTTTGAGGAACCTCCATACTGATTTCCACAGTGGCTACATCAGTCTATACTCCCACAACAGTGAAGATGTGTTCCTTTTTCCCTGCAGCCTCATCAACATTTATCAGTTGATTTCTTGATGGTAGCTATTTTTTCTGCAGTGAGATGAAATCTCAATGTTGTTTTAATTGGCATTTCTCAAATGACCAGTGGCAGTAAACATTTCTTCATGTAATTATTTTCCATTTGCATATTTTCATCTGAGAACTAATACTCATATCTTACCACAAACCAGTTAAGTCATAGCCTCTGTATTAGTTTTCCATTGCTGTAACAAACACCTAACAAAATCAACTTAAATAAGGAAAGATTTATTTTGGTTCTCAGTTTTACAGGTTTCAGTCTATGGTCAGTTTGCTCCAATTTCTGGACCCACAATGAATATCATAGCAGAATATCATTGTGAGATATCACAGTGGAAGGATGTATTGAAGCAAAATTGCTCATCTCATAGTGTCCAGAAAGCAGGAAGAGCATAGAGGGTTTGGGGGAGGTCCAGAAGAAAGGGCCAAGGCTAATGTGTCATCTCCAGTGGCGCACCTACATGTCTTTTCAACCATGACCTTCATACCTATTAGCCATTATAGGTATGAACTTGTCAATGGATTAATCCATCAATGAGTTTAGAACCCTCATGATCCAATCACTTCCAAACTACCCAGCTGTGAACCTTTTGGGGAGCATCTTAGATCCAAACTATGGGGATAAGCCTTTTGGGGAGCATCTTAGATCCAAACTATTGGCAGTCTCTAACACTATGCTGAAATGCTGGTAACTTTTAAAGCTCATCAGCTGGTTTCATTGTACAGCCAGAAGTGAAAAGTGCTTTTCCACACTCTCATTCCAATCTTGCAAATGTTTTGAAGTAAGCACTGTTATGAACAAAATTATTAAATAGTTCATATTTATGTTTGGTTGCCAACAAAATCTTTTGTGGCTCTCATTTACCACAAACCATAATGTTAAGTGAAATAAATCAGACACACAAGCTTAATTATCATATGATTTCTCCAGTGAGAAACCCAAAGTATAAGTAAATTAAAGAATAGAATAGAAAAAAGGTAACAGGGCTTTTGTAAATAGGAAAGGACCAAAGTGTTAGCACTTGTATCGTGCTTAGGACCTTGTCGTGTGTCCTGACCCACTGCAAGCCTGCCAGGCACAGCCCCCTCTCCCTGGATCTCCTCCCTTCCCTGGAGTGTGTTCCAAACCCACAGCAACTGCTCGTTCCGCTAGTCTCTGCCAGGCTGACTAGAGGGACACTCACATGCAGAAAAACCCTGTTTGTCTTAGTAAATTAAAAAATGACATTGCATCCTCCATCTCTTCTCATTTTTTTTTTTTTTTTTGGTGCAAATTTGTAACTCATTGTGATACATTTTGAGGAAGGTTCTTGAATATCTCTTTTAGATGACTTAAGTTTCCATTGATTCATCAATTTTGTCATTTTTTGGCTTCATTAATTGTTCACTGAAACTTGTAATTTATTGATTTCTAGACATCAAATTTATACAAAAATTATCAATATTGTTTGGCATTTTTTAACTAACATTGACCCAACTGCAATACAGTGCTTTGAAATTTTTTAATCACAAAACTTTTACCTGGAAAATTAATTTTTCTTTGAACTCTGCCTTCTCACAATGCAATGATTTGCTGTTACTCTTATATAAACAGAGCATGAATCAGAGTATAGATAAGTGTTTTCCTGGAGATAAGAAAGAGGTAACAATAGGGTGGGTGTGAAGATACAGTGAGTGTAGAGATGAGAGATCACTTTTGTTTTTAAAACTAATATCTTCTCTCTGTCTTTTTTTTTTTAAGAGAATTTCTCACTTTTTGGTGAAGATTTGCTTTGGCTTTGAACTCTCTGTAGACCAGACTGGCCTCAAACTTATGGTGATCCTCCTGCCTCTGTCCCCTGAGTGCTAGGATTACAACTCTGTACCACACACTGATTTTTTTTTAATATCTTAAGCAATTTACTTTACTGATATTGCCTCTTGTGTTTATAGAACAATGATACATAATAAAAATAAATGCTGATAGAAATCTAAAATAGCTTTTTCAATGACTATAAAGTAATTTAAAAGTGTTAAGAAAGGAGTATGTCAGTCTTATTGGCAGCAAGTTTTAATTGAATTTTTATTAGTGCATGTTTGCAACACATAATGATTACACTCATTGTGGGTAGTTGGCATATATATACAACACAACTTAATTCTTTTCATGTCAATTAAGCTTGTGTGTCTGATTTATTTCACTTTACACTCTGGTTTCAAGGTACAGAAGGATCGTTTTGGTGAAGGAAATGTTCGTTGTCTTGACCCTAACAGTGTCAGCGTCTGCTTGAATTCTCTACTATAGTTTTGCAAGACATTATTAACAGAGAAAATGAGTAAAAGTTAAATAGAGTTTCTTGTATTAGTTTAGGGAACTCTCACAAATGCTTCTGAATCTACAGTTACCTGAGAATCCCTCTAGGTTTCAAGTCTCCACCTGGTCTAACATCAGCTCACTCCCAAGCTTCATTTTTGTCTGTCTTCGTTTTCACTCCCTACCTCCCAAAACCTGCCAGCCTTGCTCTTTCTGTCCTGACAGGAGGTACAGTGATACCAGCCTCCTTTGCTCTCCCCATGATTCAGCTCTTCTTTTAATGTCTTTTCTTCCAGGAGGTGTCCCATTTCGTCACATCACCGATAGACCAGAAAGATTACCAGCATCAGTTGAGATAATATAAGTGTAGAGCTGCCTTAAGACAGTGTGGGACTTGATTTTGGCTTCAAAGAATGTCAGTACAGGGCTGTCAGTCCCTCATTTCCTTCAGGAATCCATCTGTACATTCCTCAAATTTCAGCCATTAATTCTTTTGGAACATTTTTTCATTCTTTTCTCTCTATTCTTCTTCTGCTAATTCTACTACATGTATATCATAAATAGTGACTCATGTTTCTCTGTTATTCTGTTCATGTCTCTTATTTTGGTCTTTGTTCTGACCATTATGCAATTTTAAGTTAATTGATTCCTCCTTTTATTTCAAATTACTACTAAATCACTCTAGCGACATTTTTATTTCAGCTATAGAACAAGGTCTGGTTGAAAAATATGGTGACTAATGTTTTAAAATTTTTTTACGGTAAATAAGTATCAGCATTTATCCCATTGGTTTGCCCCTTTCTGAAGCAGTTCTGGAAGTTCTCTTTCATGAGTGTCTTTCATTGCACTGTCCTGGCTGCTTTGATGTTCTGAGTTGATTGAAAACATTTTCCTTTCTTGGCCATTTGGACTTTGGGGAAGAGAGAAGTCACATGATGCCAAATCCCTTGAATAAGGTGGACAGGGCCACACCAGAAGGTGTTTACAAACCTACATTTCCATTGAATGGTACTCAGCAGCCGACATTCACTGGACTTTTTATTACACCTTGAAAAGACACTCATAAAAGGAGACTTGCAGAACTGTTTCTGAAAGTGGCAAGAACAACAAGAGTCACATGTTCAAAGTAAGGGGAATATTTTAAGGGAATTATTGTATCTTTTTCCACAACTTTTTTTATTTAGACATTCACCATACATTTTGGTCACACCTTACACTTGTCAACTTCAGCATTTCCATTTGATCCTTTAAAAAAAAACCTATCATGTTGCTGATGCTTTCTGCTTGATGAGAAAGTATTACCATATCTACCTTTACATTATCAAGTATGACTTCCCTAACTCCTTGACCATTCTTATGATGACTACTTTAAAGCTCAAGTCACACATCTGAGGCTTCTCATCCATGTCTTCTGTTGCCTCCTCCTCTGGACTATCTTTTCCCCTTTCATCAGACACTGTTCAGTCCCTGTTGGTATCACATCTGTCTGTTAGGCTCCACTACCTGCTGACTGATTGCTCTATTTTTTAGCCTACAATATGAAGAGTGTAATTTTCTCTAAAGTGTGATCCAATTAAATTCAAGCTCCTTTTTTAAAGGAAGTTTTCTAAAACCTATCTGAGGTTTGTTTTCATTTCAAGACCACTTCTCTTATCTGCCTATTCTTATAGTTTTCTAACATAATAAAGTACCAACTTATAATGAATTTTATTATCTCAGAAAGCTATGAACCTCCTCTTAATTGTTTAATACCAAAGTCTCCTTGCTTTCAAGAGTGATTGTAGACACCATCTCCTTCACACTGTGTTATAATTAAATCAGTCCCTTGAGGGATATTGGCAACCCTCTCTCTTATCATATAGACTACTTCTCTGTAAAATCTCGGCGCCACAGAGCTGAGGGTGGGGATAGTGTCTGCTGCAGTCAGCACAGCATGCCTGCCTTGTGCTCGTGTTAGTAGGCAGGACTGGAAGCTGTGCTCTTCTCAGCTTGCCTTTCCTGATGAGGATCCTCTGCTCTATGAAAAGGGAGGACTAAGGAAAAGGCTACAGGAGATTCCACTTTCTAGACCTATTTTAGAGCCTCGACCATATAGAGAAATGCGAACATTCAAACTCGTGGACACCTGCCTGGAATTTCTCAGAACAAAAATCATTTCCTTTCCCAAAGCTTCTTAGATCTGAAATGTCTAGTACCTTACACACTACTACTAATAGTATGAGGAATGGTCTTTTTCAAGCTAAAAGTAAATATATTGTTTCATCCATTTCACAGAATCATATCTACATAATCAAAATTTTACCAAAATATATCAATCGCAGCAAAACTTACATCCAAAACTTACCAAAAACTTACATCCTCTCCATAACAAAGAAATTCGAGGAGTAGCTTGAGATGACCACTGCTATCAGGCAATAATTAAACTGCAATTTTTCTTTCTTAATTATTTCTCATGTTCCACCTTATCAGTCCTGCAACTGAAACAGCTTCACTATCTTGGCTTAGCAGGAATGTTTCCAACTAGAATGTAAGCTCCATTGAGGTAGGCACTACTTTGAACCAATGTCTATTGCAGAATATCTACTTGGGATGCACCCAATAAATACTAACTGAACAAACACTGAGAGTATGAACTGCTATCAGCACAGTTATAATCTGGGAAGTCTTAGAGAAAAGTAACAGTCCTCTTAGTGAAATCTGATTTGAAAGTCACTTAAAGACTAGCTCATTCCTTGAAGTGCATGCAATCTAAAATATCTAGCAAGAGTTTGATTTGCTGTGTTCATATTCCCTCACTGTCTTCCTGGTCCTCCCTTCTCTCACCTCCAAGTGAAACCAGACTAAAATTAATAGCAAGGGCTAGTCTTGACAAGGAAAGCAATGTCCTACAAGAGAGGTCTGAGAAAAAAGAGAAAAGCCATTTACTTTTCTCGGATGTTACTGTGGGCCTAGTGAACTGATCACGTATTTGACAAATGCAGCTATGTCTGCTAGCTGAATCAGTTTTTTCCATCATGTATTCCCTTTTTGATCCATAGTGCTGTACACAACTTTGGATTAACCTAAAGTTCCAAACTAACATGACTTTAACACGTGCCATATCTGAATTTTGCATGTAGTTCATTCCAAGTACCATTTACTTCAGTCGTTAGTCCACCTGATTTCTTCATGAATAAATAGCCCTATTGTGAGGACACTGACACACGAGGCTACTAAGGCTGAGTCTACATTTTGTCACTGCTGCATTTTGGTTTCTGAGAATGTAACATGCACTTTTGTTTAGGAATTATTATCTCACTTTCTAAACTCAGAGACTTAGCCCTCATCCCCAGAAAGATTCTGATGCACACCAGAAGCAATATACATCATCCCCAGGGTTATTTTTATGTGCTTATATTTCTTACTAGCTGAAAGGTAGACACTGGAAAACATAAAAGAAAGCAATGAATATTAAAATATTAAACAAGTAGCATAACGTGTAGTATATACTTTTACTATTAAACTCACTCATCTCTAAAAATGTTGTTTTCCACTAAAAAAATGATCTAGTTTCCCATGCTAGTCACTTAATAATGGAAGAGAAACAGTGAAATTTTCAATTTAAATAACAAAGAGCGAAATGAGAGAGAATACAAATCAGATATACCTGCCATGAAATTCCTGGTGGGCTACTTAAAATAATGTTAAAATTATTCCAATGATAGCTCTTTCCCTAAGGATCAAAAATCCTATTTCACTCCTCTGAGTTATAATGTTTAGATTTCTATTCTTACACCAAAGATACCTATATGATTCTCAGTCAGTTACTATAATAATTTTAATAAAATTCATCTGTAAGTCTTAACAGAACTGGCCGAGGCATCTCCAACATCAAATGACTAACAATAACACCAATTTTAAATTTACAAAAGCTTGAATAATATCACCAATTCATGCTAGCTCTTTACAAGAAAACATAAATTAAAATAAAATAAATAAGTTTACTGTCTGTAAAAGATTTTTCCTGTGAGGATAGTACAATAAAAGTGACTTATTTAGTTGAACACATCATAAATCACAAACAGACTACAAATTACTTTCAAGGAAAACAGCTTGCCAAACAATTCTATCAAAACTGTCTCCATTTCATCATTTTAGGACTATGTTAGCATATTGAATAAATTTAATTTTTTATTGCTTCCATTTCTTTTAGCTCTCAAATCTAACCGTTTTCTAAATTGATCATCCCTTAAAATTAGGTTATTTATATTGTGAAACAATCAATAGACCAAAAATATTAAATATTACTGAAAATTGCATTGCATAATCTTGTGGAGAATCAACTTATAACACTTTATTATTCCACTAAGCTCTTACCTGAGAAGACAAAGTATAAATAATTCAATTGATTTTTGCAGTAATCTTTTAAAAATTTATTTATTGCAATAATAGAGACTTTTCAACTACATTAGGATTCAACATACTATCTCAGGACATTGGATTGGCTGACCAGACACATCAATCAACTGTTTACTCTTCAAATCTATTTTAACTCCCACCCCCCTCATTCATGTCCACCCACTCTAAACTATTTTGTTACAACTTTGATCAATCTTAATCAGTCTTCAACCCTGCATTCAAAACTTATACTGGAACCCCAAAATTTCATAAACATTCTGCCTTCTAAGAAGCTACAAAGACTCTCAAAGAAAGAGTCTTCCTTACTGATGTAATAACTCAATTTAGGGGGTAAAAGTGTAGCTCAATGGTACAGAGACTTCCTAAAATAGCTTAGCTTTGCTTTATCAACAGGTTGTTTGGGTGGTGGTCTTGTCCCAGGTTAATGGACTCAGTAATTGACATTGGAAATTTTCAAGGAACTTACTTTATGTTACAAAATCAATGATAGTATCATTATTTCATTATTCTCATTTTTCCACTGAACTATATCCCCACTCTTTTTATTTTGATACAGTGTCTAGTTAAGTTGCTAAGGTGCTATGACTGGGCTCAAACTTGGAACCCTTCTACATCAGCCTCCAAGAGCACTGGAGTTATGGGCATATACCCACATGCCCAGATGGGACAGACTTTCTTCACTGCTGTTAAACCAGGCAAAGAATCATTTGAGGATTCCTGGAAGATTGATAGAGCAGTTCTGGCATTGGTGCTGAAGTATGAGAAACTAATAACTCTCCTTTTGCTAATCCAAGTTCTAAACCATTTGAAAAGTTTTGAGGCATACAATGTATTGTTTTATTATCATTTTATTATTTTTCTTGGAGAGCAAAGCATTAGCTCTATTAGTATAGTCAATTTAACTGGCAGGGCAGATACATGGCAGAACTCTCTTTATAGGCCAACTTTTATACAGTTTCTGAGATGAGAGTTGCTTTTCTCAAAGAGTACCATGAAAAAGGGACTGAGTTATATCTTCCTTCTAAACCTTTTCCATTTTTTTCTTCAAATATTTCCAATAAGATGTCATTTTACCACCCTTAGAGAGGCATGAAATCAGAAATAGAAAGTAAAGTGGACAGGCTACCAAGAAAAACTCAGTATATAAGCATAAAGTTAGGGAAAGCAGTCTGTTTCTACACACACACCATCTATTTAGTATGATTAGTAGAGTGTTAATAGGTAACTACCATTTACTGTGCTTTGAACTGTTTTCACTGCTATTTACAGAAGATGTTATCCTTATATTTAATATTAATATCTCCAAAATTTCTTGCTTTACTAGAAAATGTATATTAAAAGGTCTTTCATTAAAGGGGTGAGTTCATGCTTAGGGCTAATATAAATTATTAAATATCAAAAATTAATTTATTGATGAGAATAGTAAAACACTGGAGCTTATTCTAAATAGATGTTAAAAATACACACACACACACACACACACACATATATATATATATATATATATATATATATAGTCAAGAACACTGACATGAATGTATAACTAGATTCAAAATTGCTTCATATCCATAGTACAGGAACAATGGATAAAAATTCGGTTTCATTTCTGTGGACAAAAAGTTGTCTGTATGAATGTCATTTTTCTACTACTTAAGAGTTATGAATTCACTTAAATGTAAGGAAGTGCATAAATAATCTAGAAGAATGCACTAGATGTGTACTCAGTAATTTTTTATGTATTTCCCCAAATTGTGCAAAGTATAATATTACTTGACATATTCTACTGAGAAAAACTATTAAATCACACAGTATCTTAATTCAGATTATTACATTTGCACATCGTATTTCACAGATAAAACTATGAGCTGTGCAGAATATACAGAACTTTCATCCTATTTATAAGTCACTGTGATTCCCACCTCACCCGGATTTATGTTGTCAGTATCCCTGACTACTAGGATTGACCTGGCAGGGAGTCAGTGGGTGTTGGATGTGGAATTCCTTCTCATTACTTCCCTTCCCACAAGCAATCATAGGAAAGATTAACTGGCTCCTCATGTAGTCTCTTCCAAAAATATTCCTGCACTCACTAACTTTATTTCTGATTCCTCCAGAAATCTTAATCTCAAAACCAACTTTTTACTGCTAGAAAGCCCTGTATCTATTGAAAAGCCCCATTATTGCAAATCAAAAATCTCAGCATTTAGGACTGTTTTGCTTTTAGTTCAAATCTCTTTATTAAAACCAATTTTATGAGTTCTGACTATAACTTTTAATTATTGTCTCTGCCACCATACTTGTGAATTCTTCAAAGGCAAACATCTAGAAAAGAAAGAGATTTATGTATAACAAGATATAAGATGTTATCCTAAATGCAAGATTGGATCTAAATTATGTGTCCCACTTTTAAATAAGAAAACGTTACTATTTTATGATGACTAAAGAAATATGAGCCAAAAACATTTAGAACATGGCCAATAAGTTTACAGCAGGTTCTGAAACAAGTATGAAGGGAATAAATACTGTATTATGTTATTTTAAAAATGGAAAATAAAGCCTATGCACTTGTTAATTCAGGTATTGGTAATAAATTAGTTTCCTAAAGAAAAATCTTATGGATTCATAAAGAAGTCAACTATCTCAGTCTACTACACTATCCATAAAAGAGAAAATCATTGGATTAATCCCTGAGAAGTATTTCCAAACAATGCTCATTTTTCTCTTTTTAAAGAGCTTTGTGTTTGAGAACACCATCTGAATTGTGTTGCTGTTAGAAAACACAAGTTTGATTCCTAGTATCATCCACCAGTATTACTCTTATTGGTAACTGCCAGTATTTACAAAAACTTTTTCAGTTTTGAATTGCCTCATGTCTAAGGCAGTTTGAGTAAAACAGTTAAGGTAAAACAGGAAGATAGAGTTTACAGTTTGAAGGAGGCAACAGCTGTTTGATGTCTTGAGAGGGAATCAAGGACAACACCCAAACTTATGTTGATCATGCATGCAAGCAGAAGAAATAAATGACTCACTCCAGCTGCAAGTAAACCTTGTAGCTGCAGCTCCTCTACTATTGTGTTAAATATTTAACTTTACCTTTAATTACAGCCTGTCTCCACATCAAAACTTCAATTCTTCGAGCCTGTTACACAGAAAACATTAAATGCTTACTTCCAAAAATAGCTTTATTAATTGCTTTTGTAGAACGTAAGTCTGGCAGCAGATCCTTTAAAAATAAATACTCCATGGATCAAATCATTTAATGAGTTTAGACAAGCCATAATGTGTATTAATGGCCAAAATTGTAAAATAATTAGATGCATTGCACAATTTGGTTATGGAGGGACTAAATTGCTTTGGTTTTTTTTACTATTAATAGTAATATTTTTATGCATTCAGATAAGACTTGGAATGACACACAATATATGCCAAAGAGCCCTCAATTTTAAACAAAAGAAAAATAAAAGTTATGATTAAAGTCCTTGAAAATATTCTCACTTTTCTATTTTTATATTAGATTTTTTTTTTCGGTCTTCCTTTATTCTTGAAAAAGCTCCAAGGAAGAGAAAGGAAAAGATAAGAATAGGAAAAAAGGAGAGAGAAAACTGAAACAGAAAGGAAAAGGGAGGAAAGCCAAACAGGAAGGAGATGAGTGGTTGATCAGTCGGGGGTGACCGGCTGTAAGCAAGTAACAGAAGGTGACTCCAGCTAATTTAAGCCAGAAGAAAGAAACCCAGAGTGTGGAAAGAAAGAAAGAAAGAAAGAAAGAAAGAAAGAAAGAAAGAAAGAAAGAAAGAAAGAAAGAAAGAGAGAAGAGAGAGAGAGAGAGAGAGAGAGAGAGAGAAAGAAAGAAAGAAAGAAAGAAAGAAAGAAAGAAAGAAAAAGAAAGAAAGAAAGAAAAAGAAAGAAAGAACGAAAGAAAGATTGGCTGGATATGAATAATGAATAATTTATAGAATACTGAATGACGACTAGAATAAAAAGCTTGGAAAAATAAGAATAAGAGTGTAAATTGATGGACACCTTCTGCGGATGGAACAAATCTGTTCCAGTGAGTTCCTAACCTTCCATCCTGGTGTCTTGGATACAAATATTAGAAGTAGAGAGTCCTGTGCTGATTTAGTGGGCTAATGCTTAGCCCTTAACTAACAGGGATAGATGTACTAATATGGATCTTTGAAGAAAGAGAAGATAAGACTAGTAAACAAGATTTTGCATCAAGAAAAGAATAACAAACTTGAGAAAGAAAATTTTTTCAAATTTTGTTAATTTTTCAAATTAAAGCACACTTTTTGGCATTGGGGGAATAAGGTGAAGTTGGGAAAGGGTTAATGAGGATGACTGAAGGACCAGGAAAAAGGTCCATGTTTCTCAGGAAACAGATCTATTTTTTTCAGAATAATTTCTAAATAGTTATCTGAATAAAAGATATATTTCATTTAAAATTCATCTTGAAAGTTACACATATATATTTCAGGGTACAGTGTACAGAAAATCAATTTGAATTACAAGTTATATTTCAAAGAAATTTATTTCTATTTGTTCATTTAAATACAATAACAGCTAAATACCAATAAATCTGGAGTTTCTAGAAGTCTTGTCAATAATAATTGAAATAATAGATCCCTTACCCTGCAAATAAACTACATCAAACATAACCAAACAGCTTACTTTCTTAAATATTCTGTTAGTATTTTTCATTATATTATTTAATCATATTTTTAAAGGTTTTACAATGGTAAATTCTAAAACAACCTGCTTGGAATTTTCATACAAGTAGAGTTAGTAAGACTCAAATTTTAATAGTTTTATTTATTTGGCTGACTGATTAAACCCAGGGGCTTTCACATTGAGCTACAACACAAGCCCCGCCCCTTCCTTTTTTTTTTTTTTTTTTTTTGCTTTTTTAAAAATTTTAAAACATGGTCTCTCTAAATTGCCCAAGCTACGTAGGCTTCAACTTGCAATTCTCTTGTCTCAGCATCCCAGGGAACTGAGATTACAGGCATAATCCACTATACTCAGTTTGTATTATCTTAATACATTGCATATGAAAAATTCACTTAAGAACAATAAGAATATTTTTTAAATTCCACTGAATTTACATTAAGACCTCTACTTTAACACAGATGTTAAATATTCAAGAAGCAATTTCAAGTGTTTCTTTCTCAAATTTTACTTTCAAATACTTGAATTTTAACTGGCCTTGGTGATATTCCCCCATAATTCCAGTGGTTTGGAAGGCAGAAGCAGAAGGATCAGAATTTCGAGCCCCACACGGAGCAATTTATCAAGGTTTAGTCTAAAAACAAAGAAAGAGAGAGAGAGAGAGAGAGAGAGAGAGAGAGAGCAAGAAAGAAAGAAAAGAAAGAAAAAAAGAAATTAAAAAGGGGATTACAGGTGTAACTCAGTGTAAATTCCTTTGGTTCAGTCCCCAAGACTGGATTGAAAAAAAAAGAAAAAGAAAAGAAATTTTCATGAAGATAGAACCAGAACAATGATAATTACTGAAAAGGAAAATTACTTTGAAGGAACTCATAACTCATCATATCATTCAGACAGAAGGTACTTCAACAGAAGCTATATGGAAATTATAGAGAAGCAGAAAAACCAAAAGTGTATAACCACTTGGTCATTAAACCACCGCTTTTACTTCCTGGTTATGTTTCCTTAAACAATTACTTAATCTCTCTAAGCCTCAGTTTACTTACCAGTAAATAGTTTGGACAAGTGTCTCTCAGAGATCTGTGGGTTAAAGGCGTGGTCTCCACCTCATGGCACTACTAGTTGGTAGTAAAACCTTTAAAGGTGGAAAATATTCCTGTCCTTGATGAGATTGTGGGACCCTCTTCTCATTCCCTTTCTCACTTTATTGCATTCTGGCCATGAGGTAAGCAGATTTGCTTCACCATGCACTCCCACTCTGATGTGTTGTCTCGCCACAATCTCAAAAGCAACAAGGACACTCAATCATGGACTAAAACTTCTACAACTGTGGACCAAGATATACCTTTTCTCTCATCAAGTTGATGACCTCAGGTATTTGTCACCATACCACAAATCTGACAAACTGAAGCAGGAGTAATAATATTGATTACCACACAAGTTTGTAGTGAGGATTAAATAAATGTAGCATGTTGTGATGGCTGGTTCATGATATTAAAAAGTTATTGAAAATATGAGTATGTCACCATACCAATAAAGATCTATAGTTGCTGGGGGTTTAGCTCAGCGGCATAAGCACCTGCCTTGAAAGCAGGCAGTCGTGAGTTCAATCCTCAGTATCGATAAAAAGAAAAAAAAGAAAAAAAAAAAGAAAAAGAAAGAAAATGACATCATAGATGTGCAGAAAAATTCCAAACTATAAAATGGTATTACATGTACCTAGCCAATTAATATTTGTCACCAAGCTTATATAAAATAGAGTCTAAGCACAACAAACACAATATAAATGCTCCACCTAGTTTCTCTAACCTGAACTAGCAGATGATGCTAAAGCGAACAACTAGGACAGTGATGGGTCTTTTTTGCTGTAGAAAAATCATTTCCATTTAATTATTTAAATGTGGTTATATGACTTGCTTCCTGGTAGGAATCAAAAAATCCTGAACCTCCTCATTGTGATTCTATCAAGCTCAGAAAAATGACTGTGCTTCTCTGACAATGAAATCTATTCTCTTTCTCATCTTAATTGCTCTTACTGAAAGCTTCCAAATTCAAAAGCACTATAACCAAAGATCCAACTCCAAATGCTCTGCTCAAAAGCAGAAAACACACAGGAGTGCCTTGGTGGTTAGCTGTTAGGTTACATGGGTGTTGGGTACTTGTTGAGCCCTGTGCTGCTGTCCCATTGTCTTTATTAAGCATCCTGGGCTTAGTACCTACTACCAGTGAGTTTGTCAATGGCTCACCAAAATGCTAGAGAACTAAAATTTTACAAATCACAAAATATGAAAAAAAAATCAAAAATTGAAGTTGTGAGCACTGACATCAATGCCTGTATAACCCATCAACTTAATTATTCATTCAAGAAAGTTGATATACATAACAGTTTCATTCTACTTGTAAAAAAATATGGAGTAGATTTTGGAATTTCCTTTCTTCACAAAATTTTCTGACAACTCACAGTGATTCACCAAGAAATTTCAGTATATCATAAATTAAATGTTCCATTTATCATTGTATTAGTCAGCTTTCCCATCGCTGGGACATGATACCTTTTACAGCTTGTACCTAGATGTCTCTCCAAAGCCTCATATGCTCATTGATGGGGCTTTTCAGAGATGGCTGGGTCTAGGGCATATGGAAATGGATTAACGGCATGTGATACCTGGATGGTCCCCTGGTTGGATTAGCATAGTTCTCAGTGTGGTTGAATGGATTTACTGAATAAGGAAATACTACTCTGGGTGTGGATTGCACCAATCATAAGGCTTATATTCTGGATGGAATATAAAGGGACAGAAAGAAAGAAGGTTGCTGCCTCATATCTGCCCCGCCATGGGCTGTTTTGTCCTCTGCAGTGCCCCCTTGTCATGATGCCCTGCCTTGGAGCAAACTGACTATGGACTGAAGACTCCACAAACTTCTAAGTTCAAATAAACCTTTTCTCTATCAGTTTGGTTGTCAAGTATTTTCTTTCAGCAATGAGAAAGTAACTAAGGCAATACCATAACACTTACAACTAAAAGAAAGACAGGCTTAATTTAGCTCAGGATTTCAAAGGATTCACTCTAGGATCAGCTGACTCCAAGGCAGAAATATCATAGTAGAAGGGTATGCTGGGAAAAGCTACTTAAGTTCAGGATTGCTCAGGATTACAGTCGAGGGGCAGTGTCAGAGAACAAGAAGCCAAGGACCATATATGTTACCTATCACTGGGTTGGTTCTGTGAGATTCCTGGGCCTAAAATAAGGAACCTATCCCACTCCCACACTTTTAAAATAAGTTTGTAGGCTGACTGATTCTCACTATGGAAAAAGAATTTTCAGGATGCACCAATACAGAGGATATGAAAAGGGGTTATTAGGATACAATCAGAGAATGGAATGTGGGTACTCCAAGAAATGCAAACACATTATAAGCTGGAGCTGGGTATATTTAAGAGCTGTCTTTAGGACAGGTGATATAGGATGTGTACTTTCACTGTCAGGTTACAATACAAACACTATATACATTGGAAGTTGGTGCTTCCTGAGGATGGAGAAAACCCAACTTAAAGCCAAAAGGTGCATACAGCCCTCTAACTTATAGACTATTATAAAAGAATCTTAGGAAATTTTTGAGCATCTTGTATAAGGGGAAAAGCTTCTCTTGAAGTTGTAGGTTTTTAAAAAATCTTAATTTTCTTACTTCTTTGCTACCTATTATTTTTTATTTTTTCTATCCTACCCCAATACTCAAGGCCACAGTTCCCTAATCCACCCAGACACAACCAAAAGTGTACTTTACCAATCCAGTAGGTAATTTTTAAGCCAATTAAGTTGATATAAGTAAGCTTACTCACCAAGACAGCAAAGTAATTTTTAAATTTTTGCAACAAAAATAACTACTTTGAAATGGAATATGGGAGCAATAATATGCATTCACAACTATAAGATAAGGTGTCTTCCAAAGCAAAGTGCTTATGACTCACTAAGGTCTGCTAAATCAGACTATTGATTTAGGAAACATCTCTTACCTCTCATTAGCGGCTGCCCAGTCTAAAAAAGGAATCACCAAGAAGAAAGAAAGAGAGAGAGAAAGGAAGAAAGAAAGAAAGAAAGAAAGAAAGAAAGAAAGAAAGAAAGAAAGAAAGGAAGGAAGGAAGGAAGGAAGGAAGGAAGGAAGGAAGAAAGAAAGAAAGAAAGAAAGAAAGAAAGAAAGAAAGAAAGAAAGAAAGAAAGAAAGAGAGTAAGGAGGTACACAACACAGTGGTACAGTGCTTACCTGACATGTGAAAAACCCTGAGTCACCAACCCTAGTTTTAAAGAACTGTTTTGGAATTATGGTCAACTTTTGAAATAGGAGATTAGTGCTGGGCCCACACCCGTCAAGCAAGTTGTCATGACCTATATCAGACATGCAGGTACAGGGCACGTTCACAGAACAGAGAATCTGGAATGATTCCGCGGTCCTTGAGCAGCAAATGTAGGATCAATCTGAAAAATGCAATTTTCAGTTCTCCATTTACATCCTGTGTGAAACCAAGCAAACCTTTGATGGGACAGCTTGTATCTGATGCCAGGCCAAGCAAGTTTCTGATCGGACAGCTACCCGAATGTCATATTTGCAGAAGCAGTCTAGAAACTGGAGATAAAAAGAGTTTGTTCATTTCCCTCACAGCCTTTGTGAACCTTCTCACCTTCAGAGCTCTGTAGATCATACTTCTTTTCTACCATCAGTAAATGTAAATCCTTGCTACCTTTTCTGTGGGCCTTGTCCAGCTCTTCTTTTCAGGACACCAAGAACCTGAAAAGAATCTCTTCTGGATCCAAAAGCGGTAACATTTTGGGGAATATTGGTATTACTATGAATATGACTCAAGTATTACCTAAAGGCATATAGAATAGGGTCACAGTTTTGCTTCTTAGTGCTAAACACATGAATGGGACGTCTCATATTTTACTGTTCACTGATTAATATGTGTTGACTACCTACTACATGAAATAGCCTTTTTCTGAAAACATCTGTTTGACACTCTGCTGTGATGCTGAGAACCTTCATACAAAGCTTGGAACACAAAGCTAATGGATATGTACATTGCTTTTTTAAAAAAATAATAAATTATTCATAAAGCAGTAGATAGTAACTTGCCCTCTAAAAATTATAAGCATAAGTAAAATCAACTGAATGGTATTGAATTTCTTTTTCCTCATTCAGGAAAATAAGATAAAATTAGTGATTGATATTACCTTAATATTTTTTATTTTAAATAATTTCCAAACACCTGTATAAAATTCTTATTAGCAACACATCACTTAAGAGCTCAGAATACCTTTTTCCTACTGGTCTCAATTCCAACAGTGATAACTGTTAACATAGAAGTTAAGGTTGAGAAATGATCACACAGAGAGGAAGAAGTGCACAAGTCTGTCTCATCTGGAGATTGGTTGTCAATCATGCTTTCAGTCTTCATTGAAGAGCAAGCGATTCTGAATTCTCTGGAGCAATATGGTGTACATAAAGGGGTTCAGTAGGCATAGAAAGGATACAACAAGCTCAGTAAGCTTTCTGGAAAATCCTAACTAGACAAAGGTAAAACTTTACTGAGGGAACAATTGACAAAACAAGACAGGGTTGATAAACCAGGTAGGCAGGTACCCTAGCCAAGTTAGTCTAACCACCTCTTGCCCACCTCCAATAAAATACAAAGGAGACAAGGGATGGCCACTTAAAAGAAAGCTCTTACTTAAGGTCAATATATTAGTGCACTATCCTCCTACTTAACTGCCAATTCAACCTTGTATGTAAGGCCCCTTTTAACCAACCCATAAACTCCAGAGATAAGGCCCTGACAAGGACAAAGAGGACCATTTAAGAAATATATATGTAAACAATTACATGGGGGTTAGCATCTTGAAGACTGGAATCCATCTATGACAACACAGGGAACCAATCAGGTTATGACAAGTTCCAGGTTAGGGAAGGGATATGGCACCCAATAAAAGCAACTGGGAACAGAGGGCCCAAAGGTCCTGCTTCTTTCTGGAGCCCCCTACCCTGATTTATCAGAGTAGCTATCTATCTTCTCCTTTTTGCCCTTCATCTAATAAAACATCTTCCTTCCCTTAAACTTTACACAACTAAGTACCCAACTTATGAACATTTGAGTTGTGGGCTTTCACAGGTGTACTATATAAGACTCACTTTGTTGAATACGAAAAAAATCTGACTATGAACATTTTCCTGGAACAGAACTCACTTGTAAGTCAGAAAATTACCGTATTTTGAATTTGTTGCTGTTATTGAGTTTGCAATCCTGGTGAAAGGTTCAGACAAGCAGAAAGGCAATGTTTCACTGTGAAAAAAAAGAAAGAAAGTGAGATTGGCAATAGGAAAGGAAGAAAATAAGGAAAGAAAGGAAGACAAAGAAAAGAAAGAGAAAAATAATTCTGAAGTTTAGTTCTCTCCATTCTTTATTCTATTGCTGACAATGTCATTTATGACCAAAAGCAATTAATAATTAATGCTATCTCCAAATTCTTGACCATGAGAATAATTAAGGTAACAGATATATACATAAGTACACCAAATTCTTGCTCCAAGTTGAACCTAAAGACTTTCCCCCCTCACCCTTCTCTTTTTATTAATGTAAAACAAAGACAAAAGAACTTATCATCTCTGGTTTTAGGGTGTGAGTCCCATTTGGCATGCTCTGTCATTTGCCCAGCAATAATCATGAACAGTGTCATTTAATGTGGTTTTTAAAGCAATGCCTGGCAGTTATATTGCCAATGTATTGTTAAATCACAACAATAGATACATTAATCTCCTGAATAAATTAGGAACCCTAGATGGACAAGTTATAACAGGACATTGACCATAATTGGCTTGCAGAGAAGTGCCTAAAAATTAATCTTCAACTGACAAAAAAGGAGAGATCCTGCCTGGCTTTCTTCTTCAGTATCCCAGTGTTATCATAAGATTTTACTAAGACATGTTTGCAGTTATGATTTTATTAGCCTTCCAAAAGTTTAAGATTAGCCAGAAGAGATACTATTTACAATAAAATATTAAGCAAGGAAACAAATGCAAAATAAGCCAGGAAACTCAGTCAAAGCTAATTATCAAAACCAAGTTGCACAGGAGGTTTCCTGGAGCCTTGGGAGACCGGAAGGATCATCCTGTTGCTCTACAGGCAGATGCAGACAAAGAACTGGCAATGTTGTGTCTTGTCACCACAATGCTTCTTTTTGTTAAATGGCTTAAAATGTTTGAAAAGCGCATTACAAAGCTATCCAAGGAAATGCTTCTCTTGCAGGGATTAGATTCTTGAAGCCAACCATTAACACTGGTCTTTGTCAGTGGTTCAGACCACATTAGCAAAAAAAAGCTTCTTACAGACACTTACAGACAGACCAGATTCTTAAGGGAACAGTGAGTGCTTTGTTACTGCTTCTTCACACGTGGCTAATGGAGGTTTAACTGAGGGAAAAGGGGTCTTTCCTCATCCTCAGAAATTTGGCATTTCACTTTTATACAATTATTTCCTATTTTTTTTTTACCATGTTAAAACAGTAGCCTAATCAGACCACAAAGAAAATCATGGTTTGATTTCTAATTAAATGGAAAGAACTCATGTAACGAATGGGCTTTGTTTTGTTGTTGTTAAGTATTGTACACCTATCAAAGACTCTTTGACCAAATTACCACAGAAAAAGCAAACACTCAAAGCTACATCAAATGGGAGTTTGGCTCTCGATGAATATTTCTGTACATAATAGGGCGATGGCACCAGAATGAATTCTTACACCAACTTTCCTTTTCTTTGAGTAATTTATTACCATGAGTGGCTTGACTCCTTCACTTGATTTTTTAATTCATTTTCATGGAGTTTTGTTTCTAATTGTAAATTAACCCTATCATAATCTGTTCATGCTTTTGCACGTCTTCATTTTTCCTTTTATTTCCCATCATACTTTCTGATAAGATGCTCGCGCGTCCAAAAGATGAGAAGTATGAAATAAAAGAGGCCTTTATTCTGAGAATGCAGAGAGAGAAAAACAACCCCCCCACCCCCACTCCCCCATCACTGAAGTCTGGCTTTCTTTCTGGCAGACACAAGGTATGGGGACATACATGTAGCTTAGGTTTGGGGTGGTGCCTAAGGGGCATTAGGGATGCACAGGTAGCCCATTGGTATTCATTTCGTGCCACAGGTAAACTCCTGTGCCACAGGTAAAACCCTTTCCATCCTGTCTTTTGATTATTAGGAAAAAGGGCAAAGTTTTTCTTTCTTTTATTGTTTCCTGCTGGAAGAGGGCACTCTACTGGGGTTCAGGAGTGTTGACAGGACGAAGGTTGATGCCCATGTAGAAGCTGGTGCCAGGTGTTTTAGCCAGAACAACTTTATCACTGGTGAATGCCCATATGCTAGACTGAAAAACAAAAAGACAAAGGTGTTATGAGGAGGCAGGCCACTATCATATTTAAGGACTTAGGTGAGGTAGAAGGAAAAGTGCATTTGATTTGGATATGTCATTATATCAGGACCATGTTGAGGTAAAATCATTGTCATGGTGAGGTAGAAATCTGAAAAATAAGTGTGGGGTTAGGAGGAGTGAAGTTATGAGAGGTGATTATTCCCCCATCTGAAAAGGTAAAAGTTAAGAGAATAGGTGGGTAAGACTTGTCTCTGGTCCAGGAGTTGAACTGGAAAAAATAGGGGAAGTGAAGAAGGCCATGGCTATACCAGTTTAGGGAAGGTAAGAGCCTAGGCCTTCAGGGATGTCATGTTTAACCAAACAGCTGAGGGTAGAAAGAACTAAGACAGTTGTTACATAAAACATTATGAAGATGATCTTACACATGATATGGGAGTCTTTAGGAAAGTCTGTTAGGAGTTCTGCTGTAAAAATGATAATTAATAGAGCGTAAGAAATTAGGAACCAAATTAGATAACAAAACATGACTTAGCCTGTGAACTGTGGCTGTGAGGCCTTCATGAAACAGAGACAGATGGGCTACAGAAGATGAGATGACTACTCAGAATGATCAGATTTAGGGCTGGGAGGGCACCACTTAGCCTGAGTGATGTGAAACCAGGATGGGAGTCCAGCAACTTTGACCGTTGTAGGGGTCATCAAGGAGACCAGATGGGGGCCACTCCACCTTGGTTGTAGTCCTGTGGATTTAGAACATTTGAGATATAGATCTCCTGGGGATATGGGAGGATCTGGTTTGGCCTTCCAGAGGGTTGTGGAAGGCAGAGATCAGCATGTTGTCACAACAAGTGTCGGAGGAAGGAGAGGACTGGGACATAGTCAGCAAGGGGAGGGAGATTTTGGGGAGTAGGAAGATTGTGGAGTAAGAATGCCTGCCATACATAAGTTCAAAAGGACTGAAGAAGGTAGGAGCCTGGGGAAGTGTCCTGAGCTTGGCTAAGGCTAAGGGCAAAAGTTGAGGCCAAGGTCACGGCACCATATGATAACATTCTGGTGCATCCAAAAGATGAGAAGTATGAAATAAAAGAGGCCTTTATTCTGAGAATGTGGAGAAAGAAAAACAAAACCCCTCAAACACTGAAGTCTGGCTTTCTCTCTGGCAGACACGTGGTATGGGGGTGTTAGGTCTGAGAAGGGGAAGAAGGGGAAAGGAGTGGGAAGGAGTGGAGTGGCCGGCGGTGGTGGTGGCTGAAAAGATAAGAAGTATATTTTATACTAAATATTTTATAATAAGTAACCTTTATTTCGGGAATGCGGGGAGAGACCCCCCCCCTGGCCCCTGGGGCGCAGCATCTCCACCCCGGGGCCGGCGATCTCTCCCTGGAACACTCTCTCTGGAACACGTGGAGTGAGTCACATAAGTAGCCTCTGTCTGGGGTGAAGCCTAGGGGCTATTAGGGATGCACAGGTAGCCCGTTGGCACCCGTTTGGCGCCAGAGGTAGGTTACTAAGCGCAGGGGTATAGGGTTACAGGTAAATCTATAGGGGCGGGGGAGGCAGGAGCCCCCTAATTTGGCTGAGGCTTTTCCTGGTTAAAGTGTCCGGTCTGGGCCAGCAACTCTTTCATATCCCGTCTTACGATTATTAGGAAAAGGGACGAAGATTTCTCTCTGTAACTACTTCCTGCTGGCTGAGGGTGCTGTATTGGGGTCTAGGGGAGTCGACGGGATGAAGGTTGATGCCCAGGTAGACGCTGATGTTAGGTGTTTTAGCCAGGGCAACTTCACTGGTGAATGTACATATGTCAGACTGGAAAAAACAAAGAGACATGATGTTATGAGGAGACATGGCACTGTCATATTTATGGACCCAAGTGAGGTAGAGGGAAAGGTGTCTTTGATTTAGACCTGTTATTTTATCAGGATGACGTTGAGGTGGCAAGGCAGAATTCTGAAAAATTAAACGTGGGATTAGGAGGAGTGAAGTTATAAGTAAGGGTTGCTTGCCCAGACCGGACACTTTAACCAGGAAAAGCCTCAGCCAAATTAGGGAGCTCCTGCCTCCCCCGCCCCTTAGAGATTCACCTGTAATCCTATACCCTTGTGCTTAGTAACCTACCTCTGGAGTCAAACGGGTGCCAATGGGCTACCTGTGCATCCCTAATGCCCCTTAGGGTCCACCCCAGACAGAGGCTACTTATGTGCCTGACTCCACATGTTCGAGAGAGTGTGTTCCAGAGAGAGATCGCTGGCCCTGGGGTGGAGATGCTGCGTCCCAGGGGCCGGGGGGGGGGGCCTCTCCCCGCATTCCCAAAATAAAGGTTACTTATATTTTATACTTCTTATCTTTGCAGCCACCACCGCCGGCCACTCAACTCCACTCCACTCCTTCCACTCTTTCCTTCCTCTTCTTCCCCTTCTCAGACCTAACAGAGGCAAACATGTAGCTTAGGTTTGGGGTGGTGCCTAAGGGGCATTAGGGATGCACAGGTAGCCCATTGATATTCATTTTGCTCCACAGGTAAATTCCTAGGGGTGGGGATGATAGAGCCCCCTGGTTCTGCCTCCCAGCTTTTCACTAGCTACAGTGTCCCAAATGGGGCAAAATCCTTTCAGTTTCCAGCACCTATTATCTGCACAAAGAAACAATAGATCATCAAGGTCCTCAAAAACTATTTTCCCTTAAGAGGGACACAGTGTCTTGTCACATGGAAGTCAGTTACTTGTCCTAAAATATTTTTTCTAACATTCAAATACAAAAACTGAATAAACTAGTTTTCTCTCTATCCAAATCATATGTTCTATTGTTGTACTTCATTCTAATCTGGAGGCATATCACAAAATAACTCAATAATGGCGCCAACCTTGAAATTATGGGGAACTCTAGTACTAGACCTCTTAGCTGACACAAGTGGAATTTATGCATGGTCATTAATTGAAAAAGGCATTTAATGAAGGAATTTTATAGGAGAAATAATGTAACTGCCAGTGCGTTAGATGTCAGATATACTGAGTTTGTGTTCCCCAAAATCAAACCGTGAATTCTAAGAAACAGTGAAGGTTAAGAGTAGGAAAAACTTATTGAGAGAGATAGCTCCTGCCTGAGAGGCAAGAAAAGGCTCAAAATGTCACCAACAAGCCCACTTCTCAAGGAAATTTTATAGAGCAAAACATGAGGTGGGTTCAATGTGAGCTAAAACTGTGATTAACCAGTAAGATGATAAGTACAGCTGCTTCAATAATATTGATTTGATGGAGAAACAGGTCACATAGCAAGAATACATGGAAAGAACAAGACCTTTTTAGTAAGGGATGGATTAGAATGTCATAGTCACCTACCAGAATGACTGATGTCTATATCGACTTTCTTGGACCAGGTAATGCTATTTTATTCCCTGAAGAGGCATGTAAGCTTGGTCATTGCATCTTTCTTCAGGCCTGAACCCTAAAGGATGCTCCTCCAGCCCCAGCTGTAATGTGTTTTCATCCTCTGCATTGACTCCCTCAAGGACCTAGCCCTGTCTGACTGACTATAATATTTCTACCTAGATTAGCTGTCTAACAATACAAATACAGTGCAATGTATTTACTTTAATTTTGTACAACTGTTACTAGATTGTGAATCTTGGGGGAATTCTTTGCAGATTCTTGATGTTCTGAACAAAGAATTGGACAAGACACACAGAAAAAGTAGCAGAAAATGTCCCTAGACAGTTGTCATTACCTAGACATAAGAATGTATCTCATGAATTGCATTCTCTGCAGGTATATGTGTGTGTGTGTGTGTGTGTCTCCTTTTGAGGCTTTATGTTCCTTTTTAGCTAGAAAGTTTGAGCTTGGATGGTATTAGGGTTCAATAGCTCCCATGTGGGGCAGCAGGTTAGATTATCCCTCCACATACTGTAGGATGTTCCTCTGTTTAAACTCTAGGTTCCTTAAGCCCTTTCTCAAAGCCCAAGCAAAAGATGGGAGATAGCTCTAAAGTCCCATGGAAGAAATATCCAAGTATATTGTTGTTTCTCTGAGATGTATTTTCCTATTCAAAGGCAAACATGAACTAGGATTCTGGTCAGCAAGGAATAGAAAAGAAAGCATCTTTGAGGTCCAAGATTGAGGAGCAGTTTGTGTCTCATGGAATTTGGAAGAGGATTGTATATTGATCTCCCTTAGAAAGTGAATTGGGATTACAGCCTCATTAATGAAGTGGCGGTTTTGTATCATTCAATAATCTCCTGAAGGTTTACCACTGGGAAGATGGGAGTATTACAAGAAGGCCAACAAGGCTGTAGAAGGCCGTTTCACAAGTCTATCTATGAGACACTGCAGGCCTTTCTGAGCCATTTCCTTGATTGGATATTGCTTTCAGTTGGGAAATCGGCTGGGCTCTTTTAGTTTTACTGCTACCAACATTACTGAGTTTGATTTCCAAGCTACTCCAGTATACCATGCAGCAGGATACACCTGCTAACTAATCAGATCAGGGAGGTCTGGGATAGTTTCAGCAAATAAAATCCACTTTGACTTTTGCCAGAATTGGAGGGCTTCCCCCCAGTTTTAATTAAAAACTTGTAGGAAGACATTTGACCTTTGAATTGACATGAGACAGGAGTTCTAACTAGGGTTCCCCTCAACTCCAATTATAGTTTTAGATCTAAAGGAAAATTTTTCAGATGAAACTAAAACAGAGCAAGGCACCTTTTATCCAGAAGTAATTGAATTTTCTTTCTCATGATATCTAAGGTCACCCTTGCAGGAGTTGGAGATGATTGTGGACAAAGGTATTAAAGTTTGCTTCGGGTTCTTTCAGTCCCCTTCATCACAGTGGGAGGTGATGGTTTTGGGTGGCCAATCCCCTCTCTGGAAATGGGATCAATCAATCTTTCAGTGCCATGAGTCAGCAAATGGTCAAGAGATGTTGGACATCTTGACATATAAGGTCAAAATCAAGGATCAAAGCTTAAGACCCATCTATAAACCTACAAAAGTCTGTTGAAACTAACATACTTTGTATTGTTGGGAATCTTTCACTAAAAAATGAACCCGGAATTGAGTAGTCCACTCTACTCCTGTGTCGATGTCCGCTCCCGGCCGGCAGGAAGGACACACGACAAAGTCTGGTAGTGGACAACCTTTTCTTTTTATTTTCCTTCTCCGTACAGCCTGCCCTGGGATCGCTCCCAGCCGAAGCCTCCTCTGGTCCGCTCCCCGCGGCTCCTTCCGGGCTTCGCTCCGAAGCCTCTACCGGTCCGCTCTCCGCGGCTCCTTCTGGGCTTCTACTTCCGGGCTTCTACCTGGCTTCTTCTTCCGCCCAGGGGTGGCACCGGTATATATACGGGTACAGTGTCCAATCATGTTAAAGTAAGCAAGGCAAGCTGATTGGCTAACATCATCAGTTGCCAGGCAGACTATATTGTTGAGCGGGTTGTTTACGCGGTAAGCAGGAAACTAACATATTCGATGGGAGGGGTAATCTACCTCAGGCTTTGCTCTTTACCACAGGCCGCACGTCCGCCGCGCAAGGCGAGCTATCACAGACGCGGCTCCCAACATCTCCCCCTATTTTATTTTTTATGAATGTGCGCATCGTAGCCCTTCCTGGACTGGGTGCAGAGGCTTATGCCCTATGTGTAGGTCCACCGTAGGTCCTTGGCTTAGACCCTGGTTGGCCATGCCATGGTCTGCCAAGGCCCTGAGGCCCTCGTCCTTTTTCTAGGGCCAGGCACAAACTGGACGGAACCTGGATGCACACAAGCTTGCACTCATTTCCTCTCCGTAAAGAAATCCCCTCGGAGAGAAATTTAGACCTGGGCAGCATCTAACAGTCCAGCGGCTTACGTGCAGGACGGGGTAGGGCCTGGCTTAGGTCGAGTCGTGCTGGGGAGGCACGCTCTTACCCGTCATTGACTCACCTACCCTGCTGTGTATTGTCACCTTATGGAGGAGAATGAGGGATGCCCGCCATATCTAGACTCGGTCGTGGGCCAATTGAGCAAGCCATGCATATGCCTGAGGATCTTCTTGTCCATTTCGGGCTACCGCTATTTCTATTCATCTTATTGGTTGGTCTGTGATGGATCTCCAGTAGGGCAGGTCTGATCTTCAGTCGAGGGCTTTGTTGCCCGTGTCAGTCTCTCCGGTATCCACAGTGGTTCTCGTCCCGGTTCCTGTGGGAAAACACAAACCGCGCCTCGGTTCCAGCTGACCACTGGATCCGGGCCCATCCATTGTCCTGTCAGGACATCTTTCCACTTCACCCACCCTTTATGGTTGGGGGAAGGGTTGCAGTGCTCCACAGCTGGGGAGCGATTATCATTATTTAAATTTAAAAAATTGTGTGTGAATAGTGCCATGGATAATCGTGCCTTTGGGGCCAGGCCTTGGCCTACTCCCCCTTTTTGTTTTTGTAAAATTTCTTTGAGGCTTCTATGAGCCCTCTCAATGATTCCTTGACCTTGGGGATTGTATGGGATACCATGTTTTAATTGAACCTCCATCATTTTGCAGAACTCATTGAAGGCTTTGCCTATATAGGCTGGTCCATTATCAGTTTTTAATATTTTTGGTTTGCCCCATGCGGCCCAAGCTGCCAGGCAATGATTGATCACATTAGACACTTTTTCACCTGTTTCTGCTGTTGTGAATATGACGTGAGAACAGGTGTCTGTGGAAACATGAACATATTTAAGAGTCCCAAACTCCTGTATATGTGTGATGTCCATCTGCCAAACATCACCAGGGATCAAACCTCGAGGGTTTACTCCCATCGGTATGGCAGGTTTGTATGTGGCACAGGAGTCACATAGTCGCACGATATCTCGTGCATCTGCTCTAGAAACATGGAAATGGTTTGCTAGTGTCCTGGCATTAACATGAAACTTATCATGGAAGGCACGGGCTCGCTCGATTGGTGTTAGTAAGGTAAAAATCCATAACGGGCGAGTGGCAGTGTCAGCAGCCGCATTCCCCTGTGCCATGGGCCCCGGCAGGGATGTATGTGCTCTTATGTGGGTGGTGAAGACCTTATGGTGTCTGTTCTGAAGCAATGTCTGGATAGACAGGAACAGTC
Organism: Cavia porcellus; assembly: GCF_034190915.1. Classification (NCBI taxonomy): domain Eukaryota; kingdom Metazoa; phylum Chordata; class Mammalia; order Rodentia; family Caviidae; genus Cavia; species Cavia porcellus. The sequence continues at coordinate 25,677,340 of NW_026947487.1, read as the reverse complement.
CAGCCACTGTGGAAGTGGATCTAATTAAACTGGCAGTCTCAAGCACTTGCATAGCATTGACCACATACCTAGAATCGGAGACAATATTAATGGCTTCTGAGAACCGTTCAAGAATCATTTTAACCATCTGCAGTTCCACCACCTGAGGCTGATCTGGTTTAAATTGTATGGTAACCGGGGGCTTGCCTAGGATCACATAGGCGCCTATCCCCGTCTTGGAGCCATCTGTGTATATTGTAGTTGCTAGGACTAATGGCTCAGAGGCAGTAACCTTTGGAAAAATTATAGGGTGCTGAGTGACAAATGACAAGATAGGGTCTTTAGGGTATTGATTGTTTATATCCCCATGGAAAACACATCTCAGAATGGCCCAGGTATCTATGCAGGCAGCCAGGGTCTTGATCTGGCTGGCGGTATAGGGTACTCGGATGGCTTGTGGTCCTGAGCCAAAATGTTGGACAGCTCTATCATGCGCTTCAAGGGCCAATGAAGCGACTGCCTCCGGGTAATGCTCTATGACTTTTGCAGGTGAGACCTTAGGGTGTATCCACAGTAGTGGTCCTTTCTGCCAAATCACCGCTGTAGGCTGTAGACTAGTCTGTAGCAAACAGACATCAAAGGGTCGCCCTGGTTCAATTCTGTGTAAGGTAGCCCCACCTAAGGCTTTTTCCACTCTCTGTAAGGCAGCTCTTGCCTCAGGAGTGAGCCTCCTGTGGGAGGCTATATCTGGGTCTCCCTTCAGAAGGTCGAACAGGGGTTTGAGATCTGAATTTGGTATATGTAAATATGGCCTAATCCAATTAATGTCTCCCAATAGCTTTTGCATGTCATTTAGGGTCCTAACGCCATCCGTCCTAATGGTGACCTTCTGCATAAGTCTGGAGGCGACACTGAGGTCCACACCTGCTGACCCAGGGGTGGCCCTTGTTGAAGGCTGCCACCCTGAGCTGTCCTGTCTCTGGGGCGGGGGCCCGCCTGTGAAGGGGGCCCCCTCTGGCCGTTTTTTGGCTCTCTAGCATCTTGTCCACAAATACGGTTGCCCTGAGCATCAAAGACCGACCTACACTCCTCAGCTTTGTGTGATCCCCTCTTGCATCGCCCACAAACACATGGTTCTTCATTCCTAGGGCGAGGCCTAGCATCTGCATTGTTTGGGCAATGACGTTTAATGTGTCCTGGCTCCCCGCAGGCAAAACACCCTTTAGCCTTACATTCCCCTTCTAACCCGCGAGGTCCCCTCTGCTGTACAGCCGCGGCCAGGAGAGCAGCCACTCCCGAGTTGGAGAGCGGCCCCCCTATCTCTCTGCATATCCTAATCCAGGCGTTGAGGTCCTTGTTCTTATGAGGAGCTATCGCTGCCTTGCACTCCTTTGTACATTGCTCAAAAATCAGCTGTCTTACCAGCGGTTGAGCCACTCCCGGATCAGGAAATATCTTATCGGCAGCATCTTGCATTTGGGCCACAAAGTCAACAAATGGCTCTGTGGTACCCTGAATTACTTTTGAAAGACACAAGGAGGCAGTTCCGGCACCACTTACTTGTTTCCAGGCGCGGAGCCCTATGGCATTGATTTGTTCATAGACAGCGCCGGGGAACTGGGTCTGGTCATCAGCGTGCCGACCTTCTCCCATAAGCATTTCCTTGTTCCACCCCCGGTTTCCCCGATTGGCGTTTCTCTCAGCCTGCTCTGCAGAGAACTCTGCGTACCAGGCTCGCCAATCCAGGTAACTGCCCGAGGGCAGACACGCCTTTGCCAGCTGAATCCAGTCCGCGGGGGTGAGGGGCCCAGAAGACAGATTCTCCAGCATGGCAATGGTGTAAGGCGCAGTCGGCCCAAAGGTTGTAACTGCATTTTTAAGTTCTCTAATCTGCTTTATCTCAAAAGGCTCCCATACATTGCGTCCCTGGCCCATAGCTACTTGTACAGGAAATATCCCGTAGGGGCCACTATCTATCCCAGGTGGATGTACCTCATGAGACAAGCGTCCCCCCTGCCAAAGCCGCCTGTAAAAATACCGACCCGCCGGCGGCGGAGCATAAGACAGCGGCCGTGATTGGGCGGAAAATGGGGGCCCGTGCATCACTTCCTGTTCTGGCGAAAGGGGAGAGAGCTCCCAGGCGGCCGCCTCGTGGCGAGGAATCGCCTCCGGAAACGGCCCCCAAGGTGGGGCGGAAGGCTTCGCCTCCCTCTCGCGCCGGGGAGCGCTCAGGAGCTCTCTACTCCTCCGCAGACCAGGTTGAGCAGAGCGCAATTCGCGGGGCAACGCTGGAAAAGAACCCTGCGACTCCTTATTGAGCGATTTAGGCTCCTGACAGCTGGTCTCTTTGGCCTCCTTGCCATTCAACTTTCCCTCGTCCTCGGAGTCAGACGACTCCGAGGCTAGAGCCCCGTCCTCCTCCTTAGCATCCTTGTTCCCCTTGACGGACCCCTCTCGGGAGCTCCCTGACTGGGCCTGCTCAGATACCCTGCGTACTTTTGTAAGCTCTTGAGAGCTTTCTCCACAACCACCCTCGCTCTTAGTGTTGCTACCTAACATGTTTCCCATCTTTTAATATGTTACTCACCGCGTGAGGCCCAAGGAATCCGCCACTTACGCGTGAGCCTGAGGGGAGTCTAAAAGCCCTGTAGGTGCGCGCCACCCAGAGCCCAGGCTTATCCCCAACTCACCTGTCTCGCAGCTCTGTACTGGAGCGTTGTCCACTTCCACGTCTCGGGGGTGATCAGTCCCCGGGCGGGCCTCCAAATGTCGATGTCCGCTCCCGGCCGGCAGGAAGGACACACGACAAAGTCTGGTAGTGGACAACCTTTTCTTTTTATTTTCCTTCTCCGTACAGCCTGCCCTGGGATCGCTCCCAGCCGAAGCCTCCTCTGGTCCGCTCCCCGCGGCTCCTTCCGGGCTTCGCTCCGAAGCCTCTACCGGTCCGCTCTCCGCGGCTCCTTCTGGGCTTCTACTTCCGGGCTTCTACCTGGCTTCTTCTTCCGCCCAGGGGTGGCACCGGTATATATACGGGTACAGTGTCCAATCATGTTAAAGTAAGCAAGGCAAGCTGATTGGCTAACATCATCAGTTGCCAGGCAGACTATATTGTTGAGCGGGTTGTTTACGCGGTAAGCAGGAAACTAACATATTCGATGGGAGGGGTAATCTACCTCAGGCTTTGCTCTTTACCACAGGCCGCACGTCCGCCGCGCAAGGCGAGCTATCACAGACGCGGCTCCCAACACTCCTGGACTATGCCTTCCTAGGAGTAGGACAAACTCTTGAGTAGAAGAGTACAGAACTCAATTTCAATCATGTCATGTGGAGTTTAATTCTGTCTGAGGAGCATGAGAAAGGGGCTGGGGAGTACTGGCTCTCTCTGGAGAGCTAGCCACTGAAGGAGCATCTGAGTTACTTAGAGACAATATACTTTATTTCATTAAGTAGGGGGAGGTAAACCCAAATATCCCTGAGAGAGAGGTAGAGTCTAAGGATTATCACTGATAACACTCTCTTCTTTACCACATCTCTTGAGCCCTTGCAAAGGGATGCTTTCTAATTGAATGTAAAGAATTTCATATCACTTTCCTTTTGCAGAAAATATCTAAATGAAGAACAGTATTGTAATTTAGACTGCAGTTCTGTACCCACCTCTTGTCATTGCCTAATTTAAACTGGAGTTAAACAGCAGTGTCACAGAAGGTAAGTTTTTTTTTTTTTTTTTTTTTCCCATCAGATTGTTTCCAATTTCAAAGGGTACAGCCTAATGGGAAGGTCAGTAGAATCTACAGGGCATTTCACATGGTGCTTCATGTGGTATAGGAAAAGAAAGAGAAGACTAGATCTGGGGTTCCTCTGAAGGCATCTATTCAAAAGGACAGAGACCTATTGAGCTCTGGGGCACACCCTGTGAAATTCAAATTGCACAACCATGTGTATCTGCTGAAGCAAGTGGCATCAGTGTCCTTTTATTTTTCTTAGGCCTCTCCTAGTCTGCAGCTCACTATGACTCCTTAGAGACCGGGGGAAGCCTTCTATTGGCTCCACTAACTAATGTAAACAGTATCTCTCCCAATTATCTCAATAATAAAATATTTTGGTAACTATTTTTATTACTTTAGGGCAGCAGAAATAGAAGCATATTTCTCAGCATCTAAAGCAAAAAGCTTTGGGAAGACCCAAGTACAAAGATAGGGTCTGTTATCTATTGACTGAAATACTCCAGCTGGAGTTCTATAAATTCAGCGCTGGCTGGGGTGACCTTCATTGTCTGCTCCCTTTGTTCTGCACAGGCCCTGGGAATTATTCAAATTTCTCTTAGAAGAAATAACGAGAGAACCTACCAGATTTAGAAGGGAAGAGATGAGGAGGCCCATATGTTCCCCGATAGTGAAGACCATAAGGTATCTATAAGGCTGAGTTTTACTGTTGTCCTTGAGGACAGTTGGGAAACATGAAAGATGAACTGAGATGGTTCTCTGAGAGTCTCGGAATTTGGTTCTGAAGCAAGTGGCTCACTAAGCAGCTAGTGATAAAAGGCCATTTAAGAAAAAGTCCAAAAGGATTTTGATTGTGGTGAGAAATAAAGCGAGGAGCTAGAGCAGGTAGCTTCTAAAGCAGAAGACCAGGTTCTGGTAGCTAACCTCCAAAAGAATGAGAAAGCAGAATAAAGTATAGGGGAAAATGAATATGTGGGAGCAAAAGAGACATATTGAACTTTAAATTGTACGCACATAGAACTTGCATGGTGCATAGTTGTCCTGTACCTGGCAGACCCTAAAGAGTCCATGCCACCACCAGGTTAGTGGCAGATTCCCTAGCAGTTTTTAACTGTCTGACTTGTGCTTGCTATGAGTCACCAAAAATCAGAAACAGATAAGAAAAAAAATAATTTTCCCCAGAAGGGTCTTAACTCCTGGCTGGCTCACCAAGAAAATATTATCAGACCTAGGGGACTTCTTTCCAATGTCTTGGTGTTCTGAGCAAAGAATTGGACAAGACACACAAAAAGTAGCAGGGCCGTGCACTTATTTAAGGTCAAAAAGAAACGTGCTCCACTGAGTAAGAGAAGGTCAATGAACAGACTCACAGTGGCCATGAGGTTGAGGGAAAGGAGACTTTTGTAGGTGGAATTCCTGGATTGGCTTCTCCTTCATGCAGATAAGGCATTAGGGTGGTAGTCCTATCAAAACTCACTGGCCAGGCACCAGATTTAAATTGTCTTATCAAAAACTTGCTGGATTTTGTGCCAAATATAGATGAAGAATTGAAAATAGCAGTTTTCTGATTAGTTCTATGTATAGTGTTCAGAAGCTGCAGAGTCACCTAGGTCCTGTGTTGGGCACAAGTGCCCTTGGTCGCCATGACTTTGACAGATTCTGTCCACTTCTTTCACTGGTTTTGCCCCACATCTAATGTCCTACCTAACAATCATTTTCCAGTCTTATGACATAGAACCAAGGTTCTATTTCAATGCTTTGAATCTGAGTTTGCTAACTAGATTAATTCTCTGCATAAGTCCCATAAAAACTTATCCATGACATCAGTGTTATTTTAAAAATTCTTTTAAATAAATAAAAAACTTACATGTACTTAGAATAAAAATCTAATGCAGAATCTCAAATTTTGAATCTTTTCCTAATATTTTACAAGTACTGTGGTACTTCTGTCCATGAACTTAATTCTTTTCACAATTCTGGTGGCAAACCAAATTGGACAAGAACTGGATCAAATTCATTTATTAGGATCAATGCTGATCTTATGGAGAAATGTGATTTAATTCTTGTCAAATTTGGTTTGCAACCAGAATCATGGAATTACATTCATTAACCAAGGCTCTAATGTACCTCATGCAAAGTAATTTTTAAAATTTTTGAATATAATTTTTAAAGTCACTCTCCTTTATAATACTAATATAATACTTATTTCCACAGAAAATCTCCTTTTCCCATTTTATCATTTTATTTATTGAGCTTATTGAAATTACAATAATAAGTACACCTGGATAGAGTCTAAGGAACTTGATATTTTTTTCCCAGTGCCAAGGATCAATCTAAGGGCTGCACACCTGCTAGACAAATGCTCTACTACTGATCTACAGCCCCAGTACTGTATAAATGGCTCTTGTCAGCACATAATTCAGCTAGTGGAAACAGAAGTGCACTGAGTGGCTTGTTTGCTACAAGTGCTCAACCTGCCATGAGTTAACTGTTGTCATATTTTCCAAGACAACAGAGATGGAAGTGATGGAGAGTGACAGCTGGACCATAAAGCTGTAAGTCCTTTGTAAGCTGTGAACATATATTTTGCACAAGATACTATGGTACTGTCCAAAAAAATGACTAGAATTTTCAGTTCAGACTACTAATGGAAAGCAATTGGCTTAGTGAAGAATGTTTAAGAATGTTCCTTTCTGCTCCCAGAGTATGTGGAAGAATCCTCATTGTGAGACAGGTCAGACACAGAGCTGCAGAGCACGTAGTTTGGTTGAAGGCAGCCACTAGAATTCATGACAGTGACCAGCCAATCATTCCTAGTACCCAAAAGTCTTCCAAGTAGAATAATTTAGAAAATACTGAGCAAAACCACATGATCTTCCCAATAGGCAGGTAACAAATGATAATAGTTTTTCCATGATAAAACCTCTTAATTAACTGCAAGTTAATAAGAAGAACTATGCAAAACAGTTATCATCAAACTTACTAATAGAAGACAAATATTTTGCCACTAACACCAGAAACTAGGTAAAAATGTCCATTCTCATCATTTCTACTCAACTTTATACTTAGTTCACTTTATAACTTTATAACTGAGTTCAATGGGTTCTTCTCTTGGAAAATCACAAGCAGAAGACAAAAGAATGGAGAAATGTTTATTACTTGTAGCAATTAAGAAGAACCTGGGAATTATTTGAAAAGAAGTATTTTTCCTCAAATAAAGAAAGTAAAGGCATTTTATTAAAGGCAATTTATTATATAAACTTTTAAATTTTATATTAGAATATGTTTCTAGTACATAATGATTATATTCACCATGGAAGTTGGTATATGAACATAACACATCTTAATTCTTTTTTCATGCCCTCACTCTCTCCTCCCTGCATCTTTCAGGAAATATAGGAAAGTACATGGAAATGTAAAAGACCTAGAAGAATCAAAATAGTTTTTAAAAGAAAGAATGATTAGTTGTAAAAAATATATAAAATTATCCAATTTTATAGCCACAAGGCTACAATACTAATAGAGTTACACTAGCAAAAAGACCGACATGTAGACAAAAAGCACAAAATTGAAGCCTGGCATGATGACACATGTGTGTAACTTAACGAGGAGCAGCTCAGGAGGCTGAGACAAGAGGATCTTAAATTCAGGGCAATTTAGTAAGATCCTCCCTATATCAAAATAAGAAAGACTAAGGATGTTACTAAGTCCAAATATCCTAGTTTCAATACGCACTACCACAAAAAGAAATCATCAACTTATTTTTAACAAATATGTTAGGCAACTCAGTAGAAGAAAACACAGTGCTTCCAACAAATGCTGAGATAGCAGAATATCTATTTGCTGAAAATGAGAAAAAGGGAGAAAAACATTTAAATTCTTGCACATTCACACGCACACACACGAACTGAAAACAGAGCATAGATTCAAAAGTAACAACTAAGACTAAAACCTCTAGAAAAAAAGAAATGTTGGAAAGAGAAAAATCCTTGTGACCATGGGTTAGACAAACATTTCTTAGGTATGACATCAAAAGCAGAATCCATTAAGGAATAAATAACATCAAGTAAACTAAAAGTAATGGTACATGCCTGTAATTCCAGCATATGTAGAAGTTAAAGCAGCAGGATCACAAGTTTGAGGCCAGCCTGAGCTATGCATCAAGATCCTACCCCAAAAACAAAATAAAAATGACAAATTTAATTTAATTTAAATTTTAATATTTTGCTCTTGAAAATATGACATTAAGAAATTGAAAAGACAAGCCAGAGACTGATACAGGGGGATGAAACTCCCTACTACTATGTCTGGTATGATTTCGTGTTCTCTAAGATTGAAGCATGAATTTTAGGAACCATAGAGATTAAGAGCAGGATATATTTATTGAAAGAAAGAAAGCATCTGTCTGAGAGAGAGACAGGAGTCCGAAGCGGGTTGCCTAGGACTCTGTCTTTTCCAGGGACTTTTATAGAGTAAAATCATGAGGTTAGGAGGGTCAAAAGTGGGGAATAATGTGAATTTGCAAGATGGGCATAAGGCGGAACAGAACTATGGTCAACCAATAAGATTAATTACTCAGGTAAAATTGATTAAATTAGGAGCAAAGGGGGGAGCGAGTCACATAGTAAGCGGGCATGCTGAACAGCAGTGACTCTTCCTCTGGGGGGGTGGGATGCTGATTCCTGACCTCCTCAGGGTAACAGAGAAGTAGTTGGACTGTGGATCCTTAGGATGTAGTTGTTTTTGCTTTGCCTTTTGTCTTGAGGTTTGGCCCACAGCAAGTGATTGTCTCTTCCAAGGCTGCAAGGTAGCTGAACTTCTGCTCTGGCTCCTTGAAGTCCCAACCCTGTCTGACTGCCTGTAATATTTCTGACTAATTCAGCTGCCTATAACAAGACCAATCTCATAAAGAAATTATATAGAACAGCTTTTAAAACTTATAAATTAATGGTATTTAAAAAAACAACTAAATTTTTAAATGGTTTACTTTTTGAATAAGTATTTCACTAAAAAGATACAAAGTAAAGTCAATAAACATATAAAAATATTCAGCATCATTAGTCTTTGGAGAAGCATAGGTCAAAATCACAGCGATATACCATTTACAGATAATAGCTGTAATCAAACCATAGAGGAACATAAATGATGGTGAAGAATACAGATACATTCAAGTGATGCAATCACTTTGGAAAATGATTTAGCAGTTTCCTGAGAAATTAAAAATAAGTTTGCATTTAATCTTGAAATTTTGAAAAGAAATTAACACAAATGTCCATATAAGATGTGGACTCAAATATTCACAGCAGCTTCATTCCTATCTCCAAAATGAAAATAACCCAAATATTCATCAACTGCATTAGTTCAAGTTCTTTAGAGTAATGGAGCTAGTAGAATATGCCTATGTAACAATAATAATAAATGATTTATTAGAGGGGCTTACATGACCTGAGGCTAGAAGATCCCACAGAGGTTATCTACATGCTCCTGGGAAACCAGTAGCAGCTGAATCCCTGAGAAAAAGAAGGGCCGTTTATGCAGGGTCAGTGCAAGCCTGACTGCCGAGAAGCTCCAGGAGAGACCTAAGTAAGTACTTTCAAAGGCTAAAGAATCTGAAATCTCATGTCCATTGATGACAGCAGCAACAAAACTATACACACTTAAGACGAAACAGGAGTGCACCTGTGTGCACGCATGCACATGCACATTCATGGGTTTTCCATCTGGGCCCCAGCCTATTGTATGGTGTCACCCCCTTTCACAGTCTTCCTCCCTTTGTTGGCTGACCCTTATTCCAAACATTTCTGGAAAATCTTTCACAGATGCACCTCACACTGTAATTTATCAGTTTTCTGTGCATTTCTCAAGCTAGCCAAATTGACAGCTAAAATTAGGGAACAGATTTTCTTTTTTAACGCATTATATCAACATAGCTGAACTTTTAAAATGTTGAAAGAAGCCAGGCAAAGAAGAGCATGTATTGTACAATTTATTTTGTATACAATTTTTAGAAGAATGCAATTCTAGACAAGCAGAAAGCAGATTATATTTTTTTAGGCCTGGGGATGGAAATGGGAATCAGCTGCATGCAGCCAAGAAGACAATGTTCTAATACTAGATTGTGGGGATCGTTGCACAACTCTCTAAATCTATGAAAAATCACTGAATCATACACTTAAATTTTAGAGTGAAAATCATGCCTCCATAAAACTTCTTTTAAAAATAGCATTTACCAAATATTTACTAAGTGTCAAGCAAATGTTAATCACTTTGCATTTATTATTTCATTTAATCGCCCCCTAAGTGATGTTTTGGGGAAGACTATATAAGAGAATTTACTAATATCCTCATTTTATAAATAAATCTCCATCTTATTGGAAGGCCAAAATAATTCATTTTATGGAATTAAATCACTCTATTTAAAAGCCTTATTTTATGGGAGATTTTAAAATCCCATTTTGAAAACTTAAATAAACTAATCTATTAACTTCTCTGGTTTATGAATAAAGAAACAGAATTCAAGAAAGGGCAAGTGATTTATCCAAGAGGATTTGGATAGTAGCATAACTAACGGAGTCAGAAGACCAGCAGACTGATCTGAAAGCCTTTTTTCTAAAGTTCTGTGCAAATAGTCACCCAGTAAAATCCGCAGCCTGGCTACTTTATCGGAATTATTTGGATTAACAATTTGACATTTGGAGTATTTTCTATTTTTTTTTCTATTATCCTGAGAGTTTTCAAAACCTGATATATTTAAATCTGTGTGGTATTGCTGGTCACAAGATAGATGGTGGACCTCAAAAATAATAACTTTATAAAGCTCAGACTGCTATAACTTCATTAAATAAGTTTCCAGAATAAGAGCCCATATAAAAGCCTAAGTCAGGCAATAGTTTTTAGATGTTAAAACTTTTCCATAAAGAGATTCCTGCATTATCTTCCCATCCATACCCATTGAAAAAGCATTTAATGTTTCATTCAGTAACTTCAAGTACTTTGACCCATTTAAATCTGTTTCACTCACTGTTACTGTCTACATGACCTGCTATTGTTGAGTTTCTTCTTTTCATATATCTGCACTAGTATTTCTGAAGACCTGCACTTTGTTTTCATTTTTTTCTACAGAGGTGCATGGGTGGACGTTAATAAGAAGGCAAGAAAGACTACTACATTAAGATTCTTTGTTTTTGATGACTGTGGATGACATTATTTGATCACCACTGGTTTTTGAAAATGTTGAATGTTATTTTATAAGCATAAAGGTACACATTTGTTCTCTTGGCTGTGGATTTGTTTTTGTGAACTTCTAGACCTCAGTAGATAAACAAACCTATTTTGTTATGCTCCTCCACAAACACATAAAAAAGTACAGTCTTGTGTTTTATTATTAATAGCTGGTTCAAAATCTTTCTCTAAATAAACAAAAAGAAGGTAAGTTTTTCTCTCAAGTATCTTCACATTTTTGGAACAAGTTTTTCAGTTTTTCATTTCTTATTCACGTGGCACTTCCCAAAACATATAAGTATATAAAAAAAATTTTTAAAGCCACGTTTAAAATATGCCATGTTTTCCTTCTAGTTGTCACTTAGGGGGCGATTAAATGAAATATTATCTGTTATTTGTTCACACTAAAATAATATAATATTTGCATAGATTAAATATTGCTATTCAAATAAGATCCACACCACTACTCATCACTCAGTATATAAACTCTTTCAAGGTTGGTTGACTTTTCAGTTACCTGACTTTGGGGGATCCTTTGAAATTCACCCCTTATTTGTCCTGTGGGGCAGCTAGTTTCAGCTACCACATTAGTTCTTTTGCTTATGCTGTGGTTTCCCACTTTGCAGTCTTCCAAAGACTGGGGATTTCTTCTGGACAGGTACTGCTCAGTACAGCAGTCACTGGTTACCTGTAGCTGTTCAGTACTTCTTATGTGTCTGGTCTACATTGATAAATGTATATGTAAAATAGATCATTTCAAATGCTCAGTATAAACAAAGAATGTAAAATATCTTGTTCATAGATTTTATACTGATATAGTGTTAGATGTTGATATTTAGGACAACTTTGTTTAAAATATCATTTTTCTTTTCTTTTTATTCTTTAAAATAAAACATTATTAAAAATTAATTTCATCCATTACATTTTGCCTTTTTACTGTGGCTTCTGAAAAGTTCAGAATTACATATCAATTTTGAATGATGCATTTTGTATGCCCGGTTTATTGGGTTAGCTTTGTTATACCATCACTCACATGCAAGCCCTATGTCTTCCCTTGCTTCTTAGCTAATAGACGATCCTTACCTGCCTCTGTCTAGTCCCAGCTCCCAACATCTCAGTCTGAGCCATCCCTGCTGTGCTCATTTAGGGGAAATTTTTTGATAGTATTGTCAATCGACAATTTCAAGGAAAAAATTATAGAACCTCTCAGAATGATTCTGAAATTCATTTGAAGGGCAGAAATAACTAAAGATAATTTTAAAAAATAATAATGAAGACAAATTTTTAGACACTCATAAACTTTTGCCAGGATTGAAATCATAATAAATGGAAATTATTTAGTGTAATGTCTTATACATAGAGAACAAGCACTCAATATATATAGTACCTGTTAGTATTATTTCTTACCACATCATATAAAAGTATAATAATTAAAATCTTAACTAAAAATGGATTTACAGATGGTTAATATATGTCTCATAATACATACATAAAATATTTTCCATATTGAGGGATTTATATCTTACTGTAGATCAATAGGTGAGAGAATGAATCAGTCAGTAAAAAGTTTTTAGGCAGTTTAGATATTTGAAAGAAATTGGGATTCTGCACTGAGAAAAAAATGAAATCTCTAAAATATGTGTTTAAGAAAGGGAAAAGTATATGTGAAAATAAATCTCTCTGTAGCATAGTAGGCTATTCTAAGCATAGCAGTAATAAACTTATAGAATAAAATGTGATATATTTGACATCAAAATGTAAAGTTTATATAAAAATGCAATTAAAAACTGAATTAAGCAATAAACTTAGGGAGTCAACACTGATACTACAAAAGTTAATGTTTCCCTTTAAAAGAATATAGTCACAAATAATAAATACATTAAAAACTAGAAATAAATAGAAAAGTAGACAACGGTGAAATGTGTAGAAAAATATTGAACTCTAGTAACACAGATTATGAAAACATTTTAATTAAATGATCTTACCCACCCCACCACAATTCTCACAAGGAGTTTTAAGTACCACAAAGAAACTGCTGCTGTTGATGAGATTTATTATGAAAGTTAAACTCATACAAAACAAGCAAGGTCACTGGCCTGGAAAAGGCCTTTCTTTTACTCTTCCTAGTCTTCTACGGAAGACAGAGTTCCGTTGGATCGAAGATTCAAAGAATCCAAGAGCAACCAAGAAAAGAGTTCTTTTTGTTTTTGTTCAAAACAGTTCTCGTAAACCAGCCCCGGGCCGAAAACCTCCAAGTCATAAATAATTGCTATAGTGTGCAATGAAGTGTTAGTGCCTGGGGCAGTCACTAATGTCAGAGTGAGGGGAAGACTGAAGAAGTCTGCCAAAGTGTGGAGGTGAACGTCTCAACAGATCCAGAAAGTCTCTAGTGGAAACCTTATGGAAGGAGAAGGATTAGCCTAGGGAAAGGGCGAGGACTGTGAGGTCAGCTCTGATGGACTGAATGGGGCCTCTTGTGCAACCAATTCTGTGAACTTAATCTCCTTGAACTTCAGGGCCCACAAATGCAAAATGATAATAATTAAATCTTTCTTATGAAGATATTCCAAAATTTAGTGATCTTAAGCCTCTAGCAAAGTGCCTAACATACTGGAAGTACTGAACTGTTGGTACTGGAACTGTAATTGAATTACTGTCCTAACTGACACTATAGCATTATCAAAGCAATTCTAGTTGTTTCATGAATGTCTTTTTGGAAAGTAAAGTAGCAGCTTCATAACCTTCCTTGATCACTTTAACACACTTGAGCTCACTCTCTTATGCCCTTCTGCTAAATGTAAATTAATAAAACATTCAGATAGTGTGTGTGTGTGTGTGTGTGTGTGTGTGTGGTGCTGGGCATTCAACCCAGGACCTCACACATGCTTGCAAAGCACTCTACTGAGCTACATTCTTAGCCTCAGGCAGGGCTTGCTGAAGATTCTGCTGTGCTTATCCTTACCTCTTCTCACCCATTAATCCATAACACTCCAGATCATCACCACTGCTCCATTTGTTTGATTAAATGTAATGCAGGTCTTTTCTTGGCACTTCCCTCTTAACAAATTAGCCACATCATAGCCAGTCCTCTGGCCATCTGATTTGCTTATAGTACTAACTAATAACTTTAGTTTATTAGAAAAACAAAAAGTATAAAAATAAAATAAGACAGGAAATGGCAGCTGCAATAAAAAGTTGGTTTTTAAAGTGGTGTTTTTGTCTTTGCTTTTGTTTCATTAAATATAGAATTTATGAAGTGAAAGCATCTTCCAGGAAAAAAAGACTAGTTATTCCTAAAAATACATACTAAACAAAAAATAAATACTTTATGGAAAAGTAGCTTCAAGATTTACTTCAACCTATATTTTGCCCAGTAAATATTTCTGTATTTCTAAACTACTATGTGCGAAAGAATATGTATTTATCTTTAGGTGATATTTTCTGTAGCCTTCAATATCACATAGAATGCTCTATTTCTTAGCTAGAAAATCCAAAGTTTTTTCCTTCCAATCAATTGGAAGAAACAATTTTGGGAAGAAAAAAAAGAGCGCATTCATATTACACTTATGTAATATACAAGGGAAGAGCTTGTTATACTTAACTATTTGAGACTGCAGTAAACTAAATTGGATAATTTCAAAACCTATAGTAGGTCTATGTGAGTCAGTTGTCTCATCTGATAAAATTACAAGGGCAATTATTATGTCTCACCACCTTCATATACTGAAAGCCATCTAGATAGTGCTTCGTCATTTAAACTTTCACTGTTAACATAAGATGCGTGCCATGTTCTTTGAAATAAAAACTACATCAAAGATTTACTTGACAATGTGAGGGACTCTGCATGATTTCCTGTTTCTCCTGCACTTACGAACATTTCACAGTATTACAGTGGTGGCAGAGAGAGCATAGCTTCTCTTCGGGGTTCCACACTCTCCTTCCCTACTGAAGCGCTGCTGCTGGGAAATGCTGCCTACCTCCACCTTAGCCTGCATTTCCTAATTCCTTCTCCTCCCTTCCTACAGGGCCCTGACTGGCTTGTCCCAGGGACAGGGAACAGGAATGATGACCTCACTTCTCCTTTGCAGTGGTTAACAAGTGGGTCTGTGTCTGTGCCTCTCCCCTTCCTCCTTAGTGCTTCCTTGCTCTGCTTCCCTGCCATCATGAACTCAGCACCTTTGCTGTGCCATATTCTCCCCTCATAATGTCCTGGGAGCCTGACAACCATGGACCCAATTCTCCTAGCTTTGAGCTAATTAAGCCTCTCCTGTAAGTTGTGAATGCTGAGCATTGGGTCTCAGTGACAAGCAAGTTGCTAATACAAGTTTATCACGAACTGGGTTTTGACCTTCTATACTGTGGGTCCAAAACTGACTTAATGCAAGTGACCCAACTCAGATTAACTAAATGATAGGGGATCATATATGAATTGCAACATATTAAATTATTAACACAACTATATCATGCTGTCTTACAGTATCTGGGACAGTTGCTCCTAGAGATCTATTTACCAATCTTAGCTTTCAATCTTCCTTTTTCCCTAAATTCTATGTAGCTTACAATATTTCTATTAATGCAATTATTTTAAGTATTCAAGTTACAGCATGTTATGGTTTGGATATCATCTGTCCCCAGGAAGGCTAGTTATGTGGAAAGCTTGCTAACTGATGGACTTTTTACTAGGTGATTGAATCATGAAGTCTCTAACCTCACTAAGTGGATTACTCCATAGATAAGATTATAATTTGATGACATTAGTGTTAGACAATGAAAACACTGCCTACTTAACGGGAGTGAATCGTAGAGGTTTGACCTTAGGAACTAGGTCTGGTGTCCAGCTTTCCTGCCTTCAGTGCTTCCTGGTTGACATGAGGTGAGCAGATTTCCTCTTTTTACATCCTTCTGCCGTGATGCTAATGCCTTGGAGTCAGCCAAACATGGACCAAATCCCTTGAAACTAAGCCAAAATAAACCTTTGCTCCTTTAAGTTCACTTCCCAAGTATTTTGTGAGAAGCTAATTAACACACCAGAAATGAGTCAACACGTGCTACACAATTATCTCCCTGCAAATGTATCTAACTCACTTAGTGGATACTCGGAAAGAATTTTCCAAGAATTTCTGAAGTTGGATCATTGCACAAATAACTGCATGAACTTTCTATACTAACTTTCTGTGAATAATTGATCTTTTCTCCCATCCTGAGGACTACCTTGATTCACTAAAAATAAATACATATGATCTAAGATCATAGAGGTTGACAAGCAGGGAAACAGAAAAGGACTGGAACAATTCCTTAGTATGAGATGAAAACCCCTGAAGAGAGATGTATATGCCAAACTAAAGGGATATTTTCTGTGACCTCAGTATTTAGATTTCCAGCCAAGAAAACTAAAGTTGCTAGAATATTTATAAACTTGCTGTGCATGTGTTTGTGATACATACACATATTGCTACATTATCCTTCATGCCTGGAGTAAATGAAACTTCAGAACATACTTATGATATACCCACGTCATATCCTTTTCTTCCTTCAGAGTAAAGATTCAGGTTTAAAAAAAAACTCTCATAAAAATGTGAAATTTACCATACCAGGGGATTAGAAGGCCAATATCACCTGCATAAGTATTTCAGGATAGAGAAAGAAAGAGAGGGAGAGAGAGAGAGAGAGAGAGAGAGAGAGAGAGAGAGAGAGAGAGAGAAAGAGAAAGGAAGAAAGGAAGGACATTAAAGTAGGAAAATTTTTTCTTAATATTTTCAGTGTGATTCTAAGAGAATAGAGCTTATCTACTGAAAAGTTTGGAGCGTTCTTGAATTTAATTCAATATAAATACAAGTAAGTGTTGTAGAGAGTGATGTATGTTTTAATGCTGTATGTGTAGAAAATTTTGCATAGAGACTCTTTTCTGGTACATTCTGTCACTAAACACCTATCTTTGTTCTGCATTGTATTCCTCTGTTTTACCAAACAAGATTTAAACTCCCACAGGCAGAAACTGCGTTATCCTTCTTTCACCTTTTATAGAAAAGCAATTCTAAAATGGAATGATTAAAGGAGTAAGCAAGATAGTCTACTGGAATATAAGAATAAAATATTAGAGCTTCAATTAAACTCCTTAAACTTATTCTTCTACTGTTTAAATATGTTTCGTATGATAACCTAATCTTTTATTTATAAAATATCTGTTTTGGAAGTGCATGCACAACACTTCTAAACTAATGGGAATACATGACTAAAAATTGTATAGACCACTGCCTCATGGAAAACAGCATAAGAAAAAAAATGAAAAAAAATTGTAAAAATAACATGCTGACCGGGCTGTTGCCATGCCGATGGTGTAGCTGCAGAGAAAATGAAGCGGATGGCCTGGAGAGTGCATTCATTCTTTCATTCACCAATTATGCATTGAGAACCTATCATCTGCCAGAGGCTGTGCTGGGCAGCAGCCACTAGAGAAGTGACTGGATTGTTAAAAATAGAGCGAATGACAGTAAATCCATGATCGTTTTCCATATGGTGCTATCCTTCCTTTTCCTAAAAAGTACTCTGGTCCCTTATCTTCTAGCAAGGACATCCCTAGAGGAACTCACCCACATCTGTATGACTGAGAAACTATGATGGACACTATGGTCACTCCGTAGATTGATATAGTGAGCATAGATGTGGGGGGAAAAGGATACATTAATTCAAATGATCCCATTGTTGCTTAGAATTGTCAAGTGAATATACCCTTCAAATACACAGGTCAGGATCCCAAGGGAGTAAATGTGTACTCATATACATTTGCCAAGAGTGGCAAAAAAAACCCCAGTTTCCTACTATATCCTGATAATCATCCTAACAGATATCTGGGGAGCCCTGGATGCTACAAACCTCTTGTAATCACATAATTAAATAGGAATGGACAAATGGAGCAAGATTGTGATACAAAGTAAAATTATATTGATCCTTGAGTTTATTATACATAGGAGGAAATTTATAATTGCAGGTTACAAACATACAGCATCCATATGATTTGGAATAATGTGATACAAAAAGGACACAAATGACACGTTTAGTTTGCCTTTTCTATTTTTTTCCACCTTTAAGAATATTCACTTGGTTTTCTTACCCATGTGATTTTCTGCCTTGCAGACGTCTGGCTGAATATATCATGATGTTGTAATCCATATTGTGTCTCTCAAAGGAATGTTTTTCCAAAATTCAATCCTTGTTAAAACAAAAATGATCTTTTCTCTCCATATTAAAACTAAGATTCAAAGAATTTGTTTTGGGGTAGTATAGTGGTCACTATTATTGCCCATGTTGAAAAGAAATTTAGCAAGAATTTTTCATTCTTCTTCAAAAGACCTATAATAGCAAAAAGACTCTATTTATGCACAGAACCCAATGAAGAAGCATGTGGCTGATTTAATTACCTTGGAAGATGGAGGACACACAGCAACCAGTCAGTCAAGGTCTTCCACTCTTACTCCAAACCCCCAATAAATGATGACTCACCTCAGAAGAATACTACTTTCCTGTATGTAAAAAATTCCAGAAATAGTTCCTGCACTGAAGCACTAGAAAGAGAAAAGTTTGAATGCCACTAGTCTTCCATTTGTTTTTATTCAGTATAACAGAAATTCTACATAAATTCTTTATTGCTTGAAATTATTTTTGTACTTGATCTCTAGACCTATGGTTTCATCTGATTTTGATTTCTGTGTTAATATTTAATGATAACATAATAATTTTATTAGATAAACTAAGAATTAGCCTATTGAATTTAAAGTAATTCATTAATAAAAACATACTCATTTTCCAAAAATGTTATCATTAAATTTCATTATATTAAACATATATGATGAAGATATTATAGTATAGAAAATGCTGAAACTTATTTAGTTTTAAACTCTCGGTCACAAGTTAAAAAAAAAACTTTAGCAGTCTAGCAAAAGAGTTCTGCAAAAAGGAAAAGTGGAAGCAAGCCAAGTTAGGATCTGATTAAGTATTCAGCAGAGAATTTTCTGTGGCTCTTTCGAGAAGCTCTGTCAGTGCATTTAACTCTCTGGACAAAAGGTTGTTGAAATCACACAAAGGATTCTCCCAATTCAAATGCTACAGATGAAATGATATTCACATAGAAGTATGCCAGATCTTCAAAGCATAATAAAGGGCATATCTATGTGCTTTATGGATTTAACTCGCAAGCAGAGTTAGAAATAGATATAAAACAAGCAGGAAGAAATCTTTGTAAGTATGAAATCCCTATTTTTCTTAACATACTTATTTCAAGGCACACATTCAGGAAGAAGGCAATTGCTAGGTCAGACAAAAGAAGAGATGTGAACAGGTTATTCTGCCCCGATGTAAGAATAGCATCATTTGTACAAGGCCTAAAAGGCCTCATTATGTGAAAAATGGGCAAATACTTTTGTGTGAGAATGTTTGTAAAGAAAGATTGGCAGTTTAAGTGAATGGTCTGAAAATTTACATTCAGTTCAGTCACATATTCACATTTGCATAAGACTGAAGAATATGACTCCATGTATTTAATGGTTCTTGGATAAAACTTCTTTACCTTTATGGGACAATGAATGCAATAGTTTCGGTCAGTATTAAATTAATAATAGAAAAAATCATCCAGTCAGTTTGCCTCCTCATGGTGGAATTCTGTGATCTCCCTGCCATGATTCTATGTTTCCTCTGCAACAGAATTAGCAAAAGTTCTGATTGGAATTTATGAAATTCTCAAGGAAGATCCTAAAATAGTGTTCTTCAGATTCTCCAGCTTCATAGAAAGTGGGAGAAGAGGGGCAAAATGAGAGGAAAGACAGAAGGCAGAACCTCTACCTGCCCTTGGAAGGACCACTCGTCTCTTCTTTCATAGGTCTCAAAAAAATTTGAAAACTACTTCATTTTTAAGAGGAAAAAAAATGGAGCATTCTCAAAGTCACAAAGTTAGACAGAGATACTATCAGAGCTCAGACACGACTTCTTTGTACAAGCTCTTTCCAAATTAGACCTTGTATGATAAAGAGGTCAGTTCCATTTGAACATATTAAACATTAAGAAATCACAATCATTAAGATTTAGAGAAGCCTAACTTATCCAAACTTCTAGCCAGGATTAATGTTCTCCTGATAGGATCCATGACAGCAGGTCACTGGACCTCCATCTGGAAATCCAGGGATAGGAAGGTCAATTCCTCATAGAACAGTATATTCCTCTAGAAGGAGACTACCTTTTTAAAAAAAATTTTTAACCTTTTAAAATTAGTACTTATGCATGTACTAGTGGAGGGCAAGAAGGAGTAATTTCAAATTAGGATTTATATCATAGTAGATCTTACTTTTAATTCGGTGCTTTCCTACCTAGAGTGGGAATATCTTCAATGTAAAATTACGTTCAGATGCTGGGAAAAGCTCTACTACTTGGAACTTTTCTTCTTCAAAACAGAATCTAATTTTATGGCCCAAGGAAAAGGATAAACAATGCAAACCACTACAAATGTGATTTTTCAGTGCATTTGACACATGTAGACAATCTTCCACTCTCCATAAAATCCAGGGTGTCAAGAATGCGTGCAGTTGCTAGTTCATTAGCAGTGGAACAAGCCATATTTTTTTGTTCTCTTCTGAGCAGCTTGGAGATAAACATCACTAAGATACAGTCAATGGCTCAATGAGTCCTTTAAGGTGGCAGTCCCAACCTTTCCAGAATGAGGGACCAGTTTCAAGGAAGTCAGTTTTTCCATGAATCAGAGTGAGGTGGGATGGTGGCGAGGGAATGATTCAAGTGCTTTATATTTAGTTTTCACTTTATTTCCACTGTGCCTCAGTATCTTCTATTAGTTCATCAATTTGTCCAGCTAAAATGAGAACACAGGTCACCCTTTAAATTTAAACTTCTCCAGGGGCTGGGAATTTAGCTCAGCGGCATAAGCGCCTTCCTTGCAAGTATGCGGTTGTGAGTTCAATCCCTGACACCAATAAAAATGAAAAAGACAAATAAATAAGTAAATAAATTTAAACTTCTCCCAAAAGTTCATGACAAATGTACTTAGCAGGAAACATGAATGCACCAATAGAAAAGGGCTTCCTGGCTTTTAATGACATAGTTAGCTACTAAGAATGATGCTCTCAATGCAGACACATTTGATGAAGTGGTGACCTTCAGTAACTTTTTCCCTTCTTCATGTTCATGCTTTTCTTTACAGAATCTCTAAAGGCCAGTTTTTAATTCAGAGTGCTTGGCCTTGCAGCAAAGCACTATGAAAGGTTTCATGGCTTCCTTGGACAGCTGGTTGTCACACAGTCTACAATGCAGGGTTGGAGAATGTGAGTAATCTATTACAAAAAAACTCAAAATTAACTAAGACACTTGGAATTTTCTTTTAAATGCAATTTTATTTTTGTTGGTAGACTTACAATTTTCTGCTTTCTATTTTTCTCCCTTTTCAAAGAAGCTCTCTAGTGACTTTTTTAAAAAAAAACTATCTTGCTTAGGGCTAGCCTGTGGGTTTATCAAAACTGAAACAAGTGTGCAGAGTAAGAAAGATGCTTGGATGGAAGTGATAGATAAATTAACAGGCAGGATACACAAAGACTAAAAAAAGGTGTCAGATTGTGACTTATATCCTGCCACCAGCTGAAGCTGTACAATTGAAGTACATTGATCACTTGTCACTATAAATGCTGCCACCGTACTTGTCACTCACCAATAAGAGTTTTCATATGAGTGTGCAAGCACTGACGTATGGCTTTTGTACAGTCAAACCTCTCTGATCTTAATCTGTACTAGCAGCAGCTCTCCAGCACTAGCATCACCACTTTTGCTCCACTTCAGATCATCAATCATTGGATCTCCATAAGGAGCACACACAACTCACAATAGGGTTTGTGTTTCTATAATAATCTAATGCCACGACTAGAGACAGGAGGAGAGTCTAGGAATAATTCGAGAGATCAGGGCAGCTGTAAATACAGTTGAAGCTTCTCTTGCTTGCCCATCATTCACCTCCTGCTGTGTGTCTGGGCTCCTAACAGGCCATAGACTAGTACCGGTCTGTGGTCCATCAGTTGGGGACCTCTGGCTTTTAGGACATGTGTCCTGTTGTTACTATGTTCTGCCATTTTCAGAGTATCAGCAATACATCTTCTCATCGAGTTACTGATACTCCGTTCTGTCTGATGAACAAAAGATTTACAAAAATAAGGAGGCCAAAAAGACTTTCCAACATCTCAGATACTGTACAGGTGAAAGGGTGTTCTGACTTGCAAAATTAAACAGTGTATTCACTTGGAAGAGGTACCCCTTTAGAAGAAATATAATATCCAGTTAAACTGCACAGTTATATTATGCCTATAGTAGATGATTTAGCTCATTTCTCACTGTGATTTTGAAGCTTCTAGCTAAAATATAGCTGACACCCTTAACAGAGTTTGTCAACTTGAGCAAGTAATACCCAACTAAATTGGTTTAGCATAGTTTTGGGTGTGAAAGACTATTGCCAGAATGGTACAAAAGGGAAATGACGAAGGAAAGATTGCTTGTTTATTTGGAGGGACTCCCGTCTTCACCTCCACCTAGGACATTGTCTTCAGCTTCCAGCACAGATCCTTGAGCTTTCCATCACAGATCCCTCAACTCCACAATAAAGACTCACACGGAACAGAACAATGAGCTCCAGAACTTTGACTGGATCCCTCAGATTTCCAATGGGAAGACAGACCTTTTGCACTGTTCTACACCTGACTTTCTGAGGCAAGTAAGCCAATCTTATAAACTTTTTTATATTTGTATATCTTGTATTAAATCTATTTCTCTAGTAAATTATGGCTGATGCAACAGCTTTCCAAGAAGATTTATACATATGAAAATACAGCAGGTATTGGGCCAGAAGATTGTGCAATCCAATGCAGAACAATAATGAATAAAACAGCCATAGCTTTAAAGCTATGCAAACTTGTATCCATATCTAGGCTGTGCTGCATACAAGCCATTTGTGGATGATTTATTCAATATTTCAGAACTTTATTTTCTTCATCAATAAAATAGGAACATTTATAAATAGAAAAAAATATGTTGAAATCTGAAAAATGGAAGGAATTTGCTAAATGGCTTAGAAAAGAAGGCAGAGGAAAGGAAATACATATTTTCCCATCATTGTTGATATTGACTTGTATATGAGTGCCATGTGACACTGGTTTAAGTAATCCATCAAAACCTGCCTCCAATATCAGGGAAATTTGTTTTAGGGCTTAAGGTCTAGGCTTAAACTCTAGTTCTCCAATAAATAAATGACTCTAGATTCTCTGCTAAAGCAGCCATAAACATTTCCAATGACAGCTCTGGGCTTAAAATTCTGGATACTATATCCACTGATTAGCATTTAGTAAATGCTTCATTGTTCTGAGGTATGAACAAAGAATGATATCAACCAGATCCATGCTTTCCAGCAATAATCCTGAGATTGGCTCACTCACAAGAAGCATGAAGACAGTGAAATAAAACCGAGATTCAAAGAACTAAGCTATAGCATGATGAAAATTCAGACAGAATGTTCTTGCTATCCCATGAGAGTCTTATTTTCTTTTCCTATGGCAGAACACAGGCTGAGAGTCTAGCTGTCTTCCTGCATCTTGTTACTGACTATGGTCACAGAAAAACAAACTCTTCTGAAAATACTTGAATATGATCAACACTGACTTGGGCATGTGGGAGTTGTTATTAAATTTGACAGAGCACAAACTATTTTTTCCTTGAGCTAAAGAACTTTACCAAACATCATCCAGGTTAAAATAACATTCACTTTGAATGAAGCTACAAACAGCATACTTCCTTTGCAAATGGGCTGACAGGTGGGGATTGTCCATCATTGACAAGAAAGTACATGTGTGTAGGACTTCACCTGTAACCAGCTATCAACCATAGGGACAAATTACTAACACAAAGGAGAGCTTAATTCCAACCTGAAAACAACCTTTTAGCATGAATTCAATACTCAAATAGAACATTTATTGAGCTCACATTTTTCTTCAAGGATGCTCTCTCACTGTAAGTGGAACAGATGGCTTTTGGAAGAAAACTAGAGACAGACAGAAAACTAGAGATAGACAGTAAAGATCTCCAGTGGACTTGCTTTGAAATCCATATTTCTTTAAATTGTTTCTTTATGAACTGTTTTGCTCTGTTTTAATATGTTTAATCTTACCCTCTTTAAGATAAAAACAAGTATGCAGGACTGATAACCATATTACTAAGTTTTTGTTGAATCATTGAGCAGAACTGTTGGCAGTGTCACTATTGGAATGTCACTTTGTATGCTTTAATTTTGTAACCTGAAAAATTATTTCTAAGATGATAATTTGAAACTTATCAACTAGTGATTTCTTACATGTTTCTAAAAACATGCATATTTTTCTGTAATTCTGTATTATTTCTACCCTTTTTTTTCTGTTTTTTGTTTCTTTCTCTTTAAATAATAATAGTTATAATTATAATTTTAAAAAGTCCCTGTATTAAAGAAGAGAAAGTTAAACACTTCCAACATACAATGGCACAAGATAAATATTACCATTCTGAAAGGTATAAAGAGGAGGATACATCAGAGGAATGGGACCAAAGCATGTCCAAAATCCAGCAGGACAAACATTAAACCCTGTAATTCCACGTGCAGCATTTGAGGCAGTCTGTGGCAAGACATGAACACTGAAAGGCTTGTGTGGCTCTGCCCCTCTGGCATTGCTGGTGGTTGTAGCTCACATTGCTTTTCTCTTGGGCCATCTTTGCTCCCTCCTTATAGCTTTCCTCCAACAATCCATGTTCCTGGATTCTCCAAACTTTTGAGGTATCCACTGGACCCTCAATTTCACACTCACATCTTCACACATTGCTCTCTCAAGGGCACACTGCCTGGCCTCCCATCCCTTCAGAATTCTTTTTGGCACCACAGCTTTTCTATTCGGCAGCACCATTTGAGTGATGTCAATATCTGCTACCAGTTGGAACAGTAGCTAGGCTTCCTTCTTTCTTGGCTGACAGGGTCCAGCACCTATGAACCAAATCCCAAGGAAAACTTCCCTAGGCTGCCACAATTCTGGAACATGGTAATCTAGAGCTTTCTTCTCAAAGAAAAGTCTTTCATTTTTGCAATTTGAGGCTGAAAATTATGGAGTTCTGTGATTTATTGCAACATCAAGATGGCCTATTGTCTTCTTCTGAAATACTTGGCTTTTCCTTGTTGATCTTTTCCGTGACTAATTTCTCCTCCATTCTATCTTTGCAAGCCTCAGCTTTAGTGGAACCTCATTTTTGGCTAAACTCAAAACATTTTAAATTATTCTGCTGGACAATTTTCTCTTGATTCTCAACATAAGTTTGGCTAAAATTCCCCCAAAAGTAGCCATGCCACCACCTTACATTTGCCTTCTTTGAAATATCTTCTGCCAGATTAATTGTTCTGCTCCTCTTAGTCTCCAGCAAAGTCTCTGGACATGACCAAAATACTGACACACTTTCTTCCAATGCATAGCACATATCAAGTGCAACAGCTAGTGTTGTGCTTCTTTCCAGCAGAAACCTCCTGAGCCTAGTCTTTATAAGCAGCATTTTCATCAGCATTCTGGCCTTTCAGACCAGAATTTTCAGTCAAGTACAGCGCAAGGTACTCCAAGGCTGCTTCTTCAGAAGGTACCTTTAAATCTTTCCAAACTTTTCCCACAAGTCAGTTCCAAAAGCCCTTGAACCACATGGCAGGTACATCCTGCTAGTTTCAAGGTAGGTTAGCATGCCAGAGCAGCATCACAGAGGAGAAACAGGCCTTATAGTATGACAGGCAGAAGTCAATAAAGCAGTGAACCACCATCAGCAGCAACAATGGCGGCAGCAGCAACAACTAAGTCTTGATATTTCATCCAGGACCTGCCCTTTGGACAGTGCCACCCACACCCAGAGTGGAGCACCCTTAATTTCAGTATTACACAATTAACCCCAGCATCACATACCCTAGATTCAGCCACATCCAAAATCCCCACCAATGGCCACATGAGGCTTTGTGGGGTGGGGTCATCTAGATACAAGCCATGACATGTGATATCCAGGCCCTACGTCTGAGCTTTAGCCAGTTGTGGGCATAGTAGAGATGAGGAGGGATCACTCTGAAGTATATTTTGTGTTGTTATTTGTGTCTTGAGGTCCCCCCAAAGGCTCATGCTGTCATGGCCTGCACCCCTGCCATTCATCAGCTATGTATCTGATCTTGACTGATTATTCCCTATCCTTAAATTTTTTTTCACATATGAAGCAAAGCACTTCTCTTTGATATAAAATGGTTTTTCAAGAAACATATTCAACTTGATCAGGTGGCATTTTCTTTAAAATCTAAGTAAAATATTAGGAAATGTTTAAAACATATTTCTATATCTACATACTGAAGTTAGAAAATTACAGAAAGGAATTATTTTGGAAGATCCTATAAAGAAGAAATCAAGATGTACTATAGGAAGATACTATGGACAATGAAAGTAAATGATACTATAGGTTTGATGAGATTTATCTGAATAGAGAAAAATCATTTCTATTTATAAAATGTAACCTTACACATAATGATAGTTTATTATAACTAAAGAAAATTACATTTTGCAAATTGTGAGTATGATTAACCTATCTTACTTTCCTCTTTCACTCCTCTATTTGAATAACTTTCATGTCCATGTAACTGTTTCTGATCTGTACTATGGAGACACAAGCTGGGCTATTTCTTCTTAAAGCCAATAAGCAGCAATAATTGGTTGATTGGGCTCTCTAAGTTTCACCTCTTTAATCTACCTCACAGAAAATGTGAGTGAATATTCATTCCAGAATTCAAATAATAAAAAATCAAATAAAAACGATGCTATACAAATTCTCAAATAAAAATGGGAAGCTTCAGGTAATTATGCAACATGCATTTTTCTTTGATTTGTACATTAGGAGCCATTGTTCTACATTTATAAAAACAACATTTCCTGCCTGATGGCACATTTAATCAAAACACTGAGGTAGTGGAATATAGCTAGAGCCAGAGGCTTCTCCACTTTAGAAAATTGCCACTAGATTATGCATGTTCATTTATCTATCCTCATTTGATCCATTTAAATATTTGATTTACCTCTACCGCTTTCCCTGAAGCAGTACAAGTTGGCTAGGTGATTTTTTAATTTAAGTAGAAAGAGAAAGGACTAGCTGTGCATCACCCCTTGTTTTTACTTATAATATGTGCTTGCTTAATAAAGGAGAATTGTGAGGAGAGATGACACGTTCAAACTGTGTGGCAATTTGACCAAATCGGAACTGCAGGGGGAAGGTATGAAAAGGTGGATGAATGAATAAACTGGATGAACAATTTGGGGTGAGTGCTTTGGGGACACCACCTGCTAAACACTGGAGCCTGTAGAAGCATTCTTTGTGTAGTGACTAAGAAAGGAGAACTGTGGAGAAGAATTAAGAATAGTAGATGAGCCCACTGGATGGAGACAGTTAACACAGGGAATACACTAAAGTTACCAAACTGAGGACAACTGTCTTGTTAGCATTTAATTAGGATGATAGGTATATCCCTGGTACCCTATCAGGCCTCTTTCTTACTTTTAAATTGTAAGAGTTGGGTTATTAGGCCTGGTCTCTTTAATTACCTTTATAGTCACTTGTCCAATAAAACTGATAAGAGTCATAGTGTCCTTCAGACTCAAAACATTAACTCTACCAGTGGTGCAAATGAGTAAGAGAGAGTGGACCCTGTTCACCCCTAATAGGGCATTTCAGCCAGCCCCCTCATGAACTCGACAGCCTGCTTATTGCTGCGAGCCCTGAAGATTGTTAACAATTACATGAATACTAGGAAGGAAGACTTTACTTTTTGCCTCTTGTGCCCATTAGAAAGCCTAGTCTCACCCACACCATGTATAAATTACTCAGAAGACTTTTGGGAGAAGAATGCCTGTCTAGACCTAGATTCAGTATCCGAAGTGTACTCCCTTCTCCCTCTCAGCTTCTGCCTGCCTTTCTCTCTCTCTCTCTCTCTCTTTCTCTCTTTCTCTTTCTCTCTCTCTCTCTCTCTCTCTCTCTCTCTCTCTCTCTCTGTCTCTGTCTCTCTGTCTCTCTCTCTGTCTTTCTCTCTGTCTCTCTCTCTCTCTCTAGATCTAGATATAAATTACATAGATATATAGATAGAGATATAAATATAGAGATATAGATAGATGCATTATATATTTATATGCTTTAAATCATAGTCATTAATTCTTTTGGCAATCAGTACTGATGGGTTTTACTAATTCTTAAATCCTAGATTCAGGGAAAAAAAGGATCTGATTGAATCATCTGACAGAGCAAATGTTCATTCCATATAAAATGGAAGATAATTTATGCTCAAACAAAAAAGGGAGTCCTTCCATTTATGTCAACATTTCTTCTATGGTTTTAATTTGAATATAAGTTAATCATGAGTAATATAAACATCAGGCTTGCTGTGAGATGTTCCAGAGAACTGAAATGAAGACATAATTCCATACCTTGAGAAACCTACCATAGAACAACAGAGGCAAGGCAAATGGCAGAATTTAGATTTGACTTGTTGCAAAAAAGACTGGTGCTGATTTCTCGTGTTGCTTCCCCCTGCCTATCCTGTGCCCAGACTCCTAGATTCAGCCCTTCACCACCCCTCTGTTCCTGTCTATGTTGGACTGTCAGGTTTGTTCCTCAGATGAGTCCTGCCTCCCTCTGCAGCCAGAAAAGTTGCTGAGGTAGAGAAACAAGGGAAGAGTCTAGCCGAAAAGGAGCTGAGATAGCAACATTTTTAACCTCATATTATTTCTCAGTGAAAGAGAAAACACTACCTATCATGCCATAAGGTATTTATTAATCAAACCTTCAATCTTTTGTTTTCATTTAACACTATCCTAATTCACTTAAGGATTTCAGAAAGTTCTACTTCTAATGTTTTGGTCATTTTTATATATTTTTGTAAGCTTTTTAAAGCCTTCCCCCACAACTCTAAATGAAGAGGCAATACTTTTTCACAATGTAAGAACAAAGTCCTAACTTTCATGTTTTATAATTTATAATTCTAGCTTCATTCTCTAAATTATATCATGTTTTTACTAAGCCCAACAATAAACTGGCTGCTTGTAAATGTCAGCACATTCATCAACTAGGCTCCTGTCTGGAATTCTGTGAGAAGGGAGACTCAGGCCGTGTGTGTGTGTGTGTGTGTGTGTGTGTGTGTGTGTGTGCGCGCGCGCGCGCGTGTGTGTGTGTGTGTGTGTGTGTGTGTGTGTGTGTGTGTGTGTGTTATGGGGATTGAACCCAGGGCCTTCACACTAAGCTACTTTCCCAGTCCTTTTACATTTTCTTATTTTGAAGATGGTTGATACATTGCTTAGGCTGTGATCAAACTTGTAATCATCATGCCTCAGCCTCCCAGAAGGCTAGGATAGTAGATGTACACCACCAGGTCCACCTAAGACTATCATTTTGTTAGACAAAATAAGAATTATCAATAACCATTGTAGAAAAATACTGAGTAAGCGCATGTTTGGTTAAAACACTAAAACTTCAGTTCAAATACTATGTTTGCATATCATTAAAAGTAAACATATTAATCATTTTTCTATGTTCAAGTCATTGAAAATTACTTCAGATCATGAACTTCAGATCAGATCTGATGTTAAGAGCAGCTATGTTGGGGGCTGAGGATTTAGCTCAGCGGCATAAGCGCCTGCCTTGCAAGCAGGCAGTCTTGAGTTCCATCCCTGGTACCAATCAAAATGAAAAAGACCAAAAAAAAAAAAAAAAAAAAAAGAGTAGCTATGTTATCTGTTAACCCTCATCCTATTTTAACTATAACTAATATAATTAATATTTGTTTTAGAATGCAAATGATATTCAGAGGTCCTCTTAGCCTGAAAGTAAGAAATATAATAGATTTAGGCACACTGATCTAAATTCTCAAACTGTAGAATCCTTAGTAGCTGGAAAGGGGTTTATGTTCAAACCTTGGCTCCAGAGGCTACAAGAACTCATTCGCATCTACGCAAGCGCTGAGACCAGTATCGGATGGCGGAATGACTGCACAACTCAGAGGTTTACCAAAATACAGATGTTATCTCTCCTCCTCCAAGAATGTTCAAATGAAAATTATTTAATAAAAGGAATAATTACTGAGTGGAAGACGAGGTAAAGGAAAAAGCACGGCAATAATTAGCCACAAAAGGAAATCATTACTATCATTTTGGTTAAAGAAGAAAAAGGAGGAAGTAGAATACTCGGAATAAAACGAAAATTGGAGTCCCTAAAGGGGATCCTCCAGGCAAGGCTCGCATTTCAGCTGCTCCCAAAAATGTGGCACCACGTCGGGGAGGCAGTGGAGATGAATCCCTGATGGCCTCTCCTCCTGCCCTCCGATCTCTTGCCAGCGTTTCTCATTGGTAGGTTATCGCAATCAGACTCTGGGAAAGGAGCAAGTTTCAGGCACCAGCCTCCTGGTGCACAAAGCAGGGCAGACGAGAAAGTAGACTGGAGCACAGAAAGGACAGAAAAGAACTACCAACAACAGGCATATCTGTGTGTAAAGACTCCCAAGCTGTCTTCTTCAAAGTCCTAGAGACTTCTGAGAGAAATACAGATTTCCTTCAATTTTTTTAAAATGTATGACACTATTCTAAATGGTTCTAGAATGTACATCCTCAGAGAAAAGTCACAAAATGTGAACCAAGGTTATTTAAAGATTTGGGCCAGGACCCTCAGAAACAAAATAACCAATCCATGGAGACCATCAGTGTCTGAATGTGGAGCCCAGAGGCTTCAGGAACACTCATCAACAAGGCAGCTGGATAAAATCATTGTTTGATCAAGTTTGCATGCCTGTATCCGTCATCTAAGCAACTACTGTGAAGATAACAATATGCAATATATATTAACTATTGTTAAATTCCTATTATATTGTTAAAAATTCTGCATCATTGTTTTTATCATTTCTTTTTTCCTCTTAAAAAAAATCATTGGCCCAATGTTATTTAGTGACCTACTGAAACCCAAAACAATAACTTTATACCTTTCCTTGGCTTTTGAACTTACCATTTCTCTTTCTACCTAGAGCCCCCACAGGATCATATGGTAATATGCTCCACTACCTAGGCCCATTTGCCAACTGAAACCTCCAGCACCAATCAAAAACGCTTTCTTCTTTGCATCTTCCTTTTGTCTGGTAATGGCTCTATAATGCTGTACCTAACAGACTTACTGTCATATCACTTTTATTGTTCCCTATCCACTGACATCTGGAGCCTGACACTTCCAAGTGCCAACACACCCCTCCATGGACACCCAGGAAAAGTAACCACTAATCACTGGCCTTCACTCATTTCGCTGTTCTTCTGCCTATAAATGGAGGGAGAAGGTGAGTAGAAGAAAAGGAAATGGGGAAAAAAAGAGAGAATGAGATGTGTTATATTCATATACCATCTTCCCACAAAGAATGTAATTATTATGTACTACCAATATGTACTAATAAAAAATGCGTGAGACTATGGTGACAAATGACTTGCATTATGGTTGGTGTATGGTGGATACTCAGCTAAGGTGCTTCCCTATGCCTCTGCATCCTCTGGATTGCCCTCTAAAAATGATTCTGGAATTTTAAAGTTTCTCTGCAAGAAACAACATTCTTTGTAGGGAAGAACTACACTAGCTAATAACCCTCATGCAAGATCCAACCACTGAAATGAAAATTTCTTTAGGAGTAAGAGAAAGTCTGTCAAAAAGAACAAGGAGAGAGTTGTTAATAAAGACAAGAGAAGGCTACCAAACATTAAGTTTGTTTGATTCAGATCCCTAATTCATCATCAATCTCTTCAAAGGAGCCAAAACTATTTATCAATGATATAAATGTTTCCTTGATAATTGGTTTGCTTCTTAAAGGTTCTTCCTGCACTGAATCAGATGTGAGCACTAATGGAAGCATTTTTAAATTGCCTTTAAGAAACAGCAGAAAACTCAGTGGCAGCCACTCCAGGGGGAGAACCAGCCAGCCACCTCCTGAGTCCGAGCCATGTTGGAACTTAGGGCATTGGGAAACCAAGCAACCAGCTCGCCTCCCTGGTAAGCAGGCATGGCTCAGGCAAGTGGCAGCTGTCCCAGGGGGAGAACCAGCCAGTGCCTCCCAAGATCCACACCATGTTGGAACTTAGGGTGCTGGGAAACCAAGCAGCCAGCTTGCTTTCCTGGTAAGCAGCCATGAGCCTACCACACGCA
This sequence comes from Cavia porcellus, assembly GCF_034190915.1. NCBI lineage: Eukaryota > Metazoa > Chordata > Mammalia > Rodentia > Caviidae > Cavia > Cavia porcellus. Next base: position 25,645,145 of record NW_026947487.1, on the reverse strand, counting down.
GGCTGAGAATCAAACTCCCTCCCTGTCCCCCAGCAAATGGGAACCAGAGGTCTGAGCAGCTCTTGGGAGGTTTACTGTATGCAATATAGCAAACAGGGGTGCTTTCCTTCTACCATCTCTTTGAAGGCAAATATTGTTATCACTGTTTTGCTTTGTCCTGATTAATGATATTGCTCTATTCAATATTCTGTTTTGATAAGTTCTATAGTGTTCTGTATTTTATTTTAGTTTGCTATACCTGATTGAAAGAACAACTATTGTGAAGATAACAAGATATACTATGGCACCTATTACTGTTATCCCAGTAATCTTTGTGACGTTTTGTACCAATTTCACTGCACTGTCTCAATTGGCTTTGTTCTGTTGTATTTCACTACCTTCAAAATTAAAAAAAGAAACAGCAGAAAACTCTGCTTTCTTTATCTTTTCCACCTTCCTAGTAAAGCCTCTGTCATCCCTTTAGAGGTCAGGTTAAACCCATTTCTTCCAATAAATCTTGCAAAATCTCCTGAGGAAGAATTTTCTACCCTTTAGTCTAGCAAATTTTTCATTTATAAGCACAATATGACTTATTGATAGATATATGGTAATATGCTCCACTACCTAGGCCCATTTCCCAGCTGAAACCTCCAGCACCAATCAAAACCTTTTTCTTCTTTGCATCTTCCTTTTGTTATTGTCTCTAATTGAACATGATCCTAGAAAGCAGAGACAATTATTCATGCGTATGCTGTACACCCCATCTGGAATAACACCTGACACATAAGAAGGGCTGCATAGTAGTTATGGAGCTTAAGGGTGTGATGATATTTATTTTACACACAGTTCTTTCTTGGACATATGCATTCCTAAAAGAAAATCATTGTGTGTGTAATATCTTGCAATATTAACCACAGGATACACAGTAAATACTGTGTATTATTGCCTCAGAGTCTCAGTCCCCTTGATTTTAAAGAAACTCAACTCAGTTCCCACCCTTAAACCTCAAATCTCTAAACTCTTTCTTAATTTTCTATGGCTACTGTTGCAAATAACTACAAACTAAAACACAGTAAACACTCACCACAGAAATATCAAAACAAAGTAGGAAGCTGGTAAAGTCTTGCTCATGTTAAGTACTTTAGAAATAAAAACTACAATAAATATCACATTTTAATGGAAAAAGTCCCAAAGGTTGCCCACAGAAATGGGTGACTGTGACTCACTGTGAAGAGATCGAAGTAGTTTTCTGAAACAGGAGGAAAAGTTTAAATAGTGGATGTGGAGAGGACGGGCTCATAACACAACCAAGTTCCTAAGAGCTAGATGTGTGAGGTATGTGGGTGAATTTTGTGTGTTCCTGCGCTGCTAGCCCCAGCTAGCTGTAGTTTTTTGTGTTTACCTAGTGTTTCTAAGGATTAAATTGCACATAAACAAATATGAACTTTACATCAGGCTCAGATTATTCTATGTCAGTTATTCTGGATCAAATTCACATGTTCAAAGTTCAGTGTTATAGCAGAATGGACTTGCTCTGCTATATAAACAGTGTGAAATAGTCTGGGTTAAGATTCAAAAATAAGCGGCAAACTGTACATCAAAACACATTCTTTAGTGCTTCCAAAGAAAGCTAGGGTAAAATGATAGCGTGAGATTTCAAGCCAAAACTAAAGTCTGTGATTTCTTTTTAGGACATAATTAGTGTTGGCAAATCACTAAGGCTTGTTCCATTTATCTTTTACATTTTCTAAAGTAGGGACAACATATTGTGTTTTTACCAAACATGTACAGTGAAGACTGGGTAATCTTCCATAGACCACTGAAGATGAAATGCATCCTGATAAGCTCTAAGAAACGAGCTTTTATAAACTTCATAACAGAGTTCTATTCTTTGCATATCAAAGCTGTGCTATGTCAACATATCTGTTTGTAATGTCTATAAAAAGCTTAATAGTTGAGTTAAAGTCAACATTTCTATATAAAGTACTCAAGTCCGATGGTACATTATTCAAAGACAAATCACTTCTAGTTAATTTGTTCATGTCCAGGAACGGCCAGCTGTTTATTCAATGTAATCTGCAACTTGCTCTTATGGCCACAATGAAACAAACAGGAAGGAAAGTGGCACTGCATGTGGCTGGCAATCTGTTTATTTAACACTTCTTCCCACTTGAGTTTCCACTGCTTCCAACGTAGTTTTTTAAGAGTATATTGAAAATTAATGTGGTTGACATAAAAACAAATAATTAAGTGATAAATCTATTTCAAAGCTGATTTAAGGAGGAGTACAAAATGTAATTCTAAAAATGTCTGTATCTGGGAAAGCTAATAAGCAAATGGTCTGAAATATACATCAGGTAAGACATCTACACACCACTTGCATCTCCGAACTAAATCCTGGCTCACTCTTACAGTTTCCCCTCTCCTTTCAGTCCCTCGCCATGACACTGATTTCTCTTCCAGTGTTTCTTTTTATTTTTTTTTTAATTTTTATTTAAGGAGAAAAGAAAAAAAAACAGTGAAGGGGTACAAGTTATACAGATTTACAGAAGAAAAAAATGCACAATAGGAAATCACTAGTTAATGGATTACATATTGCCATCTTAGAAATAATTGTTCAAGTCACAAAATTAAAGCTTGTAGAGTGGACATTCCAACAATGATACTGCAAACAGTTCTGTTCAATGATCCAATAAAACTCTGTGATATCATTTTCTATCTTATACACTTAAATATACATGCAGTTATATAGTTTAGAGCACTTTCTTTTCCTCTCTTTTGGAATGACTATTCCAATGACTATTACACATTTTGGGTTTCATTGCTCCCATGGTTCTTATTGCTTTTTTGGAAGAGAGTAAAACCAAATGTGACATAACAGAACAGAATCGGTCAAGTCAAAAGGGTGGACATAATAGATAATATAAAAACATAATACAAGGTGATCAACAATGGTTACCATAATGCCTCCCGCTATCTCTAATAGAATTGCCTATATCATTAGTTGTAATACAATTGAACAAAACAGTAAAGAACAAAACCGACAAAACCAAAACATTGGAGACATTGTAGGTCTTCAAAAGTAGATAAAAGTCAACGAGAATGGGCGTTATAGTGAATCTCATTATCTTCTCAGCTGATGCCTAAACTTTCAAACCTGATACTATCCAGTAAAACAGAATAGAGGAACCTCAGTCAAAAACAAGATGGTGAGAGTAATACAGGGCTTCAAATCGAGATAATAGAAAGTCAAAGTGGGTTACTATATTATATCCTGCTATTTTTTCCCTTTAATTAAATGGATAAAAATGAAAAAGTAAATAATGGAGTGGAGATTGAGAAAAAAAGAGGGCATAACAGCGAAACAGGGCAGATCAAAACATAACCATTTAAGCAGAATAGTGTTTCACCACCAGATAATTCCGACCCAAAAGTAGTTACCATATTGACTCTTTCCTTGAAGTCCTTGAGTACAACTTCATATACTGTAGCATTAAGTATATCAAAACAATGTAAAACCATTTAAGAGAATGACAGCATTATAGAGTATTTAGAATCGACTAACAGAAAATGAACAATGGTTTCTGTATAATCTCCTTGTCTTTAAAAGGTTTTTGCTTATACTATCGTACATAATAAAATCCAATAAGATACAACCTGTTTAGACCATTGGAGACAGAAGAACAAAAGCTAGATGAGACTTCAAAACAAGATGGTACTAAATCAGTATTACCTATTAAGATGTGACTGCAAGAGCTGGATGTCAAAGAGGCAACTCCATTTTCTAATAAGTGGCATTTCATTTGCTCAGGTAAGGCATCCAGATCCTTTGAGATAAATGAAACTGAGAGGAGGGAGGATAAGAGCCTATTTCCCTCCTCATCCCTGTCTTCCACTGACCCTTCTGAAACTAATTCCATATTAAGTTCAAGATGCTGGAGCCCAAAATAGTCTCTTGCCTTGCCTTGCTTTTCCACTGTCCAAAGGAATTTGAATAAGCAGGTGGTCAGTCCATTTACACTATTGCCTCAGAGTCTCAGTCCCCTTGATTTTAAAGAAACTCAACTCAGTTCCCACCCTTAAACCTCAAATCTCTGAACTCTTTCTTAATTTTCTATGGCTACTGTTGCAAATAACTACAAACTAAAAGCTTTTTTTTCCACATAGTTTCCAAAGTCAGTTTCACTTGCTTTTGTGCATTTTGTGGCCTATGCAAACCAATAGATAGATAAATAGATGATGGTGATGATGATGATGATGATGATGATAGATAAAATATTCTTTTTCTCCTGAAGTCTTCACATCACCTCTCTTCCACCTGTCAAGTTTCCCTCTGCTTCCTCCTTATAAAAACACTTGTTACATTTATGACCACCTAGGTAATCCAAGATAATCTCTCCATTTCAAGATTCTGAATTTAATCCCATCTACAAAGACTCAGCTTCCACATAAGGTAACATTCACAAGAAGTGGGAAGTATGATGTGGTCAGTGCTCAGGGATCATTTTTTAGATAACTGCGAGCCCGCCACGTCCTAGTCCTTAAGCTTTCTTGGGCACCTTCATTAATACCCTGTGTTTGCTCATTTTCCATCATTTCTTTTTTTTGCGTCTTTCTTAAATATCCCTAAAATGAGGCATCTTTCTAGGCCTTGATTCTTTTACCCAGTGCTGGTCGTGTAGTCTGGAATGTTCTCTGGCTCCTTTGTCAAGCTATCTTTTTCTCTCCTGTCATAGCCTACATCAGGTTTATCTTCACCAGAAAACAATCCCTATAGGCTACACACATATACCCATGTCTCAATCCCTGACAGAACCACACAGTGTACATATATCTTGGCTCTTACCACTTTTTAAAAAAATTTTAAAAAATAATATACATGTTTCTAATCAAGCAAATAGAAAGAAAAAAGACATTACAATATCACTCAAATTTCTCTATATTTAGATAACCATATTAATCTGCATTATAGAAGCAGTTTCTATGAGACAACATATATGGGTAAGAATCATATTCTGGGTTTACATTTGTACTGACCAGATAATTTCTGGGGTCCTACTGATTATTATATTACCCTAAAATAAATATCACATGTAACCTATTTGATGAGTTACAATCTAGAGCTTTACAAAAAAAATTCTTAAAAATGAAAGTCATCAAAATCATTATTTCACCTCCCTTTGAAATTTTCTCACAGCACACAGAAAGATTCTGTCCTGTAGGCTGTATGTATCAGCATATTTGCTGTGGAAATCTATGAAGTCATGGATAACCTAAGATAGGCTGAAGAAACTAAGAGACCTTGAACTATTCATGAGTTACTACTTAACACAAGGAAAGTAAGGCTATAATTTAAGGACACTTACATTTTGAACACATTATTTACATAGTCACAACAGGAAGAGGAAATGAGAATATGCAGGGCTGTGCACGGAGATTATAAAAAGACCTAGAGAAAACACATGTTACAGGGAGTCCCCTGTGATCAGAACATAGACACATGGTCCAGCCTAACTGCAACAGATGCTAGGAAGCATAGTCTTTCTGAGAGCCTAGGAAAAGGCATGGAAAAGATTGAAAAACAACTGTCTGTTGTAATATTTTCAGTCAGTTTAATTGTCCTCATGTATGGTACAATTAACATAATCAGTTCCTGATTCTCATTTTATAAGAAGCATGGTGTGAATTAAGAAGGTTCTAAGAATAAGATAACCAAAAAAAAAAAAAAGCCCTCAAATGTAGTAGGACTTATTCATTAATTCTCTCCTGATTCCTGATATAATCTCATGACAACTGGCAATAAGTACTAAAATCACTACACACTTCAGTAAAAAATGAAGTGTTTAAAATTTTTAAAATTTTAACTGTGCTTCTTTAACAGTTACTTTCTATTGAATGCATTGATGGTTACCCTCAAACTATGTATCAATAACAGAACAAAAAGCATTTTCTGAACTAATAACACTTCAGACAATATATATCTTTAAAGTTTCTGTTATAAATTTCTTCTTAATGAAGCTTTATAACACCAATAATTTCATGCCAGTAGCTGGTTATTTAGTGATCATTACTGCTTATCTCATGCATATTTGTCAGTGAAGTGTCCTAAAGCAGCTTGCTTCCTGGGTAATAAAAAAATTACAGATTTAGACTGTAATTTAATATTAAATTTGTCTTTTAAGACAAGTGTCAAGGAGGCAACTTCATTTTCTTTTACTACACTGTGAGAATGAACTGATGCTCCTCCAAAATGACTTGAGGCAAAAGACATTAATGGCTCTTCTATTCTCAGAAAAAAGTAGAGAGCCACATGAATACCACATGAGACTAGCCAGTCATTTCCTGAGACTCCGGTTTGGATTCACAAGTAATAAAAAGGGAAATAACTGTATTTTTAAAATGTATTAGTATGATAAGAATATTTGTCTCAGAAAATACTTTGGTTTTGCCTACCATCTACAAGTAGGTCAATTCTTACGTGAAAAACATGAAGTTCTGCCTTCCACTTACAGACCATTAGCTGTACGGTCAACAACTCGTCTTTCTGAGATGCATGTACATTGTTTCCTCAACAAAGTTTAAAGTTCTATATTAGTTCCTAAAATCTTATTTCTTTCAAAAGGTATAACCTATAGTAATGATAGCCTCTATAGACAATTAAAATATATACTAATGATATACTGTAGTAATTATTGTCTATAATAATGGTAAAATAATTATATAATGCTTTCAAGTGTTATAACTATTCTTTTCAAAAGTCTTCTCTTCCTGTATGTTATGTAACATACTGGAGACTGAGAAGCAAAGTAGTTAAGTAATTGGTCCAAAGACACAAGAGCGAAATTACTGGGCCTGGCATTTGAAAGTAGGCATTCTGATTCCAGAGTTCATATGTTACTCCTTTCCTTTCCTATGTATTATAGTTAGAGCACCTTAGTAACCTTGTTAAAAGATATGTAAGTCTTTTTGTTGATAATTCAGGTTTTCAATTGTAGTTCCAAATCAGATCAAATTGCTTTTGCTTCAAAGTCTACCTATCCTCACCCCTTCTTGCAAATGCTCTAATTTTATAGCTCTTGTTTTCCCTGCACTTTAGTTGATTTTGGTGATTAAAGAGAACTGTTCATCTGCAACAAAAGCAAAACATTTCTGCCGATAGCAAAAAGTGACAGCTGAAACAGCATTTAAAGTACATCTTGAATAAATGTTCAAAAGCATGGCCTTAGGGCAATTTCCTGTTTTACTGGAAAATCTACTTTGCTGGTGTCTGATAAAATTGTATGAACAGTGGAAGCTTAATTCTCTGAGGCATGTTCTATGAAGCATTTGACAGCTTATCTGATGAAATCCACTCTACTACCAGTTCAGAGAGACCGTGTGCCCCTCATGGAGGAAGCCTTGTCTGAATGCTCTTATAGCCTTGGGGCTGATGTTATTAGTTCTTAAATGAACTGATTAGTGTTTCGTTGACTTATTTCCCAGCAACTGTACTTATGCTTGACATGTCAAAGGTTTTCCACCTTGTATAATCAATCTGCTATTGAAAATGGCTTGCTGGGGTATGGAAATATTATTAGAGCTATTTAGTACTTGGAGCCATCCAGGTGATTCGATAAATTTAGACAAAATTAAATCATTACTCACATAATATTGGATGGAGTGTCATTTAAGCTCACAATTAAATGTTCCACTTTCAGTAAACTATAGCAGGAATAAGCTACCATTCATAGATGAACTGCCAAGTGGCTGTCTGGTGCCTCGTGCCATGAAGTGCTGGAAAAAGGTATGATAAAAATAATCGTACTATCCAAAATGCTCCCTACTATACAAACTAACAATATGTTAACATGAGTAACTCTTTAAATCCAAGTGCAATCCCTAATATTTCCTATCCAAGATCCGAAAATTTATGCCAGGTGTCCCAGCTTATTCTGAGCTTTGTCGACTATCAAAACTTATAGTTACATATTTAATTAATGTCACTCTCAGCACTCCATGTAGTTGCAAGAAGTCTACTCCCTTTACTCCAAGTCCACCCTGTTTAAAGAAAATAATGCTCATGATCTGATATAAATGTGATCTCTCCAAAATGATTTAAAATGCATCCTTTGGGATGAGCTATCTTAGAGCCAAAATTTAAAACCAAACAGCATTTATGGGTTCCTATAAAATTATTTTGGGGTTTCCCATAGAGTTATGTTCCAAGTCTCCACTGTTTCTATTCATTGGGCTTTGGAGTTATATCATATTAAAAGAAAAATGTTGACTGTATTTATCACATAGATGTTGCAGATATTTTTTTTGCAAACCACACAGTGTCTTCATGACACAGTGAAAAAAGCCAAGCAAATTTCTTTGCATCCTTGGAATTTCAAAATTGTTCCTCTTGTAAATCATTGATAAATATGTTTTGCTTTCATGAATACTGAAGAATGCTGATCAACAAAGAGTCACATTTGTGGCTCACCACTAGAAAGTGCAAGAGTTTCTTGGAACTTATGTACTAATCACATTCCTGGCTTCATCTTACATTTTTTATCTCATCTACCCTTGGAATGCTTTTTCTCTGCCACTTATTTGGCCAGCAATAGTATCTAGCTACAGGGTTTGCTTTTCTGAGCCATGTGAAATTTCTCTAGAGCATATCAGGAAACAAATAACTCATTGATTAAATGCCTTAGGATTAAGTTCGTTCATGTTTAACACTCCCAGGTGATGGAACAAGAATGAAGCACAGAATGAGGATTCAGATTTTGGGGATCCTGAAGCTCTGACAAATCAGTGACCAACACAACTCCTGTTTGCTAGCTCTGCAATACTAAAGAAGTTACTTAACTTCATCTCTCTTTCTGTAGTTCTTAAGTGAGAAACATAATATCTCATATATTTTTGTGAATATTGGATGAGATCGTTCAAGATTTATTCAACCAGAGTGACTATTGGATACCAATTGTTCTGTATGCCAGGGATAGAACAGAAAGCAGCACCAAAGAGGTCACAAAGGTCTTTAGAAATGTGTATTCTTATGGGATAGGAAATAAGTAAGATAATAAATAAATAAGATTATTTCTTAGTAAATGCTATGGTTGTAGTGATGGAGAACTGGTCCTGTGAGTCTCATTTAGAAGGTGACATTGTGCCTGAACCTAGCTGATGGATGGCATCAGTTACATGAAGCAGAGGAAAGAGCACTGCAGATTGTACCAGGCAAAGACATCAACTAATTAAAAGCTGTGAGATGGAAATCTAGTGGCCAAATCTACCGAGCTGAACTGCCAGAAGGACCTAAAATCAGGTAGAATTCTGTCTTGTTGCCATCTCAGGGTTGCCTTTCCCAATAGCAAATATGCTCTATGTTAGAAGGCTTCTCATCTCCACTAAGAAATATGAAGTAGCAACTTTATTTCTTTTATTCCTAAATGACTCATAATCATTGTCTGTATTTATTAGTTGAAATATAATTATTTGATACAAGCACACATTATATAATAATCAAATACAATATTGTTATCCATAGTCAACCTACTGTGTAAGAGAACATCAGGATGTATTCTACATAAACTAACTTGGTACCAAAGACAAATCTTTCCTTCTACTCGTCCCCTTTAGATTCTCCAGACTCAGGTAATCACTACGGTACACTTTACTTTTATCCCAAAAAGCCAGCGGTAGCTTTACAGCAGGGTAGGGGATAATCTCAATGAGGCTGCACATTTATTTCCCCTGTAGTTCAGATTGATTTCTAGCTGAGGTTGGAACCAGACTCCTTCAGCCTAAAGCAGTCAGCCAATCTACTGTGGGTCTGGACTCAGCTGAGAGCCACTGGATGGAGGCAGAAGTTGTTCTGAGCTCCAAGTTTAGCCTCACCCCCAGATGGCTCCTGGCCAATTGCCCTGTCCTGCCAGATGGCCCAATCCATACCACTCACCAGCCAGTACAGTCCAGTGTCCAGTGCTCTTTTGCACTACTGTCTCTCAGTGGAGGCCCCTAGTGTCGTCAGCAGTCACTGTGTGTCCACAGGTTTGAACCAGTCCTCCCACACAGTGAGTACTACTCAGGCTGAAGGCATGCCCTTCACCTCTTTATTCTTCTTTGAATTTTCTTTCTCACTTTCCCTGTGGGTTTCAGTTCCTACTTCAGGTCCTTCTTGGCGTTAGGGAACCCACTTTCCTCCTTCTCTTCTTCACATTGCTATCACTCTCAACTTTTATAACATTGACTTGCTTAGATTCTATCTGAGCAAAATCATTCAGCATTTGATTTTCTGTTTCCGGCTTATTTCACTTAACATGTTCTCTAGATTCATCTACAGTGTCACAAATGACAGGACTTCAGTGTTTTTTATGGCTGAACAATATTTCTTTGTGTGTACATTTTCTTTATCCATTCATCCACTCATGGACACTTAGGTCAATTCCATCTTAGGTTCTGTGAATAGACAAAGGATCATCTGAAGTGTTAGTAGGCACAGAGAGTCATTCTCTACACACCAGAAGGTTAACTCCTCTGCCAGTTCCAGGAACGTCTTAGTACTCTCCCAGCCCTTTTCCCTCAAAAATGTCTCAGAGGCCCAAAAAGCTTCTGTTGCTCGTATTTAGTAGAATCTCATGCTCTCCACCAGAGTTCTTTTCACTAACAATCACACTACATAACTTCAAGAGAAAAACAATAGCAGCTTCCTCAATTCCTAGAGTAGACACACATGTGAGGAAAAAGGAACTCATTTATTTCCCACTCTAGAAAAAAGTTATAGATAACAACTAATGGGAACAGGACAAAAATGAACAGGACTCTGCTGATGGGACTGCCTGTTATCTACCTGAGTTTTTCTGAGATAGCAACCATGCGACAATTGTTAGATTCTTGGGTTTTGGTTTTGTTTCTTAGTTGTTGTTGTTATTGTTCAGCTCATGTTTAAAAAAAAAAAAGCAGTCATCATGTGGCCCTTAGTGTATTGTTTTTATCATTCTCTTCTAAAATTTTAGAACTTTCACATGGAAGACATAAAAGTGATTCATGATGGGATTCTGAAAACAAGCAAAACCTTCTTGCTTTATAGAGTTGGGTGTATTTGCCTTGTCTATTCAAAGTTCTTGATACTATCTAAAAAACAAACAAGTACAACTTCACGCAACACAGTGATTCACCTGGAACACCACATGTTATTTTTCTGGCTCTAATAAAAGAGTGAGAAACTAACACCAGCAGGTTCATGCTTGTTAAAGAATGCAACTTTTTAAAACTCGAAAGAGTCCTTTTAGCTATAAATTGTGCGATTGCAAAAAAAAAGCAAAGTTTATTTTTTGAAACATAATTTACTTTATAAATATGAATCTTTATAAAAGAATTTTATTGAAATCAAGACCCAGCATTTGCCATTTGAATTTCCCCTTAACTCAACTTGACATGACATCCAGGATTTGGGAACACTGATGAGCTTCCATGCTTTTCAAAGAATGAATGAAAAACAAAAGGCGGTATACAGTTCATAGGTTTCCTCCATCCACTCTATTCCCTACTCAAAAACATTAACTCCCAGATCTCGCTTTGTGTTTCTAAAACCTCATCCTTCCTTCCTTTAAATACAACTCAGAACAGTTGCACATAATTTATATTACTCTGTTTTCTAGCAGTCTTCTCATAGTAAGCTTGAAACCTCTCCAAGTGACTAAACTAAACTTGTACTACACAAACTGAAGCACAGCTGAAAACATAAACAGGTGCCTGTGAAACACACATAGCACTTTCAGACTCCCCAGGGACACATGCGCAGGAAACCTGCTTGGTTCCAGAGGCAGAAAGCAGCTCATCTCCAATCCTACCAGTCTTAGGTTTTTCTGCACCACTCAATGAGTCCTAAGCAAAGCCTGTCTCTTTCCTCTTCTCAAGTTAGAAACCGAGTATGACAAACTAAGTGAGACAAAGTAAGGTTGTAATCTGGTCCAAGGGATGCTTTATGGTATATCTTGTCTCTATAAATCCATGTCCCTCCATAAAGCAAGAGAGGTAACCCAACTTGTAACTCTTCTGGAGTAATTGCTTCCACAATGCTCCAGGAATCAACATCCTGAAAATGTCATCTTTTGACACTGGGTACAGAAGTCTTCTTCACTCTCGATCAGTGGCCATGGAGGAACAGTGCTGTGCAACAGGGCCAGCTACAAGAAAGCATTTCAGAGCTGTGTGTAAAGGACATCAAGGCAAAAGGTAAATCAGGCACAGAAGCAGGGGAGCATGGGAGTCAGCCACTCCAGAAAAAAATGGTTGAAAAGTCAGTTCTCCAGTTTAAGAGATGCTCATACACAAAGAATAGAAGTGGGGGAAGAGTCTGGAAGAGCCACAAAGTTCATAAGCAAAATAAACCAAATTCACATGTATAAATACTGTCTAGTCTCACTAGGGTAAGAAATGGCAAGAATACATAACAGTTTATGGTAATCATGATTCCCCATTACATTGCTTTGAAGCCTTATAATGTTTTCTTTTTTTTTTTTTTTAATTGGTACCGGGGATCGAACTCATGACTGCCTGCTTGCAAGGCAGGTGCTTATGCCGCTGAGCTAAATCCCAGCCCTTCTTATAATGTTTTCATTCATTAGTTGGAATGGTTTTATTTTGTTTTGTTTGATTTTATTATCTGTGATGGTTTGAACAGCTATTTTGAAGAAAACAAGACATTATAATAGCCATTGCTGATTTAATATTTTCTTGCTTTGATGTCCTACCCTGCTTTTGTTCCTCTGTTTCCATTGGTTCTATCATGTTGTATCTTATTGGATTTTAATATGTGTGATAGTATGGACAGATTTTTTGTGAAAGGTTGGATAGTGTGGTGGCCATTGTTCATATTCTGTTGTTTGGTTCCAGGTACCTTGTATTACTTTCATTCTCTTGGATGGTTTTGTATTATTTTGTTATGTTTGATACTGTTGTAGGGGGGCATGCTCAACTGTTTCAGGGAGGGAGACATTGTGGTGGCTACTGTTGGGTGTCAGGTTGTCTTGTGGTGAAGTGCTGTGTTGCTTGCATTGCTCTGTTTTGATCTGCTTTGTTCTGCCCTCTTTTGTCTTGATCTCTTTGCAATAAAAAGAAAACTTTTAGAAAAAAGGACATTTCCACAGAGGTCTTCCATTATGTTTGATTCACTGTCTGCTAAATAAAGAACAAGGAGTATTCACCCCACTGTCCACCAGACGGAAGCTGCAGCAGCTAGGGGTGAGACAGAAGGTTTCCTGATAGGAAATTCATAGTGAAAAATTACCTAACACTGCCATCCTTCGTTGAAACTTTCACTTCAGCTTTACTCAGCTAAAATACCCTGCCTCAACCTAGGCTGAAAAGCAATGGGGCCAACTTGTCATGGACTGAAAACTCTAAAACTGTAAGCCAAGATAAAACTTCTCTTTGGAAACGGATTATCTTAGGTATTTGTTATGCTGCCTAACACACTCACACTTTAAAATTGAATTATCCCTTAGTTCTATAAGATAAAAGCAATATAAGGAACTAGAAGTCTCCCTCTTTGGTATGGCATCAGTGTTCAGTGACATACATGGAATGTTCACTCAGCTTTTTAGTACCATGTTAGAGAAGGAAGTTCCACAACCTTGCCACTTACCTGTCTATCTGCATATGTTATTTCCATCCAGTTTAACAGTGACTTCTTGAAATACCCATTAACATTGCTACTTTATACACAACATAGAAACCAAAGACACAAAAACTCAAGAGCTTATGTTAACACTGGAGCAAGAATATGAACTCAGACCAAGCAGCCCATCTCTTTATACCACGCTGCTATGGGCCCAAGCACCTAATCTCAACCCATCTCCTCTCCAGCTTCATTTAATTTATGAACACAAGCTTCATGCAATCTAACTAACATGTTAACATCTGGAAACTCAGGCTACTTTAATCAACATAAGTACATTGTTTAGCATAAGAAGAGTATGGGGAGGGGTGTATTTGCTGTGCATTTGCTAAGCTGCAAAACAATGTCAATTTGGTCAATCCAGTGCCACCAATATTCTTCAGTCAGTCCTGTCTAGAACACTGGTGCTTCCATCTTGGCGAGTCCAGCTGACATATTGGCATGCCCAAGGGCTTATTTCCACCATTGTGCTATTCACTTAGTTCCCAGAACAAGACATGGTTTGGTGATTCTCCTGCCTCAGCTAATGATCCACTATAGTCTCCTGAGAGGACAATTTCTGCTATTTAGCCTGTAAATGTTGTAGGGTCCCAGGAGCCAGCCCACTCCCCTCTTCAGTAACCACATCAACTCCGTTTGAATTTATCCACTATCTTACTTTCACATACCATCTATCTCTCATGGTCTTCAAGCTCCCCCATAAAATCTGGTTTAACATTTTCAATGCCCTAGATATAATTCATATAAACAAAACAAAACCTTTGCTTTCCCTTCAAATCGTAATCCTCCTTCAATCTTTTCATCTTTAGTAAATGGGACTGCCACTATTCAGTTGCTCTAGCTAAAAAACCAAGGATCATCCTTCAGTACTTTGCTTCTCATACATACCACACTGGATCCAACTGTAATTCTCAGCCTTAAAGATATTTCTAGAATCTCAATATTTTGCCAGATCCTGCTGCTATTTCCTTAATCTCAGATGCCATTATCTGTCACATATGCAGTGACAGCAACCTCCACGTGCATCAGCAGCTTCCTCTTTCCAATGTTTCGAGTTTATTCCCAATACACTCTGGATAAAGTCTAACTATCTGGTACGCTCTGAAAAACTGTTGCCTGCCTGTTCCTATAATCTCATCATGCTTCCTATATTCCTCCCTCCCTGTTTTCTCACAAAGGGTCTTTTTGTTGTTTCTCAAACGCATTTCTACTTCAGGGCCTTGCGTTGGCTGTTTTCTTTGCCCAGACTGCTCTTCCTCCAGTCTCACAATGTGTGCTCTCCTCTGACTCACGTCTTCACGGATACCTTGCTCCATCCTTGCCTGCACTGCAGGCTGCATCGGGTTAGTAAAGCTATGGCTAATATAATTATTTGATTTCTTTTCTCTCCTCCTCTAGGATGAAAGCTCTATATCAGCCAGGGATTTGCCGCCTTTCTTCTCAGTGGTATTTAAAGTGATATTTGAAGATCACAGCCTGGCTTATATTAGATCTCCCCTTCCCCTAATATTTGTCAAGTGAATAGATGAATCAGTGAGTTATGTAAAAGAATGTAATTGGAAAAAGGCAATAAGTAAGAGATAGCATTGCTGACGTGATCAAGGCAAATGACACTAAGTATCACAGGCCACTAGGAGCAGTTTGGATTCTATTTTAAAGAAAATGGGCAGATAAGTAGTATCTTAGAAAGAACAGACATCATCTAATTAAAGAGCATAAAACAAGCTGCCTGCACTATGGGGTGATATGATTGCAGATAATTTCTCAGAAGCTTATGTATCAATCAGATTTTTAAGACATTATAGTGATCTTCAGTTGTATAAAACGCAGACTCCAAGAGTAACGGAGATTTTCCTCTGCAGGTGGAATAACAGCTAAAATGATTCCCACTATGAACTAAGTAAACCCAAACAAAAAATATTTTAATTATTGCTCATTTTAACCCTCTGTTATTTTTTTGGGGGGTGCTGGGAATTGAACTCATGACCTCTTGCTTACCAGGCAGGTGCTATGCCACTGAGCTATATCCCAGGTCCCATCTTCTGCAATCTATGGACCTAGAATTTTTATTGTTTGTTATAACAAGCAGAAAAATTATTACTTTTGGAAAGTTAAAATCTACTTTCACCTTAATTAGGTGGAAAATACCCTATGGATACAGGAGAAGGTCACACTGGAAAAGGCCAAGCGAAGGAATTACAAGCCAAAAGATGTTTCTTCCCATGCTGGATTCAGTTAAGCTGATTTCCTCTCACCAGAAAAATATAACTTCCCCTTTCCAGAGTAATAATGAAAGGATACAATTTATTAATAAATCTAAAATGGACATTGAAAGAACTATAAATGTACATATTCTTGCTCTTGATCCTGGCAATGAGAAGCCATTCTTCGTGATATTCCATAATCGTCAAAGGGAATTAGAATATTTTAAACAGCAATGCGGTAGTTCCCTGCTATTTGTTTTATCCATGACATCTATGAAATAAGGAGAGCTACTAGAAGCAAAGGAATTGAGAAATTGAGGTAAAAACATACTGGAATATGATGGTGTACCCAGTTAGTAAAAAGAGGCTTCAAATTCCAAGTCCTCGCCTATGGCAGCATAAGTGATTTTTCCTTTAAAGATGTTTACATGTAAAGGATGGCTTCAATTAAGCAAATGCCAAAAACTATCTCCGACCTCATAAGTCCTGCACACAGGAATATGAAACAGATGAGTTTATTTGCTATCAGTTATATTTCAGGGAAAAATGGGTGGGTTTCAGGCAGTCTTCTTCAATAAGCACTAACAAAGCCATTCCAAAGATGACATATCCTGCTGTAGGGGAAAAAAATGGAAAATTAACCAAATGTGGGTGGTATGTCAGTTATAAAAATGATGAATTTCATGATGATAGTGTTTCTTTTCAGGACAACATAGAACATAGTGGAGAACAGGGAGTGAAATTTTAAAATAAAGAAAAAAAATTTTTTTAAATCTTGTCTTTAAAGGTATTTTCTCATCTTCTTAATTGAACAATAATGTCAACAATGTCAAAATTTACTGCATCGATAGTAAGGGCCTTGGTGACAGGAAGTGTCTGACCACTTTAAAAAGTTCTCTAATATCGAAAGTTCATTAAATGTTAGGTAATAGTAATTAAAGAGAAGAAGCAGAAAAATAGGAGGAAACAAAGACAGGAAAGAAAAACAGTTTTATTTGTTATTAAAGGCCTGACTTCTGATACTGTTATGAGAAGTAAACAGGCAAAAACCAAAGTCCACAGAATTTGGTAATGTTCATCATTTAGGGCTTTAGGCTTAATTCCCAAAGTCAAAAGCATTCTCTCTCTAATTAAGATAGCTCTCTTAATCAAAGCAGAGCTTTCAAAGTACACATTGCAAGTGCAGCTTTGCAAACTAGCACAGCATTACAATTCCTGCTGCATTCAGCAGAACTCAGAGTGTGGTCAGAGCCTGCAGATGCAGGTCAAGGGAGGAGGTGGGAGCCTCAGTCTGCCAGTCCTGCAGACCTGTCCAAAGCCTGGTTTCTTCTTTTCCTGGCCTTGCCTGACCACCAGAATCTTCAAGGTGAAAGAAGATTGATGGCCATTCCTCTGGAACCCTTTTACTTCTCCAAATGTTTCACACACTGCCTAGGAAATGAGCAGCAGAAACTTCTGGCTTCCCTAAGAAAAAGCAAATCCTCTTTCCCTGGAGCTGGACATAGAAATGACTGAAATCACTGTAGTTGTTCATATTGTTTAAAGAAGATTTGGCTCTGGAAGCTTCCAGAAGGAAGAATTAGTCAGGGCACTGCTTTTCAACACAGGGAAGTCCACAATGCCACAGTGCACCTGGATGCTTTTCATGGTAACAATCCTACTGAATGATTGGGTAAGCTAGCATGATAATTCTACCAATGTAGCATTACCTTCATCAGGAGAGACAGGAATGATCAAAAGACTTTAGAAGTAAGAATCCAGCTCAGCAGAAGAGCCTGAAAGATCCTTCAAGTCAATGTGGGCATGCGCTGAGATAAATGAGGAAAAGGGAAGCTTTGGATACCTGTGTAAGACACCTGATATAAAAGCTTAGAAAACGATACCACAATTAGTCTGGTTTAAGTAAATCCATTTACCTCTGGCATCTCTCAAACCTCAAAATTCAGAAGCAAAGGTAAAACGATATCAATCAGTAAGAACAAAGAGTTTTCAGCGAGACAACAGCAGACGACATATGCCAATAACATTTTAGAAGATGGAAACCAACAAGTTACAATAGACTTAATGGAGCCCAAAGAAGACAATTGCCTGAAGCCAAATCCTGCCTTCTCACTCAGGATGGTTTCACTTCTCTGAACACACCTGGCTAAGATACCTGCACAACCAACTATACTGCTATCAATTAAAATATATTTAATATATTTAAAATTATTACCTACCCTTTTTTATCCAAACAGTTCTTTTCAAGATAGTCTATTTCTCTAAAATCAACAAAATATGTCACTGAAATGCCTTTGTAATCTTCATTTGTACAATATTATAAACCTTTTACAAAATTTGTACAAAAATGAAAGTAGTTTATTTGGGAGGGGGCAGGACTTCTCAATAAATGTGGATAAGCTTACTGGCATAAAGTTAGAAAACCTACTTTATATTATATAGCAGAGCTGTGCTGCTGAGTTTCTAGTTGTCTATAGATAACTGGCAGACCCTTGAATTCAAAGTCATTGTGTGGATTTTGAAAGAGGATTTTATGAAATGTGGGTCCTCGCTGAGAGGAGGTATCTAAGGACCTGACTGACAAACAGCACTTTGACACACATGAAGCACTTCCAGAAGCATTGAAAACAGTGGTGGAAAAACCTAGTCATGACTTCACTTATGTCAGTCTTTCACCCAAAAATATTTGCCGAGTGCATTTGCAGAGTAGTACAAAAGATGAAGTTGTGCGGCCATGGAACTTGTTGATGACACCGATGGGTGAATGAATGAGTGAATGATGTAAACAACGACAAATCATAGAGTCATAAGTGCCATGAAGACATGCCTACTTTAGCTAGTGTGTCAGGAAAATTTCTCTGAGCACATGACTTGTAAGACTGAGTAACTACCAGAGATTTTGGGGAAGAGCGTTCAGGAGGAGGAAACAGCAGCTACACAGACTTTGTGGTGGAAGTGAGTCCACTTTGCTCTATTGTGGCTGAAGCAGGGATGGGAAGGGCAGTGAGTCTGGAGAACAAGAGTGGGCCAGACTGTACAGGGCTCTGTATGCTCCCATCATTGTTAAGTATATCAGTCATTTTCCCATTCCTATTACTACTATGCTCCGGTGATTAACATGTAAGAGAAACACAGTTCAGTACAGATAATTTTGTACATCATAACTTTCTATCAATTTTTTGAGACAGGGTTTCATTATGCAGTTCAGTCTGTCCTTGAACTCATTTTGTAGCCCGGACTGGCCTCAAACTCGCAGTGACTCTGGTGCCTCAGCCTCCTAAGTTCTGAGATTACAGGCATGTGTCACCACACCTAGCCATTCTATTCATAATTTCAAGAGGAGAGAATGATGATCTTTGTATATTCTCTGCAGTCTCTAGCATGTATTTCTTAGTAAGATAACTAGGCTTAAAAGTAAACCTACATGTACATGCCTACCTTTCATCTAGCCAAGGAAGCTATGAAACTGCATTATTATGTCTAGGCTTTGGAAACAATCAAACCATTTGCTGTGAATCAAAAGACAGCTATTAGAAATTAGAGAGCTAGACCTCTGCAGAGTGAACAAGATGAGCAGAGTATGCTGGTGAGCTCTGGCTCCCTGCTTCAATAGCTAACCAGTGGTATAACCAGCGCAGTGCTCAGTGTGCATCTTTGCCTTCTTCTGCCTAGAAAGGACTAACTTGAACCCATAAGCACAGATATAGAAGAATGAAAGAAAAACTTGAGTTTTCCTGCATCACTTTGACATAACTCTCATTGAACCTTTCACACAAAGAATCCACAAAACCCTGATCTATGGATAGAAACTCTGAAAACTTTCAGAAATCTTAGAGAAGAAACTGGGAGAAAATATGCTAACGGTCTGTCACAATTAGAAGTATTGAATACAAATTCCTTTCAATAAAATCCAACAGAGAAACACACTGCCACTGTTCTCAACGTTTACCAATCCGGTAATGAGCCAAATGCAATCTGGACTAAACTATCTCTGCAGGATTCCCCAGGTCATCTTTCCTAGAACAAAGCCCCTTCCAGTTCCATATTAAAAAGAACAAGACCGTGGTGATCAGGCAGTAGCGTTGGTAATACGACCTGCAGTGGATTCCCAGGACCCTGGGAGGCAACACAAAGGAATCCAAGTGAACCTGCTTTGGACTGCCCAGAACAACCACAAGTTTTGTTAGTGACTTTTCCCCTCCTCCTTTGTGTTCCTACTATTGGACGGGATGCACTAGATTGGTACTAAAGATCAAAGACTCTTCCTTTGAAGAGCCCTAGTTTGGAAGAAAACAAAATCCTCTTGATATG